>NC_092652.1:13083929-13409548 GCF_032118995.1 Asterias amurensis
TAATGACTGTATTCGCCATGAAACCATAAGGGTTGCTGTTTGTGATGTGTTAGATAACGTCAACCCAATCATGCCTTCACCTCTGAGGTAAGTCAATTGCATTAAGGTTTTTTGGTATTCTTACCTCCTTCCCTTTTACGATCCAAGAAAAAATCGCAAGCCTTCATTGACCAGGCGGAAAATCTTCTTAAATTGAACTGAAATGTGGTTTTATAACTGGTGCTTTAAAACATTTTTCTTTAATAATATGTAAACGAGTGAAGATCGTGAAAATGCATAAATGTACAATGTTAAGTTAAGTTCATCAACAAACCAGAACTAAACAATGCGTTTGTGTTTTTCCCTATTGGAAAAAACAGGACATTGAACAATAGACTCACCACAAGACAACACAAATACTGGATAAAATTACATGATGAAATTGTACATGATTATAAAATAACTTGTGGTTTTTACTGTTATTACTACATATTGTACATGTAGATTATGCACTTTACTACATGTGTTTTATTATTTTGTGCAAAAAATGTTACCTCAGTTTGACCATTTTCAAAGCCGGAAGTTCAAGTGAAACAATATTGTTAGTGGTCTGTAACGGTTGTGAGTGGGACAGAACTATTGATACTTTTTCATTATATGAAATCATCAGTAGTTGGATGCACCTGTTCAGAACAGTAGGAAAGTATTTATTTTGGACTGAGCTTAATCAACACAGCATACTGCATCTTTGTGTCGTGTTTATCAAAGACTAAACCTCAAATTGGAAATTAAGATAGAACACAAAAATGCACCACATGATTTTAAATCTAACAAAATACGTAAATCATAATATTAAGACCATTAATTTGCTATGTGCAGTTGACCCATTATTTGGCACAGGAGTGGGTCATAAGCAATGGAAAATGTTTTTTATTAACGCAATTTTGTCATATGACAATGGCAACATTAAAGGAGTGTTACAGAATGTGTAAGAAACAGAAATCATGAAATCACAGATTTACATAAAACTTACACGGTCTTATGATGAAGATACATGTATTAGAAAACATGCCTTGAAATATTTCTGTCTGAAATTTCATATTTGATGAGAAATGAATAATCGCGTTTGGAGTTTATCGCTCAGTGAGTGTTGTATTCATTTTTGTTTTGGCATCGATGCAATGCAAAATTTGTAATCGGTTTTTCACTATTCTCTCGTGAACCAGATGGCTGATCGATCTCAAACTTCTACAGGTTTGTCAAGTCATGTATATGATGGATTACATAAAGTGCTTAGACTACAAGCAACTGTCTTGCTAGCAAAACCAATTCTTTAAAACATGCAATGTATTTCTAAATACAGAGAGGTGATTAAGAAATCATTTCCAGAGTTTTATGAATACTACTTGAGTGCAGTGACTGAAAGATTACACCTGACTGGACAAACTATGCAGGTAAAATGAGTTTATTTCACATGGCATACCCTTACAGAAAAAAGACCTACCGTATTTTCCTGCGGAGCATACCCTTTAAAAAAAAAGACCTACCGTATTTTCCTGCGGACTTGGCGGACAAGACTTGGCGGACAAGACTTGGCGGACAAGACGCAGGACCCTAAAATGACCCAAAAAAATGCAAACGGCAACAGACAAAGGCGCACTGCCGCATAAGGCGGAAGTCTAGCCGCACACAGAAGTACACCAGGTGCCACCCAGGGTCGGTACATTGACACAAAGACGTAATTTCGTGCCTTTTGGAACATACGTAAACTGATACTGACCTTCATCCAATCAACCAACGCTGTCTTTTGTTAATAAAATAAAGTATGGCCCAATCAGCGGGCAGAAACCATGGTCCACACACTATCTGAAGTTAATTTTCCTTGCAACACGAACCCAGGCCCTCCCTGGACGCAGCGTGTGTGTAGTAATGTATACCCTGGCTGGGAGGTCGCTGCATGCACATTAATATGCACATGTACTTGTGCAAGTTCATTAAGCTAGCAATCTGTTAATTGCTCTGCTCAATCTTGAGATTGTACAACAGATGTTGGGGGCACCGTATTGAGCGATGTTTGCCGACGGGTTGCGCTACGCCCTCACATTTGCGCCGCCTGGAAATGCGCTAAATTCCCACGTGACTGCAGATCCCAAGCATGCCCAGACATGTCGAGTCTTGTCTCAATGCGTTTATTGCTGGTTCGCGTAATTTTTACCAATAGAGGGCGTTTAATCTTGCACTATTACATTGTTTCAAAACGCCCTCTAGCGTTCAATGCTTCTTGTATTTATTGTCGCACGCAAAGTAACAACGACTACAAGCATGATATCAGCTTTTGTGTTGCGTGAAATTTACAGACCTCGGATCGGTTGCGCTTTGGGGCTTTTTTTCTGTGTCATTTAAAGAGATCTTTTAGTTGAACTTGGACATCGTTGAATCAACAGGAAATTTACATGCAAGGGCAAACATATTTTTAATAATCGTTCCTACCCGAAGTTTTGAAGCAATATAATATATCAACAAAATAAAATGTGTTTTCGTCCCTACCGACCCTCTAATTTTTTGGCCAGTCAGTGTAATAGGAAACACACATATTATTTTGTTTGGCCTTACCAAAAATCCTATCCTATTGTAATAAGATAATGCTATATGTTCCCATAATACACTTTAAAGCAAACGTCTATAAAAGAGGCAAATAAATTATTGAGGTGAATGCCGTTTGTACAAAGGCATTGACTGTCAATCTGCTTTCAAAATTTACGGAACAAATATAAGCCCAGAAATATAAATTATTATTTCAACAAGACCCCTTTTACTGTAATTACAAATCCTATCCTTCTATGATTATAATAAGATAGTGCTACGTTCCAATAATATTTTTAAGGCAAACGTCCAAAAAGAGGCAATAAATAAATTTTATACGATTTGAACATTTATTATAACAAAAATAAACTGCGCCAATAAAGTATCTAAACACTTACAAACGGTCTGATTTATCGGAACCTGAAAATAGTATACAAAAAAATCATTCTTCATATCTATTCACCGTTAATTTCTGCACATTTTGACATCTCTTGCGTTGCGCTACGATGTTGTTTGGTGGATTTATGGGCACTTGAGTGGCTTAAAGTCGAATTTCAAAAGTTGCAAAAGCCCCTATTCACCCAATTCCAGAAGGGAACTCACATAAGCATCACACACAGACAAAATAAAAAAACAAAAGACACAATTCGTTACGTTTACTTGACCATGTAATTTATTGCTGTATCTTTAACTCTAAAACTGCTGATATCCTGTCCTCAATATTTGCCCACATTTCCCTGAGCTTGGTAGCGATTCCACCATGTACTGACCGTCGCTGGTGACGTTGTAACCTGATGAGCTGCAGCTCGCATCGACATAACGGCTTCTATCAAACCAACGATCCATCCTCTTTCATGTTTGGTCTGTTAAGCCATCTTTCATGTTATCTTGAAACACCTTTCCCTGTCTTACCTTATCGGGGAATCTGGCTCTAAACCCATATTGATGTATGCCTCCCATTTTTGACCCATTTGCTTTGTTACTGACAACTATTGCTAGTGTTCATCACAACCGATTTATCCAACACGCGACAACAAAATCATTTATAAAAAGCGGGCAAAGAAACGCTGATCTTACTCGTCACAATACAACGTATTAGCTCGAATAGGGGCTTTTGCAACTTTTGAAATTTGACCTTAAGCCACCCAAGTGCGCATTAATCTGCCAAACAACAACGTAGCGCAACACAAGAGGTGTCAAAATGTGCAAAAGTTTACGGTGAATCAAAATGAACTAGACATGTAGTGTTTGTGAACATGTAGTGTTTGTTCTTTTGCTTTGATTAGGTACTAAAATGATCAAGGAGTTTTTAACCAAAAAAAAGTTTGAAAAATGTTGTATAGTGTCTTGAAATAAGGTCCCACTTCCAGTTGACCCGGATGTAGAGGTCAACTTGAGGTCACAATTTTTCAAAATTAATCTCCAACCCCTAACGAGTCTATAACTACAAACAGTTTAAAAATCGGCCGGGTAGTTCATGAGATATGATGCTGCAAAGATTTTCTAATTAAATATGCAAATGAGGGTCATGTGGTTAATTTAATAAAGAATTATAATATTTTTTTCAATTTACCCCTTGCACGCGCGTCCACGCGGCGACTGATGCCAAGCTACCCATTATTTCTAGCAGGGTTGCCGTGCGAAGCGCTGCATCCCGCTAGTCTTTATTATATATTGTATGTTGTCAATAGAGGGCGGTATATAAGAAGAGTGGTCTACTCTATTATACAACATCTCCTTTTTACTAGTCAAACGTTCAGTTGAAATGTTTTTCACAAAAAGTTCAATTAAAAAGTAGCCTTGCTCAAGGCAGTCGCATTATTCGCTTCGAAAAGACGCCGCTGTAAACCCACCCGTATACCCTGTGCGTGGTGCGTGCGATTACACCGCATGACCCACCCGTATACACACTGTCACATTGTACGACTACTGTGCACACAAGTCATCCGCACTCTTACCACTAACCGCATGCGGAGGCCGTTAGGCCGACAGCCTTATCGGGTCTGTAACTTTCGGGTTTAATGTGTTTCATGAAAAAATTTCCACTAGTGGAAAAAAATGGCGGGGCTCTCGGATATGCTAGTATGCAGCCCATGAATATGTATACCTTTCGTCAACCTATCAGACAACACAGGATGTGAGGCAAATGAATTATTCATTTTGACGTCCAATCACGCACTTCCCTTATCACGACCTTTGGGCCCTATATTTCATGCTCGCTGAGTGTCCGTGGTGGTGGTGTGTGATATGTCTCGTCTTTCGCGGGCATTATGGTAATGAGCTGACCGTGGGAACTCTTCGCTTATTATAGTAATGAGGTCAGTGGCTTCAACACAGACCCTACAAGGCTGTCGGCCTGATAGTCGACGCATGAGGATAGTGTACGGGGGCATCGTGTCGTGCGATGTTACGCACAGTGATTACGGGTGGGTTTTTATACAGCGGCGGTCTTTTTTCGGAGTGAATAATTCGACTGCCTTGAGCAAGGCTGATTAAAGAGTTGAATAAATGTAAACAACTAATATTTGACTCAGAATTGTTTGATTTGTTGGTTTCTTTAGTTCATGTCAGTATTTTTAGAATCCAAATTGTCATGTGACAAACTACTTAAGGATAAAATCCTTGCATTTGGTCGGTGGTTTGATGTTTGATCAAGAACGAATGGATTTCACTCTACTCTTTAACCACCAAACTCTGCGCTTACAATCACCATTTTCCGCTTACTGTGCAAGCGCGGAATACAAAGTGCGAGCTTGGAGGCACAAACAAAAGAAATCCCTGCTAAGCAGTCTACTTTGCTTGACGTAAGCGCAGAATTCACTCATTCTGCTAAGCACTGAATCTTTGCTTCCAGAGCAGAGCATGACATTGGGCCCATTCCCACAGGATTTTTCATTATGCAAGTTCCCATCATGATAGGCCTGGGTGACTAGTGAAATTTACTTCTTGACTAGTCGCACCTCAAACCCAACTATGACACTTGTCGAGTACAGATTCTCAAGATTTGTGCCACGAATAGTAGTAAGCAGGACAACTGTTTCACCAAACAGGTAATCGGGACTTTTTTTGTAGTCAACGTGTAGGCACAATTTTAACGGAGTGGGGAAAAACAGTAGTCGCAACTCTAATACTAATTTGTAGTCGCGACTTTAACACTAAAGCACACTAGTCGCCCTGGCCTACTTTTGCACAAGAAAAGCACGGTTATCCTGCGAAAGCAAACCAAATTTTTAAGTCACTGTTTTTGAAGTGAATGTTTTGCAGGAGTTGAGCACAATAGTCAACGCAGCAAATTTTTTGTTGCGAATTGTCACGCTCATCAAGAACACATTCCCTGTGTGCCTAGATGTTAAATACGCTAAGCGTAAGCACAATTCCCTGATAAGGTAAGCTCTGCGATTCTTTCCTTTTAAAGCCATTGGCCCAGGACCAGACCAAACTAAACACAAAAAGCAGCTAAACACAGCAAATACCATTCCTCATGTACAAACTACAAGTTGTTAATCCAGGTATTCTGCTCAATTTCTGCATTTTTATAAAGCAAAATATTTTGCCTCTTTATTTAAGCAGCTCTATTGAGCCTCTCAACCACCAGAGAAACATCGACCAGCATAATAAAATCTCTGATTTTGTATTCCTGTCAAAGAGTTTTTGTTTTTCATGGTCTAATTTCCGAAAGTAAAGCGAAATACTGGAATTAGTTTAGGCAACTGGTCCCTGGTGCGAACAAGGTTACTTCACCCGTTAACCGTTCCAAATCCCGGTGTCCCTAAAATCGTGGCAAGTCTTTTACCTCTCTGTGCGCGATGTAAACCGTCCCTGAATAAAAATTGTGTGGTTTTATTTGCAAAGCAAAGAGTCTCTTCTCCCTTGACCAAAACTTAGAAACACGTAAGGCTTCACTGGTTACTTGCACTTGCACTTGTAAATGCAAAAAGTTGGGTATTTTAGGCATTGCTACAAGGTACAAAAATATGTCATAATGTTGAGGCCAAATAAAAATATTTTCCAACCGAAAAAGTTTCATCAAACACTATTTCAATTCACAATTATTCATGATGATCAAATCATGTGACTGAATATTTTGCTGAGCATTCTGGAAAAAAAAAGCCATGTGCCTTATATCATTTTCGAATATTTTTGGAGATTTTTATTTTTTAACCCTCATATCAATATTATCTATACTATTAAAAGCGTAACCCGTGCCATCTTGGATTGAAATTAGAAGGTCCAGTGGCATGGCATCCTTGTGGAATCCAACACGGTTGTATCGTTACAGACGTCGGGTTGCAAGTCTACAAAACCCTGAACCGAACTCCCTCTTACGAGTTGTCTGATTGGCTGGAGTCACGAGCGATATCTCCTTACATGTGTGGTTGTCTGGTTTTGGTATGGGTCACCTGTGGGTCGAAGGGGGAAGCCGTAGGCTGTGCACAGAGTCACCTCTGTGGTTGTCTGGTTTTGATATGGGCCACCTGTTGGTCTAAGGGGGGAGTTGTAGGCTGCACACAGAGCCACCTCTTTAGGTTTGAAGTGGGTGGCAACCTCGGACTCCCATTAACATTCCAGAGTGACTCATTGATGTTTCGCAGAGGGGTAAATGGCATTGTGTATATACCATTTTGTACAGGGGGGTTTAATTTCGCGTGTTAAATAAAAAACATTAGGCTTTAATACATGCATCTGTTACATATGTGTTTACTACAATTAAGTCACTCATGTTGGCCTACCCAACTTTCCAGCATTTTTTAAACGCATCAAACAGCAACCCATTGTTGTGAAACTTTATTTGTTCCATTTCACTCTGCACCATTTGTGGTACAGTCCATAATGTCATCCCCCACACACAGAACGTATACACGCAAAAGTTGAAATATTTTCAAAAAGAAAGTAAATGCATTACTGGTTCTTTTCATATACATTGTATAGGTTTTGCCAGTTAAACCTACAAAAGAGTACATGAAATCACCGTTTAAGAATAGTATGCTTTCATAGTTACGAACTTTGTGAAACATCAACGGCTGTTTTGAAGCTGTAAACGAACATTCCAATCAAAGTTCTGAAGCAACAAAACTGTTAGAACGGAGCCTGGTCAGGACTCAGGATGTAGATTTTGCCAAATCCTTTTTGTATTAAGCAATCGGCCGTCGGGTTGACTCGAAAGATTCCTCATGTGCAGCTGAATTGGGTACTTTTTACGAATTTCTCCATACAAAATTAACCAAACTGGCCTACAAACCCTTAAAACAACAAGGCAAATGTTTTCTGAAAGTGAATTAAGTGAGAGGATGTAGGGGTAGCTGGCATACAAAACCCTCAAAACAACAATTGGCAAATGTTTTCTGAAAGTGAATTAAGTGAGAGGATGTAGGGGTAGCTGGCATACAAATCCATGTAGGAGTAGTTATTAAAGACCAATAAAATTACCGTTTCTATTATTTTAGTTTGTATAGGGTTCTACAGATAATTATGATAACATATTATAAAATTGGATGTTTTTTCAGGGGACTTCGTCAAGCGGGGCGCGCGCCCCGGTGGATGTTGACCAGAAAGTTTACATGAGAATTAATTGATATAAGAATAAACTAAAAATTATTGAGGCCGACGCTGTGTTACTCCCAAAAGCGGTGGTAAAAACAGTAGATTAGATGTTGCACAGCATGTTCCGAAAACTCGCTTTATTTGGTGCTCAGACAACTTTGTATGCGTCGTTGGACGTACGCTCAATAAATCACGATGAATGGGGCCTTAGATTCTAAAATCGTGTACACGTCATTGGAAACAAAGCAAAAATCATTCAACAGTTATAGCAACCAATCATTAAATATATTTATTTTCAATACAATTTGCAGAAATTGACTTTGTCGTTAAAGTCCATACCAAATGGCGCGTTTTGTTTTTATCTGCTGTATACCAGAACCTCTTCGAAGCTTCCTTTTCAGTCAGATAAACTCCGCGGCTATTAGTGGCTGTGATTATGAGTTTGTTTTCAAAGAGGGTTCCACTTTCATACAAGCCTTTTTAGTCGGATTTCTCCTGTGCTATTAGCAGCGGTGATTATTGTTGAGGGGGGAGACCAGACTTAGACCACTCAAATCCGTGTAACTGAATTATACCAAATGTGCTCAACACAATAAAATAAGTGTGTCATTGGAGCAGTGTACGTGCTATATTTTTAGTCGACTAAGCATTATTACCCTTACAGTCATCTTAGCTGGGAAATACTCAGTGCAGTGGATAAAATTGACACAATGACAAAAGCCGCTTGAACTAAAACTATGCATAAATGAGGCGAAACATAATCCACATTACGGATAATGCGTTGGCCCGTTCGATCAATGCTAAAATATTACGAAATACCCTACATATCATGCCAAGTACCATCATTGCCAAGTATACCCATCCCCAATATTAAAGCTCAATTCCAGAAACGAACACCAATTCCTTGAGTTGGAGAACGCAAGAGAGAAGGTGAGGAGGGGAGGCGACGCGTCCCGACGTATCACAATTAAGTTGTGCACGCTCAACAATTAATTTTTATCAAAATACAACATTAATGACAAATTTCCATACCGATTATAAAATCAATTTCTAATCCAATCCTACGAAATGATTATTACCTGTAAGAATACCTCCCTTGCCCCCACACTACCTTTTACAACATTTGTATACTAGAATCCTCCTCATCTAGCGGGGTGCTGCGCGAAGCGCAGCATCCTGCTAGTTATTTATAATGTTAAAATTTAAACATCAGCTTGTTGATTCAATTATCACTATTTATTTGTACGCTTTATTATAAGTATTAAGAAAAAAATATATATACAAAAAAGAAATAAAAATTACATTTGAAAGCCAGTAATTATTCACACTTTTTATTTTTATTTTTTATTTTATTTTTGCAAGTTACCATGGTAATTTATAAAATTTAATAAAAAAAATATTTTGAATAAAATGAAGACAACTGCTGGCTATAGAGTCATACACAGAGTCTCAAAGAACACCTGTAGTCACTGCAGATGTTTCTTCCATGTATGGCTTCACCGGGACACCATACTTTCTCGTTTGCCGTGAAAACAGGAAAAACTCAAAACAATTGGGACCAGTTGAAGTCATCGAAGATGGGTGTGTGGTGTGAACATTTCAATGTCCGTTATGTTTTAATATATGTTTGAATACTTCATATTAACAAATGAAAATAATAAGGGCATCGGTTGATATCAAATAATGATGCCATATTATGGTGTCATTATTTTCTTCCCAATTCAAAGAAAAAGGCATAATACCTTGAAAATTGGATAAATACGTTGACATTTTTTTCACTAATTTCTCAAAAACTACAACACCACAGCAAGTAATATTTTAAGGGAAGCTTTCAACTGTCATTATCTTCAAACTGTTTAAGTTTAGTGTAAATCTGTGGACATAATAGTATGTCGTCGTCAACAACCCCTATTTATACGTACGTTCGTAAAACGGTAGTAAAGGTCAACATGGGATCACGGGTTTTCAAAATAATTATGTCTAAGGAGTCTATAACTGAAAAAAAGTTTGAAAATCAGTTGTGTAGTTCTTGAGATATGGTCCCACTGCCGGTTGACCCAGAAGTAAAGGTCAACTTGGGGTCTCGTTTTTTCAAAGTATTTTTCTAATGCCTAAGGGGTCTAAAACTGAAGAAAGTTTGAAAATCAGTTGTATAGTACGTGAGGTATGGTCCCACTTCCGGTTGACCCGGAAGAAGAGGTCAACTTGGGGTCACGGTTTTTCAAAAATATTCTCCAATCCTCAAGGACCCTATAACTACAAACAGTTCGAAAATCGGCCGCACACTTCATGAGATATGGTGCTGCAAAGATTTCCTAATTAAATATGCAAATGAGGGTAACGTTGTTAATTAATTAAGAATTTCAACATTTTTACATTTAGAGTAAAGCTTATGTTCTAAGCTTCAGTTTGGTATATGATTTAACTCTTTTGTCCTTAAACTTTAGGATATTAGGATATTAAAGAAAAAAACGTGCGCAATTGCTATGGGTTTTAGGCGGAAACAAAGAATAAGAAAAAAAATTAAAATCTCGGCAGAAACAAAACCTGTTCCGACGGGACAGAACAGGAACAGCTAATAAAAATAATAAATATCTCGACGAAAACAATACCTGTTCCGACGGTAGGTCGAAACAGCTAAAAATAATAAAAATCTCGACGAAAACAATACCTGTTTCGACGGTAGGTCGGAACAGCTAATAATAAAAATCTCAACAAAAACGATACCTGTTTCGACGGCAGGTCGGAACAGCTAATAATAATAAAAATAATAAAAATCTCGAAGAAAACAATAACTTTTCTGACGGTAGGTCGGAACAGCTAATAATTACTTTTTGGCATACTATTTCAGGTTCCGATATATCTGACCATTTGTAAGTGTTTAGATACTTTATTGGTGCAGTTTATAAAACTTCTGTCCTACCAAAGATGACAGTTAAGTTCCCAAAGCACTTATCAATCACAAAGGTCTAAAAAGAGGCAAATAAAAAAATAAATAAAAAAATTATCCCATCTTTTTAATACGTTCAGCCTAAAGCACACTTCAGAGATAATTATTCTCTACAATAAAAACCCTCAAAGTTCACCACTCAATAGCGGTTGGGTGAATGACGTTTGTATGAAGTTATTGACTGTCAATCGTTTTCGGAACGAATACCTGGCCACACAGAAAAACGTTTGTACGACGCCGACGTCGGTTGGACCGAAAGCTAGACGCATTGCGGCATTGTTGGAATGAAAGCACGGTCTTGGGGGATCAACACGTTGTGCGGTGTTTGAATAAAAGGACGGTCAGGGGGATTGCGGCATTGTTCATACGAAAATACAGTCTCAGTGTCTGAACAGCCTTGTTTGACCGCATTATTGAGTAAGGATTCTTCACACAAATACCGTTGATTTGAACGGGACAAGAATGTTTTTTTTATTTCACGAAGTGATCCTAAAAAATAAATCGTCAGCAGACAAGGCACACCGGAAGATAAGACGCACCAATGTTGTGGGGGTGTAAAAAGTCAGATAAGACGCACCAATGTTGAGGGGGGTGTAAAAAGTCAGATAAGACGCGTCTTATCCGCAGGAAAATATGGTAGTAATAATATTATTATTATTTTTACCAGTTATAATGTACACTGGAAAATGTAGACCTAGGCTACTAGATGACTTTCTAGGTAGGCAAAAGGCAGACAAAGTTGTACAAGGGATGCTGCCAACAGACAAGTACATGTATACACATTGGCACTAACTATTTTTAGTTTGTTGAGTTCTGACAAAAGTAAAGAGGCGAACATCCCAATATATACATTTAATTGTCGTGGCCGAGCGATTAATAGGACCGAATTCAAACTCTGGTGTTTCTGATCAGCAGAGTGTGTGTTCGAATCCCCAGCCGTGACACTTGTGTTCTTAAGCAAGACACTTAACCATTGTTTCATTCTTCGGATGGGAGGTTAAGCCAATGGTCCCATGTGTTATTAACGCATGTAAAAGAACTCAGTGCACCTATCGAATAGAGAAGGGGTTCGCCCCGGTGTTCCTGGTCCGATCGGCAGCAAATTGTGCCACAGCACCTTGTGAAAGCATTACATGGTGCTATCAGAATTAGGTCTCTTAAATTAAACGTAGTCCCACATCTGGCAGGAAATACTGTATGTTACAGCGCCAGGAGCGTCACTGGGTGACGGACATGTGCGCTATACAAGAAGCCACAATTTTGATTATTATTATTATTATAAGGGAATGAAAGGGTAGCAACGAGTTCTTAAAGTCACCTGGAAATAGAATTTTTTTTGAGTAATTATTGGATCGATTTATATGTTTAAAAAATAGATAAAGTTTTTAAGTGGGGTGACTCCGCCTACCCTTTAGTGACGTCAATCGAGGCAGACTTTGCCTCGATCGAACATCGAACACACGTACGTGCAAGTACATGCAAGTCCTAGTCGTGAGTTTGTACGTTTCGTGTTTTTCTTGCATTATTCGGGCACTGTCAACCAGGTTTATTGCTGCTGGATGCGGCAACACAACTAAATATGGGGTCAGTTTGCAAAGTAGTCCTGTCCGACGTCTTTTCCAGCGCTGTGCAGCAAACACTTCGAGCCGTCGTGCTTCGAGAGTCCGGAATACACCACACATTTTGACATGAAGAGAAAAGTTTGTTTCTAAAACATGACGCCATCCCAACAATTTTTCCAGCTAGTGGGAAGTCCTAAAAGGTACCTGAAAGACGTGAAAAAATGTGGGTATTGTTTCAACTTTGAGGGGCATGTTTTTAGCTTGCACCAAAGCCTCACTTTCTTGTGTTGGCACTGCATGCGATTTTAATATCGCGCCTTGATTGCTGTCACGAACCGCGCCCTCTCGGGTCGGGCACACTTTGAAATTTGTAAATAAACTGGAAACTTATTTTGTACATGTAGAACCTTAGTTATTTGATTATTCACATTCCACTCCTCAAAACACATGTTTTAGTAATAAAAGCTTTATTTTGACAAAATACCACTTCCAGGTGACTTTAAAGGCCGTTTAAAACCAGCAGGGTCATTGCTGTGTTCGACTCGGCCTTTATCGCACAGCAACGACCCTGCAACAGCCGTTTAAGAACACATCGCCTGTATTGAGAAACGTCTTGCACCAAGACTAGCGCGTATTATCCGAAAACCACCGGTTTTAAACAGAGCCCCAGCTGGTCATTATCAACCGTTTTAATACCCCCATGTGACGAGCTCTTCACCAATAGGAAAAGCTAAACTGTCAGAGGTATTTATGGATCTATACTATGGTGCATTTGTGATTTCATTTTGTTTATTATCAAAGTAAATCACAAGTTTAGATGTTATATATTTTTTAGTATTTCATGAGAGTGTGGTGTAGTGGTGTTGTTCATGTGTTAAATGTACAGGATGTTGAGGAGCTGCCGTAGGAGGTCATGAAAAAGTTGACCTTAGATTTTGTCACAGAATTCTCACCAACATATTGTGGCGGGCAATTTTAAATTATTACAGGCAAATTACAATTTGATCCTTGGCCTAACTGTTCTCCAGGCTTAAAGACCATCGAGGGGTCTAAACACACAGCGCGGGGCACTGTACAGTTGGCCAAATTCTCACTACATCTCGTAGACTGGAAAGAACAGTCCTACTTGTGTTTTGTGTGTGTGAGTGTGTGTGTGTGGCGTGCGCAATGTGTTCACCATAATGCTAGCGTTGAACAAGGGACTAATTGTCGAGTCTATCTGCTGCACATGTTACATGAAGCTACTTCACACATGTAGTAGTGTACATGTATGTATATTGTACACGGACGAATACGGCGTACAGTTTCCGCTGAGTCAAAATGGCGGCGCTCAACGTTAATGTTAGATTATCTAAGATGAAAATTATCAATAGTAATGACAGAGATGCTTGCACCTTCTACACCAAGTTTCCAGAGACAATGAAACATCTTCTTTTTTTGTGTGAATTTTTAGAACCTAGTTGTAAAGACTTTGAAGCCTGGTAAAAAAGCTTGTCAAAGGAGGAAATTACTTTTAAGTTTTAAATCCATTCTCTTTGGTCTAAACACCAATTAGACAGACATACTATTAAATCTCTGTATTCTGCTGACTCAGAAGATGATGTTTAAAAGAAGATTAAATTTCATTTCCTAACAAGAAAAGGGGTGTTTTTTCTTTCATTATTTTCTACTAACTCTTGAGAATTTTACTACCAATAGTGAAATTGCTGTCTGTAAGATACAAAACTGTGTTGAAGCAATCTTACATGTATGTGTCATTAAACGTAATAAAAACATATTGGTAAACGTAATAAAAACATAGCCTTTGTAAGAAGTCAACATTGTTGGAACTTTAATTTCATTTTTTAGGAATAAATAAATTGGAAATATAATTTTGTACTGCATTATACATGTATGTATTACTTTTAAAAAAATCCATATAAATTTAAGGGGTCATAAACGTCTGATATACCCAAATGTATTTGAATTGTATATTTGGTTTCAAGGAACTCATCAACAAGTTGTATGAGAAAGGGCTTTGTCTGTTCTATAATGAAGGTCCGCTATTCAAAGGGTCTGTAGCAAAACACCAGGGTGATAGCTTCTCTAGTAGCTTCTGGGAGCGATAGCTTCCCTTGATCTCCTTTGGAAGTGCGGTTCATACAAGAGGAATACCAACAGGTGTTAACAATGCCTTTAGAGAAGTTTATTGAGGCAACAACAGAATTAGAGGTACATGTAGCAACAACGAAGCACCAGCTGGGAGGCAACAACAGGGGAGGCAACAACATGGGAGGCAACAAAGGGGGGAGGCAACAGCAGGGGAAGCAACAACTGGGGAGGCAACAACAGGGGATCCGGGAGGCAACAAGGGAAGAGGCAACTGGGGAGGCAACAACTGGGATGCAGCAAAAGGGGAGGCAACAAAAGTGGAGGCAACAACTAGGGAGGCAATTGGGGTGGCCACAACTAGGGAGGCAACAACTAGGGAGGCAACAACTGTGGAGGCAACAACTGTGGAGGCAACAACAAGGGAGGCAACAACTGGGGAGGCAACAGCAAGGGAGGCAACAACTGGGGAGGCAACAACTAGGGAGGCAACAACTGTGGAGGCAACAACTGTGGAGGCAACAACAAGGGAGGCAACAACTGGGGAGGCAACAACATCGGATGCAACAACCGAGGAGGCAACAACTTAAGAAGCAACAACTGGGGAGGCAACAACGATGGAAGCAATGGGGGTGGCAGCAACTGGAAGGCAGCAAAACGGTAGGCAACAAAAGTGGAGTTGACAACTAGGGACGCAACAACCGGGGTGGCAGCGCAACGGGAGGCAGCAACAGGGGATGCAACAACTGGGGTGGCATCAACTGGGGGCAACAAAAGGGGAGGGCAGGAACTGGGGAGGCAACAACCAGGGAGGCAGCAACAGGGGGGGGGGGGGCAACAACTCGGGTGGCAACAACCGGGGAGGCAGCAACATGGGAGGCAGCAATTGGGGATGCAACAACTGGGGATGCAACACCTCCCCAGTTGTTGCCTCTCCTGTTGTTGCCTCTCCTGTTGTTGCCTCACCAGGCAACAACAGGGGAGGCACCAGGTGAGGAGGTACATGTACCAGCGAGGGAGGCACACAACTGGGGAGGCAACAATAGGGGAGGCAACTGATCTAATTGTCGAGAGCATCGTGGAATCACACAAAGACGGGATATGGATGAAGCACAGCGGACACTGTGGCTGCTGATGATGCCTGAATATGCTCAGAGAAGCTGAGTAGCTACAACAACGCAACAAGCTAAATCAATCATGGCAAAGACAGCAATCATTCTTGAGTACCTAGAAAGCCATAATCCATTTGAAAAGAATCACTGTCTCTAAGACGTCATCAGGCATCGCATCAAATAGTGTGTCAAACGTCTGGTATTCAACGTTTGCCATGGACACAGGGACAAACATACCGACAGATTATCAACACATCAGCAACGTGAAACCAAAATAATGTGCAAACCTTTTTGCAGTCAATCTTTCAGCCAAAGTCAGAATAAACCTTGATTTGCCACTCAACATGGTGGCAAAGAGTCACAAGATTGTCTCAATCCAATGACCACACCCAACAGATGATGCTTCAAAGTAACACGCATACAGGGTATACTTGAAGGCCCAAGTTTGGAACAGCAATGTAGAAATGCAACCTAATGATCGGGAGGGGGGGGGGGGGTCAGTGTGAAACTTTGCTTGCTACCAGAGAAAATGTACAACAATCCAGCCCCAGAAGATTATTGATACCATGATGTTTGTGTAAAATAAATGGGTTCAATTTGCACCTATTCGCTTGGGAAATGACTAGAAGAAGGCATTTGCACCACGATTCCGTCGGATGAATTTGATTGTTAATTTCTTTGATTTTATTGAATGTCATCATTAGAGGTCATTTGGGACAGGGTGGAATCATTCATCCCACATAATTCATTTATTATTAATTTCAATGTAATGGGAAGCCATGTAATGATGAATTTGAGTGGAGAAAACCAATTTCACGTATGTTTGACCCCTTGACCTTTGACCTAGTTGTTTGGAAAAGGGTCATTTGAGTATACAAAAAAAAATATGTTTTTTAGATTCCCAAGGTCATGTTTCTATTCACCTCTTACACAACATTTTTCCTAAAAATGGATACTTTTAGAGATAATTGACCTAATTTAAATATGCAAATTAGGTCATTTCTGGGTTGAAACTCTTGTCCCATTTTGGATATGTCATCAATAATTACCCACTTAACAAGAATCTACAATAAAACAAACTTTTGCAATTTGTTTGACTCAAAATTTTAAATCTGGTCCTCTACATGGCCAAGCCCCAAGCTTAATAGATTTATTAACAACTATATTGTGGTAAAATCTATCACATGCCTTACTAAAATCGGTGGCTATTAAGACAGCAGAATTATGTGGTTTATTAAAAACACAATGTATACATTCAATTACAGAGAGTGTATTAAACAATTTGATTTATGGTGTGATGAAAACTACTTGCATCTCAATGCTACTAAAACAAAAGAACTTATATTTTGCTTAAAGAGGAAAAATTGTCAACAACCTGTTATTCCTGTAAATGTTGGAAATTTTTATATTGAAATTGTTCAATCTTATAAATACCTGGGCACCATCATTGATAACTAACTTGGACTGAACAGTGTAGGGCACTTGTTTTAAAAGGCAATCAAGGCATGTACTTCAATGTGGACAAAGCAATTATGGAGCTGTTTTAAATTTCTGGTGTCATTCTCTACGGCTGTTTTGTGTGTTTCCAAAGTCTAAAGAAAGCAGACATGAACAAGCTACAAAGGATAGCCAACCAAGCTGGTAAAATTTTTGGTGAGAAAATAGACCTTTATGAAAAATAAGGACCATCCCCTGCACCATTATTGTTGTTTCATGAGGTCGGGGAAAAGACTTCAAAGCATCCAATGTAAAACCACACGCTTTCTACATTTATTTGTACCTTTGTCAGTTGGAGTTTGTAATGATTCTTAATGGGTTTTTACCGATTATTTTTGGCGAGCTGCAGAGCAGTGTGAGCCTATGTAATACCAATTTCCGTCCGGCGTCTGTCTGTCCGTCCGTCCGGCCGGCATTCCGCGCTAAATTTTTTGGAAATGTTAAAGTTTTTGGTTTAAGTTTAAAGGGTGGCTGCAGTGTTTTTTTATTCATTTAAATGATTAAACATGACTTTTTAAACCTGAAATATTTTTTTCTATTTTTTATTAATTGCGCAAGTATTTTAAAAATGGTTTTCAAGAGATTAGGGGAACCCACCCCGCCCCTAAAAGGGAGCCTTTATTTGCATAAACGTGACATCATGTTGGTAACCCAAGCCGTCGGGCCCCCTGGCTGTGTGCATATAGAGACGTGTGCACTGTACGACACTCAGCTATACATCACGTTTAAATCTTCTCAAGAAAACGCCAATGCATCTATTGCAAGACTTGAGAAATGCATCCAAGAGATTCGACGTTGGACACAACAAAACTTCCTGAAGTTAAATGATGATAAGACAGAGTTCCTTTTATTTGGGTCACGTCAACAGTTAACTAAGGTTTCAGTGCCATACATCTCCATCGGTGATGCTCGGATAGCTCCCTCGCTGAAAGCTCGGAACTTAGGGGTTATTTTTGATTCATCGATGACACTTCAGCCACACATCAACAACATTGTTCGTTTATCATCATATCACATCAGGAATATAGGTAAGATTCGCAAGTACTTGGACAAAAGTGCCACTGAAAAGGTCATTCACGCATTTGTTACTTCTCGTCTTGACAACGGCAATGCTCTTCTCTACAGTCTTCCTAACAACCAGATTTCCCGACTTCAACGGCTCCAAAATACTGCTGCTCGCATTGTGACACTGTCTAGAAAATCCTGTTCTATCACCCCCATTCTAAAACAACTACACTGGCTCCCTATCTCTCAACGAATCATCTTCAAGCTGATGCTCATTGTCCACAAAGCTCTAAATGGCAAGGCTCCCCACTATATTTCTGAACTGCTTCAAGTTTACACTCCTTCAAGGAATCTTCGATCAAGTTCCATGCTTCTCCTCATTGAACCCAAGTCTCGACACTCATGGGGTGACAGGTCTTTTTCTGTAGCCGCGCCACGCATCTGGAACTCTCTACCACTTAATCTTCGATCTTGTCTTTGTACCGCAAAATTCAAGTCTCTTCTCAAAACTTATCTTATGTCACAGGTTTTCAATGACTAATTTTGTTGTGTCTGTTTTTCTTTGTGTTGTGTTTTTGTTTTGTTTTGTTTTGGTTTACTGCGCCTTGAACACCCAGCAGGGTGGATATGTGCGCATTACAAGTCTTATTATTATTATTATTATTATTATTATTATTACTGTGTGGCCTGGTACCTAGGCACGTGTAGTTAGGGACCAGACTCTTTTTGCCGACGATCTGTTTGAATTCCCGACGTGATGTTGATGGTAGGGGGCGGTAACAATCCACAAAAGGGGGGGCATGACTTGTTCGCTAATTACGCAAGTGAGATATGTCGGGAATAAACAAAACACATTTTATTGATGTTCAATACATATATCAGAAATAAATGACAGCAAAATTAACTGTTTTATTTGAATTCACTGCAGCATCCCTTTAAGTCTTTGATTTGAGTTGTTTTTGGTATATACAAGCCAAAGTGAGATTGTTATATACAGTTGCCAGTCATTTTCAGTCATTTTCACCTATGTTTTCAAATAATGTATAAGTTTCTGGAATAAAAAAAATGTTAAAGTTTTTTGGAATAACAATTTTTTTTTTTCAGGCTCAAACATTGACATCTGGATTTAAATGAAACGAACTCAATCTAAAATCTCAAAGTTTTGAAATAATTTGTTAAAACAAAAACCAAACTTGTTGTCACTGGTTCCAGTTGAATGAGCTGAAACAATTACAAACATAAATGATCATAACTCCTGATTGCAATGATGTACAGACTTGAAACTTAAGTCAAATATTGCTTCTTGTGTAGATTCATATGAAAAGATAAAACTCAAAAAATTAATCACGGGTTTCAGTTGAATGAGCTAAATTAATAAAAAACATTTTAATGTTTAGTCATAACTCCTTATTGCAATGATGTACTGACTTGAAACTTAAGTCAAATATTGCTTCTTACATGTAGATTCAAATGAAAAGAGATAACGCAAAGAGTTAATCACAGGTTTCAGTTGAAAGAACTAAAACAATGAAAAACATAAACGGTCATAACTCCTGATTGCAATGAAAATACATTTTTTGATTTGACTACGACCATACTACGTTGATTACTATGGTTCTCGTCCAACATCTGGCCGGTCAGTACTTGGATGGGAGACCGCTTGGTCAGTTAATATTTATAATTTTTTTGTTTTTCTTAATAAGCTTTGTTTATAATCTTTTTTCAAGGCGTTTTCAACCACAAAAAGCTATTTTGACAAGCTATTCATCATATGAAAGAGCTTTATGTATGTGGTCTGTTTTCAAGGTGTTTTCAACAAACATTTCCCTTCCGGTTAGTTACAATGTAGTCTCTTCTCCAGTCGTCATTACTCATCAGTTCCTATTTCCTCAACCACAAAAGCCATTTTGACAATCTATACATCATATGAAAAGCCTTGACGTACTTCACAAAAATGGGTAGGTTGGTGGCCTTTTCTTGACATTTTGACCTGTCTTAACAAGTGAATGTAAAATGCTTTGATTAGGCTTAACTTCATGGAGTGGTCGCTTTGTTTATTTGTGACCGGCTACGTGAAAATGAGTCAGATGTTGACAATTTAAAGAATTGAGTTGTGTGCATGGCTGGAAAGAACACACCAGCAGCAGTCGTTTGGTATAATATGTCTAAGCTTTTTGATGTGTCGCGTTGCTGAGTTACCCCCGTTTGAAATTAGCCAATACATCATTTTTTCTGAAAAACGAATTACAAGTAAAATGATGTTTTAAACTACCATTTCGCGCAAAAGGATACAAATTAGACATATAAGTATGATCACAAAATTGTTGTATTCCTAGCTTTAATGCCTAAAGGTAAGTGTTCTCAAGGTTAACCATGCAAATAAAGATCTTAACAAGTAAAACAAAAAAAATTATATATATTATATATTTATATTTTTTTCCACATTAAACTGTCCATAACTTAATAATGCATTGGGCGACATCTGACTCATTTTCACGTAGCGGGTCACATTTATTGTCCACCATGCTTGAACTCTTACTGGGGGAACTCGAAATGTCGTCATGATGACGTCATCTTGTTGTTTTGACATTTTTGCAATTTTGATCTTGAGAACAAAGCAAGGTTGCAATATTTGTTTTTTTACCTCAGGCTTTTACTCCCGGAAGCTGAAAACCTCGAATTTGTTCACAAACTGTCATTGCTAGTTATTAATATTAAAATTCAAACATCGGCTTGATGATTTAATTGTCATGGTTTATTTATTTCGCTTTATTATAAATGTTTAGAAAATAAAAAGACAGAAAACTAAATAAAAATCAGATTTGAAAGCCATTAACTATTTACACATTCTATTTATTTATTTTTATTTTATTTTTTTTGTCTAAATACCATGGTAATTTTGTAAAACGACATAAAAAACTAGACATTGAGAGTTTGTGAACAAGCTCTAGGTGTTCGGTTCCGGGAGTAAAAACCAAACATTGCATCTCGCTTTGTTTTAAAAAAAAATTGTAATAAATTCAAAATTACCAAAAATTGTCAAAACAACAAGATGACGTCATCATTGTAAAGTATGTACATGTATTGTAAAGTATGTACATGTAAAGCCCTTTAATATGATGTATAGATTGTCAAAATAGCTTGTGTGGTTGAGGAAATAGTATGAACTTATGAAATATTGACGACTTCAGAAGAGACTAACTAGCCTACTAACTAGCCTTAAGGACACTGTATGTTGAAAACGCCTTGAACTAAGACTAATAAATACGCGAAGCATTGCGCTCTATAGTCTAGTGGGATTTCTGGAAAAAGTGACTGTTTGGGGCATTTTGGGGTAAAAGTGGGGAACTAGACTTTTTCACACATTTTTGGTGTGGTGATTCCGAAAAAAATGGTTCCCAAGCGAAATTTTAGTTTTTGACCATCTAATTTGCATAATCATATTTGGAGAAAATTACTCCTTTCTCAAAAACTACATTACTTTAGAGGGAGCCGTTTCTCACAATGTTTTATATTCTAACACCCCTTACAAGTAGTCTGCCTGCTCATTGGTTTAGAGCGCGTCACATGACATAGTTTAGTTTTGCTACACGACGGCCGTCGGTTCGTCGGTTTGCCGTAAGACTAGCACACAGCGTGCAGTACCCAGAAATCCGTTGCATGTACGAGGATGATAAAGTAATAGTCTGTAACCATTTCGGATTGCACGACACTACATGCAGCACAGTAAAAGTTTTTGCAATCTGTACTCGCGTTGTCCGTGGATTGTAGCATTCAGTTCTGTAACTTAATAATAGTACAGTATTTGGAAATGTTTGGGGTGTTATAAAACAAATATTGACTGCTTTTACTCGTGCAATGATTAAAACTATGACTCCCTCGGTGATCCCCGTAGCGGCAGCAGCAACAGCAGCAGCAGCAGCAACAGCAGCAACAGAGCGCTAAATACGGAAGTTTCTAAGCGCTATAACCAGATTGACAGAAAAGATGGGTTTTAAGTTGAGATTTGAAAGTGTCCAATGAAGGAGCTGCTTGAATGTGGATGGGTAGCTTGTTCCAAAGTGTTGGAGCTATGACTGAAAAGGCCCAATCGCCATAGTGTGTCATGGTGGGGGGTCCCGGGGAAAGCTGGAAATGAGCTATTGAAGAAGAGCGAAGGCGTCGGGTAGCTGATGAAAGTGAAGAAGAACAAAGGGCTATGAGGTCTTGGAGATATACCAGAGCCAAATTATGAACAGCTTTATACACAAGAAGAAGAATTTTGAAGTGGATGCGTTGGTGAATTTGAAGCCAATGAAGAGAGCGAATGATGGGTGTTATGTGATCTGATTTTTTCGTAAGGGTGACTAATCTGGCAGCAGAGTTTTGTATTCTTTGTAGAGGAGCGAGATGAGTGTTTGGAAGACCTGCCAGTAACCCATTGCAGTAGTCCAGATGGGAAGAAACAAAAGCATGTTTCTATGAAAGACATACGTCGCCTCCAACGACTTCAAAACATGGCCCAATTTCATGGCTCTGCTTACCACCGAATTATGTGCTTACGATCACCCTTACGATCGCCCCTCACTTGCAAGTGCTAAATTTCTGCGCTAGAGATGTGTAAGCGTAGTATGCCTAGTAACATAGAGTACGCACACTCACAACCCAAATTCTCTGCTAACCTATGAAATACGCTTGAGGTAAGCACATAATTCCCTGCTTCCATATGCCCCAATTATGTGTTAACAGGAAGCAGAGCCATGAAATTGGGCCCAGATGTGCCAGGCTAATCTCCAAGATGCCAAACACTCAAAGACTGTTCGGGCCTCCAAAAAGGGTCTCAAGACACACCTGTTCTCCAATCTGTAGCTGGTTTGTCACCATCACTTCAGTCTTTTATTTCTCTTTAAAGGAACATGTTGCCTTTAATCAGTCGAGTTGGTTTTTGAAAAGTGTTTACTAGGTGTTTGTAACCGTTCGTTATAAAATGCATGGTTAGAAAGATGTTTTAAAAGTAGAATACAATGATCCACACACATTTGCGCCGAAATTGCATGGTTTTCCTTTTACTTTGCGAACCAACACGGTCGGCCATTTATGGGAGTCAAAAATTTGACTCCCATAAATGGCCGATCGTGTTTGTCGCCTGGTTAAAGGAAAACCACGCAATTTCGAGTGATGCTTGTGTGGATTATTATATTCAACTTTCTAAAATATCTTTCTAATCATATGCATTTTATAACAAATGGATACAAACGCTTTTCAAAAACCAACTTGACCGATCCAAGGCAAAATGTTCCCTTAAGCGCCTTGCATCCTTTGGCAATTTCATCATCATCATCATCATTCTCTTGATCCATCAGGGGGCACGTAGAGCCGCTCAACCAATGCGCTCTGCTGCTGAGTGCCACAGTTGCCCAGCCCGGGATTCGAAGTCTGCTGCCAGTTGGCCGACCCAGGTGCTGCAAGGACGACCTCTTGGCCTCTTCCAGGCTGGGCAGGGGCGGGATCCTCCCCGTGCTTCGTCGCTCAGCCTGAGGGCCACATGGGCAGGTGTATCTTCTGGGAGCCGTCTGACATGGCCAAAGAGGGAATGACGTCTCCGGGATATAGTCACACGGATATCCTCGATGCTGGTGGTCTCCGAGATTGTTGCATTAGTGATGAAATCAGACCACCGGACACCGAGAATGCGACGTTGACATCTGAGGCTGAAGGCTTGGAGCTTTCGTGTGTTATCAGCTCGGAGTGTCCATGTTCCTGAGCCGTAGAGTAGGACGGGGAGGACACAGGTCGTAAATACCCTCAGCTTGGTTGTGAACTTGAGGCGTTTGTTCCTCCTGACACGATCTAGTTGGCCAAAGGTGGATGAGGCAAGCCCAAGGCGTCTGAGAATGTCGGGGGAGGAGTAGCCTGAGGAATGGATGTCACAGCCGAGATACCTGAACTGCTGTGTGAATTCGACAGAGTTACCCTCAACGGTGACTGAGGCGGGATTTGGGCCGAGGCTGGTACAGTTCTGGATCTTGGTTTTGACCCATGACGTGTGCATCCCCATCATCCCAGCTTCTTCCTCGAATCTTTGGAGTGAGACAGGCCACTGAGCGGGCTCTACTAGGAACAGAGCAGCGTCGTCAGCATAGTCCGGATCTGTGAAGGATGTGTCCCCGACCATTATTCCGAAGTCTGCCTGACAGCGGTTTAGGATCCAGTCGATGGCGCAGCAGAATAATGTTGGGGCAAGGATGCAGCCCTGACGAACACCTGAGGTGGTAGAGAAGGGGTTGGAAACGTCACTGCCGATACGTACAGTCGATGCACTGCCCACGTGCAGGTCCTGAACTGAAGCAGTAATGGTGGGACACCGGTCGCTTTCAGGGCCTTCCAAAGAGCATCGTGATCCACCGAGTCGAACGCTGCCTTGATGTCAACGTAGGCAACGTGGAGATGTCTCTCAAATTCACGATGGAGTTCTGACAGAAGTCAGAGAGCAAGCACGGCATCCAGAGTAGACCGGCCCCTTGTAAAACGAGACTGTTTGGGTCGTCGGTGACGGGCAAATAGGGGTTCTTAGCAGGAGAGCAGAACATGGCTGAACACCTTTCCAGGGACAGACAGTAAAGTTATATGTCTGTAACTGCTGCACTGGTTTCGATAACCCTTTCCTTTGTACAGGGAGATGATGATGCCATCCTTCCATTCAGCAGGAACCCTGCCAGAAGACCATATGTTTTGAAAGAGCTTGTGAAGGGCAGCACTGATTGGGGTTTCTGCACATTTGAGCAGCTCAGGAGAAATGCCGTCAGGTCCTGCAGCACGCCTATTGTTTAACTTCCTGATAGCACGACGTACTTCAGCAAAGGTGGGAGCGTCAGATGAGACGTCTGTGGCTGGAGGTGTGCCTGAAGCCTGTGCTGTATGTCTGGGCAGGGCGTAGCTGAGGGGTGGTTGAGCATGGTGTTGTAGTGCTCCCGCCAGCAGGCAAGAGTCTCCTCGACCGACTTGCAAGGAGTGCCATCAGTTTTTGTAATTGGGGAGGTGCTTCGTCCCTGTTGTGGGGGGCCGCGCATGCACTTGATGGCCTGGAAGGTTGGACGGAGGTTGTTTTTCTGCAGTCCTTCGTCGGCGTGGTCGTTGTAGAACTCCTCGAGGTCGCCCTTAGCCTAAGCTTTAAAGACACCCTTCAGTCTGCGAGCTTCGTCAGTGTCACCACGGAGACGCGCTTCACGCTTCTGGTCAAGTACGTCCAGAGTACTTGGAGTCAGCCAGGGACCTCGCTGGGGTCTGCGATTGCCGATGGATTCTGAAGCCTCAGAAATGATTGATGAGCGGATGGTGGACCAAGCAGACTCTGGGTCTTCTTCAAGAGCGTCGAGTGCTTCGAATTTGTTGCTGACCGCAATGTTGTACTTTGCTGCGATGCTGGTGTTGCGTGTTAGTGAGCTTACATCGAGCCGTCTGGCGGTTGGTTTTTGTGGTTTGCGGTAGACCTGAATTTTGACACCAACAACTAGTCGGTGGTCTGTGTTAGCTGGGGCCTCTGCCCATCTGTGCACCAAAGGAGCTGAAGAGAGAGGGATCTCTTGTTAACATGTGGTCGATCTCCTTCCTGGTACGGCCGTCATTGGATAGCCACGTCAGACGGTGGATTTCTTTCCGTCTGAAGAAGGAGCCGACAATTGACAGCTTGGCGAGGGAGCACGTGTTGAGGAGGCGTGCCGAGTTATCATTTGGCTGTCCAGAACCGAAGTTTCCAACAACACGCTCGTAACCTGCACGAACTATTCCGCTTACAGCATTCAGATCTCCGATGACAAGTAGTTGAGTGAGTGGTTCCAGTTGGTTGTATTAAAAGACATCTTTATCGGCTGCAGAGGCGAGCTCTGTCGGAGCATAGACCACAATGATGGTGATGGGCCGTGTCTATGATGCAGCCGGGCATGAAGGATCTGGTTTGAGACTGGTGTCCATTCGGTAAGGGATTGACTGACCTTGTTATTAAGGAGCAAGGCAACTCCCTCCGTGCGGCCTGTACTGCCCGAGTGGTACATTGTATACTGATCGATGCGACGTTCCCAGTTCCTGGGATACGAGCTTCGGTAAGACCAGCGATGCTTATTCGGTAGCGTGTCAGTTCGTGAGACATGGCTTCTGGGTATCTAGCCTTGGAGAGTGTCAGTACGTTCCATGTAGCGACACGGAGACACGATCTTAGATCGAGTTTTGGTCCCAGTTTGGAGCCCACAGTTTCGCGCCTTCACTGGACCTCGTTCCCAGTAGGGGGTTTGGAATTAGAGTTTTCCTTCTCCTAGGTGGGCTGCCAACCAAGGCTGCGAGCCCCACCCGCCCGAGTTTGAAATCAGAGTGGCTGTCTCCTAGGTGGACTACCTCCCATGGTTAACGAGCACCACCTGCCCAGAGCTATCTGGTTTTGAGGCGCCAGAAATTTGCCTTCACACCTCTGTTCCCAACAGGGTCGGCACGTGAAGCCGGGCAGATAGGAGTTTGAATTAGGAGAGGCTCTTTGAGACGCTGATCATGTGGGACATTTTCAGTGGATGAGGAGTGGCTCAATACTCCCCACCGTTCCCGATCATCCTAAAACTTTTGACCCCCAATTTGCAATTGGTGCTATATAAATCAAGTTATTGTTATTCTATCTTATCACAGCAAGCAAAAGAAAGATTACATTTTCCTTTGAGCCTGTATCTTCTCGAGTCCGGCTATGTCCCCGTAGCCTTGGATCTTGACAAATTTTCTCAGGATCCTTGCTGTTCCCGAAAATGCTGCCTTCTGCAACAGATCTATCCTCACATTTGTCCGTTTTACGTCCTGATGTTTCCCTAGTGCTTTTGGAATGGTGCCGAGCGCTCCAATTGTAATATTCACAAAGTACACGTCCCGTACATTGCATCATAATTTTATGTGAATGTGTAGTTTGTACATGATAACAAAGACGTGTGCAAACATGGCCATCCACGATACTCTTGTACCCCTCAACCAAACGTAACAGGCACTACTTTTACTTTAACCTGCTAGACCTTACCATCTCCTTCCAATCTACCCTTATATCTGTCGGCACAGCTATGTCAATAAGATGACACATCTTCGTTGCCTGCTACGTTTGTACAACATCAAACACTGATGTTTTGTAACATGATCAGTGTGAATGCTTAAAGTCACCTGGAAGTGGTATTTTTTCAAAATAAAGCTTTTGTCACTAATATATGTGTTTTGAAGAGTGGAATGTGAATAAACAGTTAACTAAGGTTTTAAAAAATCAGTTCTTATGTTATTTACAAATTTAAGAGTAGACCCAGACCCGAGAGGGCGCTGTTCGTGACGTCAATCGAGGCAGACTTTGCCTGTAATGCATAGAGTAAACACAATTGCAAAGTACATGTACGGACCAAATCGTGAGTTTGTACGTTTCAAAACAAATTTTTTTTTTTTCCTGGCAATGCCGACCAAGTGTATTGCTGCTTAATGCAGAAAAACACTTTTTGAAATGTACCAACTCACGACTTGGACGTACATGTACTTTGCACGTGTGTATACTATACGCATTGCAGGCAAAGTCTGCCTCGATTGACGTCACAAAAGGGGTAGGCGGAGTCAGCCCCCCAAACAACTTTATATATTTTTTAAACATATAAATCGTTACAAACAATTACTAAAAAAATTGTTTTATTGTTCGTAAGCATATACTCTTATGTTTGAAAGAAAAAAAAATTCTATTTCCAGGTGGCTTTAAGTCTCGGAGGATCTTGACCTGGTCAATCTTTGCATCTTTCCCTGGAACATGGTCGTACCATTTTGCAGTCACTTTGTAACATTTCTTACACAGATCCCAATGAATTATCTTGGCCTAATTGTCATGCCTTCCTTTGTACTCACTGACAACATGAAATACAGTCTCATCCACCTTGTTACACATTCTGCAAACAGGAGAGACGTCTGCTTTCTCTCTCCTTGCCTTCATTACATTTGTCCTTAGAGACTGGTCTTGTGCCGCAGCCATTGGTTTCCTTTTTCACTTCTCCACTCCTTAACCAATTCTAGGACTTGTTGCAAGTCACTTCTTTAGTACACCTCAAGAACCTGCCATGAAGTGGTTTGTACTGCCAATCTTGATGAATCACCTTGGAAAATACCTCTTCTTGTACACATCTTGCCCAGACTAACATTGTTGGCAGTAAGATTGGTTCTCCATGTCTTCATGCTCTCAGCTAGAAGACACTTTACTGCATCAGCCACTCCAACCAGATCCAGGCATTATCCATGTGTGCGATACCATGTAATTTGCCTTCTTGAGCATAATAAGGTGGTTTCTTCAAAGTGAAATATTTTTCCCCCAGAAAGATTATTCCAGCAATACTTTGGAATTTATGATAAGCAGCAGGTACAACTTTTTAAAATCCAGATTGAATTTTTATTTGTATTTCCCATGCAGCATGTGAGTGTTCTTGTTGAAGCCCACAGGGTGTAATGCAACTGACCGAGCGATGGAAGTTATTTCAATTGCAAGAAAAATCCACTGACTATCTTCATGGCATTTCAAAACATGCTTCTACCCTTATTACCAAGTCTGAAATGAGTAAAGAAATCAACACTCTAGTTGATATATTTTAATAACGAGTCATCAAAAAGTGTAATGCGAATAACCAGTAATGCGACTGACCATGCAAATGTAATGCGACTGACCTAGTTGTTTTTCAAGAGGAGAATGCTAAGCGGGATATCTTAGTTATGACTTACTAGAGGACAATATTACATGAATTAAGAGATCTGGGGCTCTTCAAATGCCACTCACTCCCTACCCTTAATGCATTTATCCAAAAGCACATGCTCAAAACTATAACACGTGTTGTACATCAGCCATTCCAATCTGTAACTTCTAGTTTCATCATTTGTACAGAGTCTTAAAGAGCCAATAAAGGATGATCTCAATATTTCAACTATTACCTTTTTATGGCCAATTAGACATCGTACATGTAGATACGGGTTAATAACCATTTTACTCTCAAAATTTGCATTTAGTAATGAAAAACTCGAGTCAAAAATGCACCCGGCCGCGCGGCTTTTTCAGCCGAGAGTCAAAAACGGATTATCTGTTATAATGACCTCTTGACGCCAGTGACGATATTCCCCTAATTGGGTGTGAACACAGTTCTCCAGCTTTGGCAAACTGAGAGGGTGCTATTTTCCACACCAAATAGCCGCCACTGACGTACTGATTCCTTTGTCGCGCAGGTTTGTTTGACCTCACGTTTTTTTTAAATTCGGCTAGAAGCGTTCTGTAGAAAAACCATTTTTACCATGTTTTAACGTGAGGTAAGAGACTCGTTATATTTTTGGTAGGTTTCCTATGGACTCCAGCTATTAGAAAACTGTAATATCTATATATTTGAGATCATCCTTTATTGGCTGTTTAATGTTATCATATGAAAAATAATAAAGAAAAGCAACATTTGCTGAGAATTTTGAGTACAAAAGTGAAGTTTATCATTGAAATTGTTTACTCTCCACAAATTTTGGACATACCACAGACAAATCTTCCAAAAGAGCAAGAAAAAGCAAAAAAATTATGTCCTCTTGCCTAACGATAATTAGTTCTCTAGTTATGAATTTCTTGAAATTTCAACTTCAATTGTTAAAGGGGCAAACCGGCTCACCGTTAAAGTAATTTAGTGGTGTAGTTCATATCTGGATTGAAAGCGTACCTTTTTATGGAATGAAAGCATAATTTGAAAGAACGTAACAATATCTTGGAATGTAAGTGTAGCTGTGTAACTTGGAATGTAAGCTTAGCTTGACTTGGGATTGAAAGCTTTTTTCCATAACAGATTATTTAATTAAGCTACTCACACAACAACACCATCAATATAACCAATGCGGTAATTCCAACGTTTTGGCAACATCAATCTTTTTTAACTACCTGAAAAGTCGGAACAACAAAAAATAGGGGCGGAAACAAAACACAGAGTATAGGGTAAGAAATAACTGATTCGACAAGCGAGGTACCGACTGACAAACCCACGGACACCCCCATAAAGGCTCCCAACCCCTCTTAAGCTCACAGCTAGACCTAAGCTTACGGCTGAGGAGTTCATAGCGCCTGGGGATTACACCTCGGGGCCCCAACGAGACACGGCATGGGCGGTACGCGATATGCTCCAAGGCTTACAATCCGATTGCTCCAAGCCGTGTGGCCATACAACACGCTTCCGTTACACGGACTCTCTGAATGCGAATCTTGCATTACATTTTTTACCATTATTTACGATTTGTATCCATAATCTGAATACATAGTCTTTTTTTGTCATTTACACATGAATAATTTTAACAAAAATATTGAAATTTGGTTCAACAAATATTGGCTTTTTTAGGGCTTGAAGTCAAACCAACTCAGAAGGTGACGCGATTGTTTTAACCACTTGTGGCTCTAACTATCACGCGACCTTTGTTTTTCAGTGGTCTATGGAGGGTTTCAGCGGTACCTAAAGAGCTTTGATGGTCAGCTCAGAGTGTGGTTTGGAGGTTGGGTGTGGCACTTAACCTTGGTCTTCGGAAAGAGGCCAATGTTCGTAATGTCAATGGGCTGACTTAGTTTCTGTAGCAATCTACATGTACATGATTTACTGTGTGTATACAGTGTATGCAAATTATCACAGTGTAACAACTGTATCGTGGTGATGGGCTACATGGGCTACTATGGGAATGCTCTAACCATAGCTGGGGTACCAAGAATAATATACATTACTCTAGCTCAAATATGCTTGTTGCATGATCGCAACACTATACCATGTATATACTTTTTATGTCCCTTTACAGCTCCGTACTGGTGCTATTATTTCATCAATTCATTTTCTTATTACTTTTAGGATCCATATGGTGAAAAGAGAGGAAAGTTCCAGTACAGCACATTGAAAACTCGCCTAGAGAGTTTAAAAAAAAGTTTAGACGAAGAAGGATTGGATAAGGCATCAGATGGGGATTGTAGTAGCTCTTCAGACAATGAGATGGACACATGTGCTTCACTATCAGTCCACTAAACAACTGGTGTTTGACTTCTCGAACAGTGTGTAGCAGTTGATTCAAAGCTTTATGCCACTCTCAATTTTAAGACTGAAACACTGCCCTAACTTGCCTTCAATGTAGGGGGATGCCTCTTTTTTGAAAGGACAAGGGCACCAAGGCATATTCTCCTTTAGGCCTATTTAGGACTCTTCCTCTGTACACAGATACAGAGTCCTATCTATTAAGGCCCGTTTCTCGGGCCAAAATTTTTCAAAGCTTCATAACTCAAATCTTACCTGCAACGAGCCACTAATTTCAACAGATTCACATTCTAAGGCGGCATACATTTTTCTGCGGTGGGTTTTGGTCGTCATATATTCTTCACAAATCCGTAATTTTCGTGAAATAATGCAGCTCCCAAAGTTAAAAAATTCCCGTTTTGTTTGTTTTCTTACAGTGTTGTCTGCTGCCGTGCGTACGCGTATACATTCGCATGCAAGACGCAAGAATTCTTGGTCATCGACCGTATCTTGACTGCACAGCTTAACACTCAGACGTAACACTCAAACGCAACGCAAGGTTTGCGCGTCTTGGGAGCTGCATTATTTCATGAAAATGATGGATTCGTGAAGAATATACGACGATCAAAACCCACCGCAGAAAAATATATGCTGCCATGGAATCTGAATCTGTTGAAACTATAGTGGTTTCTTGCAGGTAAGATTTGAGTCATGAAGCTTTGAAAAGTTTCCGCCCCAGAAATGTACCCTGATATCCAGGACGTCACTGTAGTACAATACGAAAGTGTAACACCACCAGCGCTAATTCTCCTTAGTAAAGGGCACCCAGGGAGGAAATTTGTAATGGAGCATTTCAAGGGCACCAAGGCAATGACCAGGGGACATGGAGGCAATCGCGTTCGTTGCTTTTAAACTAAGTTTCATTGAATAGTCAAATGATGACCAACACAAAATGTAACCCCACTGACTGTTGAATATATTATAAAGTAAACACCATTATTATATACATAATAAACTGTATATTGAAAACAAGTTAATTTAAAAAAGAGGTCTACTTAAAATATGAGTTTTAGTGTAAATTACTTTTTGCTGTCCATTTTTTTTTTATGAGAGATCACCTTACATTACACTTAACTGATTTGGGCTGTCGAAGCAAATCAAGTGCTACCAGGGGTTAAAACAGGGTTATCCCCTTAACAGTCCGTAAGGATGTAGGCATGGGTACTGGGAGCGTTTTTTTTTCTCCCTAGGACGAACGTTGGCAATTTACATAAATGGGCGTAGTTAACTATACATTTTAATGGGCGTAGTTAACTATACATTTTCCCATGAAGACACGCCCATTTTGTGTTAATTGCCCATGTTCGTCCTAGGAAGAAAAAAAATATGCCCCCAGCCCCCTGCTTGTGGAGTGGGTCACTTGGGGGTGACCTGAGGTGTATGCCGTCACCACGAGAGGGCGAGTGTGATCATTAATTTAGTTCTTTTCAGGGGCTAACCCGAGTGAGCACTGCGGGGTCGACCCAGGGAAGCTAACCAATCCACATGCAGGCTAGTGAGTATAACACATGACTGCCACACTGCATGCACTATGCTGTCGGTCTATAGGTTCTTTATAAAACCCTCAGATAAGCAGTCAAATTCCTTGGGCATCTGTCACTGCACAGACCTAATGATATCATTGTATCCAATGGAATCTCTGGATCTAGCGGCAGCGACCTGTCTTTATCCTTGCAGATAAAGACAGGGGCTCGGTGTGGTGGCCTCAGAGCTAATCAGCGCTAATCGGCAGAGCCAGAAACATCTGCAGGCGCATTTCCTAACAAGCTAAGTATAAAGAACTAGCTATTACATGTCTCCCAGTTACGCCACAGAAAAATACACAGATTGCATTGCGTTCAAGCGTCCTTCTCAACCAACGACATATGGCAAGGATGATTTTAGCTATGAATAACGACATTTAAAGGATTTTGGCAAACACAAATGCAATAGGAATTACCTCTTTGTAATATTCTTATAAAAAAAACACAAAATCAGTTGAATAATTACGGCTCTCTCAATCGAAGTGTCGTGGCCGAGCGGTTAAGAGCACTGAATTCAAACTCTGGTGTTTCTGATCAGCAGAGTGTGGGTTCGAATTCCCAGTCGTTACACTTGTGTCCTTAAGCAAGACACTTAACCATTGCTTCGTCCTTCGGATGGGACGTAAAGCCATTGGTCCCATGTGTTGTGTAACGCATGTAAAAAAAACCAGTGCACTTATCGAAAAGAGGAGGGGTTCGCCCTGGTGAATATTTAATTAGGCAATATTCTAACAATCATATCTCAAGAATTAAACATCCGATCCCAATTTTTTTCTTCGGTTATGGACTTGTCTTGTACAATAGATGCTGTGTCTGGCCTAAAATGTTCAGTCACGTCATCATGACATCATACGTTTGCGCGTTTTATTTTCTGTGTACAAAACATGGCGCTAAAAGTGGAAACGTTTTACAAGTCAAATACACAAAAATTGACAATAACTTCAAAATAATTCATCTGTTCGTTTTAAAAATGTCATATTCTGTGTTGAAAAATTAACTGACCGCAATCAAGGTACGTCTATAATTAACGATTAATTAAAAATCTTGGCATCATGGGTACAACGTAGTACCTCATAAACTGGATGCAGTCCCTTGCAAGGCATTGTATTACCTTCTCCATGGTTAATGCAATACAAAATTAGGATTTGTAAAAAGCATTGCATTGGGGTAAGTTGCATACCATCGTGGTACCTTATGAAATTTATTGGTACAAAAAACAAAATTTTAAGACTGTGACGTCATCACATGTTAATTTTATGCTAATTAAAAGCTTTAAAGAGTTTTTCTTTGCAGCACTATATCTCAAGAAGTATACGGTAAGTTTTTTTCAGTATTAGACTCCTTAGGCATAGGAGAATTGCCTCGGGTAACCGTGACCCCGATTTGACCTCTACTTCCGGGTCACCCGGAAGTGGGACCATATCTTAAGAGTTACACAACCCATTTAATTTTTTTTCTTTAGTTATAGACTCCTTTGGCATTAAATTTTGTTGGGGAAAATCCGTGACCCCATTTTGACCTCTTCTTCCGGGTCAACTGGAAGTGGGACCATTTCTCAAGAACTACACAACCGATTTTCAAACTTTTTTCAGTTATAGACTACTTAGACATTATATATTAACTTTGAAACCTGTGACCCCCATGTTGACCTTTATTTCGGGGTCAACCGGAAGTGGAACCTTATCTCAAAAACAACACAACCTATTTTCAGACTTTTTCCAGTTATGGACTCCTTTGGAATTGGACAATCGCATCGGGTAGGTGTGACCCTACGTTGACCTTTATTTCCGGGTCAACCGGAAGTGGAACCTTATTTCAAGAACTACACAACAGATTTTCAATTTTTTTTCAGTTATGAACTCTTTGTGCATTAAAAATCAAGCATGGGTTTCCGTGACCCAGTATTGACCTTTACTTCTGGGTTAACTGGAAGTGGGCTCCTATCTCAAATACTACACAATCGATTTTTGAACTTGGGTTAAATTTATTTAACATAATGACCATGGCGCCATGTTGACCTTTATTTTTTGTGTTAAAGCTTCTTTTGATTTAGTATCAGATACAAGACCAGGTAATTACATGTCATAGAGTTGTAATGTGTGTGTTTTATTGTAGCATAGAAAACTATTATTAACAAAACATTCAGGAACAGCTGTGTGATTGTTTACAATCACTGTCTCTTGTTATTATATTATTATCTTCTTAACCAAAAATATCCTACGCGTAATTGTATAAAAGTAAAAAAAAAAAAAAAAAAAAAATCATTTTATATTCCTACCGTTCAAATGCATATCCCCCGCTAAGAAAAGCGTTTGCAAACAATCTCATATCGTTTTCAACGGCCGGAGACCACTGACATTCTTTTCATGATAAAACAATCAATATATTTCATAATTTTCCCGATCAGCAAAGCCTAACAAATGTCATAATTCATCACAGGAAAGGCCGATTTGTTTACTTCAAAATTCAGTTAAAAGCTCAAAGTCTATGGCAAGCCATATGCCCAATAATTCGATAAGCACTGTTTATCACTGATAAACACTGTTTTTTGAGATAAACTATGTTTATCACTTGATAAACATAGTTTATTTCGATAAACACTGTTTTTCACTGATAAATAGAGTTTATTGAGATAAACATTGTTTATCAATATTGATAAACACTGTTTATCGAAAAACAGTGTTTATCAGGCAATAAACAGAGTTTTTCGAGGTGATAAACTAGAGTTTTTCAATAAACACTGTTTATCAAGTGATAAACAAGGTTTATCAAGTGATAAACAAGGTGTATCAATCAAGTGATAAACAAGGTGTATCAATCAAGTGATAAACAAGGTGTATCAATCAAGTGATAAACACTGTTTATCGAAAAACAGTGTTTTGGGTCGATAAACACAGTTTTACTCCGACGTCAAATGCCCAATAATTTGATTTGATAAACACTGTTTATCGAAAAAACAGTGTTTATCGGTCGAAAAACACAGTTTTACGCCGACGCCAAACTATGCGATAAACAGTGTTTATCAGTTGATAAACACTGTTTATCGAAAAACTCTGTTTATCGACTGATAAACACTGTTTTTTCGATAAACATGGTTATTCGTACACCGTCTAAAGAGGGCGCTCACGCGCCGGTGTCTTGAGCCCAACACCAAATTTGGTGATGAATCGGTCAGAGACCGTCAATGACTGTGCGAAGGGATTGTAACGCGACAGGTATGGGCAGACACAAAGCCAAGATCCATCTAAATTGAAAAGTATTATTAATTTTTATTTCATAAATCTGTTCCTCATACCCCCTGGCTTTATCAGATTAGCGCCCCAGTGTTTTAAGTCAGCTAATTAGCTCAACCTTATTATTTGGTACTGTATGCGCTGTATGCGTAAGGTATTGGCAAATAAAAAGCCAAGAGTTCCATCTTAAATGGAAAATATTATTATTTTTTATTTCATAAATCTGTTCCTCATACCCCCTGGCCGATTCATCACCAAATTTGGTGTTGGGCTCAAGACACCGGCGCGTTAGCGCCCTCTATAGATGGTGTACGAATAACCATGTTTATCAAAAAAACAGTGTTCATCAGTTGTTAACCCACACCTGTGACGTCATGACGTTAAAGGAACACGTTGCCTTGGATCGGTCGAGTTGGTCTTTGAAAAGCGTTTGAAACCGTTTTTTACGAAATGCATATGGTTGGAAAGAGTTGTAAAAGTAGAATACAATGATCCACACAAACATGCCTCGAAATTGCACGGTTTTCTTTTTACCTCGTCGACTAACACGGTCGGCCATTTATCATGGGAGTCAATTTTTTGACTCCCATAAATGGCCGACCATGTTAGTTCGCACAGTAAAAGGAAAACCACGCAATTTCGAAGCAAACTTGTGTGGATCATTGTATTCTACTTCTAAAACATCTTTCCAACCATATGTATTTCATAAAAAAACGGTTACAAGCGCTTTTTATAGACCAACTCGTCCGATCCAAGGCAACGTGCTCCTTTAAATCACTCCATTATTTTGCACGAATGGCGCGATGGGTACAACCATAGAGAACTATTCACCCGTTGTGCAAACGGGTGAAACTGTCCCCATTGCGCAAGTCGTGCAAAACAATAGATGTATGGAATAAAGTTAATGACGTCATTGACGCCATACACCATTTTTTTTTCTTAACACAGGTTAGAGCTCTGTAATTATAAATGATCGTTAAAACTTTACGCAAGTGAACAGCTAAATTTTTAATTATGATTTAGCTGAGATATTAAAAAATGTTAGATAACTACAACAGTCATTTTAACATGTCTTAAAGTCAGATAAATCGATTTCCTTTTAACCAGTACCTTTTAAATTAATGCTTAATTTATCATGGTAAGTGAGTTAACTCCGTAAAAATTAAGTTTGCAAAGATGCTTCTTTCAATATCTTTATTTAAATAATGACATGAATTTAACTGAAATTATTGCTCATTAAGTTAGTTTAAATTTGTTAATCAAATCAAAGTTATATCCGAAATATCTGAGACTACTTGCTGGTATATGATATTTTTTTTTTAATTTTCACCTTCAGGGGTAGACCAAGCAAGTCGGCTACAACATCATCCGTATTGTCGTTACTTTCTGTCACTTGACAAAATTTACTTTGAGTCAGTAAAAACCACTGTCGAAGGAACGAGCGTATTTCCTAAATATCAGTCTTCGTCCATGCATAGAGAAAGGACTATGGTCCATGTACCATGTTTACGCACCACTGGGGGTGTTCACTGTAGTGAACAAGCTTACGTAATACATACAAACAATTGACTTAAAAATTAAACAATATCGCGCCATTCGTGCAAAATAATGGAGCGATTGTAACAATTGCATGACATCCCAGGTGTGGGTTAAGTCGCATAATGCCCTCGGTGAATGCACCATCCCACGAATGGCGCGCACCTCGGGCATTATTCTATAAATAAACACTGTTTCGTGATAAACAGTGTTTATCAACTGATAAACACTGTTTACCAAATTATTGGGCATTTGGTGTCGGTGTAAAACTGTGTTTATCGACCGATAAACACTGTTTTTCGATAAACGGTGTTTATCACTTGATAAACATTGTTTATCACTTGATAAACAGTGTTTATCGAAAAACTCTGTTTATCACCTGGAAAAACTGTTTATTGCTTGATAAACTTATTTTTTTCGATAAACATTGTTTATCAGTTGATGTTTATCTCAATCAACTCTGTTTATCAGCGAAAAACTATGTTTATCGGCGAAAAACAGTGTTTATCGAGATAAACTAAGTTTATCAAGTGATAAACATAGTTCTTCTCGAAAAACAGTGTTTATCACTTGCGGTCGAAAAACAGTGTTTATTGGCGATAAACAGTTGATAAACAGTGTTTATCGAATTATTGGGCATATATGGCTTGCCATAAAAGTCTACAGTTTCTAATGTAGCATTGTGCGCATGCAACGTTGGTGACATTGTTTACTGCGCACGCGTTGAACTTGTGTGTTGCTACTTTACCACTCCAATAATTATGAATGGAAAACGACAAAATACCAGCGACAGCAGCGAAAGGCGGTAACAAACATGGGGTACAAAGAGCTCGCTGCGGTCGGAATGTGTACAGCCTACATCCATAGTGTTTCCACTGGAGGTGGATGCAGCACTAATCAGATTAATTTGAGCTTGGGGATTAAGAGTCAAGACTGTTCCTTGCTCTAGTCTATGATGAGACCAATCCAATGCACTTTTAAAATAACTTATGATGATTTACGAGGCCATTGTGGATCAGCACTCTTGCCTTGACCACCACTACCCTCTTCTGGTTTTCAGACGACCCTTCTGCGTTGCACCCACTCCTTAAATACTTTATTTTGTGATTACTTTTTTTCACAATACTGTCGCATGATACGCTCCACTCATTCACCACACGATATGGGCGCCGCCATGACAGCTACGAGAGTAGACTTGTGGACAAGTCGTTTATGGTCCCACGCGGTGAGAGAGTCGAGTTGTAGCGAACTGCTGGTTGCGTGACTACTGCGAGCTGCCTAAGAGTCGGGCTGCGCAGTAGTTGAACAACCAGCAGTTCACGCGCGGAGAGCACCGCTGCAACTCGACTATCTCACCGCGTGGGACCATAAACGACTTGTCCACAAGTCTACTACGTCAGCCGGCGCTAAAATCAACTACTTTCGCTTGGTGTGCGCAGGCACGGCATGACGTAATACTACCGTATTTGGTAATCTGGAGCTCTGAGTACGCCGGAGCTCCGAGACCGCTAGTCTGGGCCCCTGACCAAAGACTCCTTGACGTCTCTTGTTAAAAATCTTAGGTCAGGTATCACCCACGGTTTTATACATGTATCGAAGGTGGGCTGTAATGGCGACAGTGATGAGACCGATGTTAAAAGCAGAGCCATTAACAGCTCAACAAGGTGGGCTAATTTTGAACTTGTCACATCGCTTTGCAAATGCTTTATTTAGGCACAATGCCTGCATTGGCTTTAAATAACAATAGCTGGCATAAAAACTCCTGGATCTACGGCCGACAGGACTGACATGATTCCATACTGTCCATCAACGATACTGTCTGAATGTTGACGACAACACGTTCGGAACATTTTGGATAACTTTGAAAAAGGAGGAATTCCTCCTTTTAGGTCACGTGATTTTGGGCGATACCGGACCCTAAATTCAAATGGAGCCTAGTCGGAGATTTTTGGGTCTGGGAACCAGACTACGAGACCGCCACACCGGGCCCAGTCCATAGAGTTATATATAAGAACTAGAGGGCGCACGAGTGATACTTCGTGCACAAACACCACGGGACTGGAAGATGACAAGCGCATCATTCTGCACGCGCGTTGAATATGAAATACACGTTTGATGTTTTTTTTATTGAACGCTCACGCGATGCTGTTTGTTCAACTTTCAAAATGGCCGCACCAACACATGCTGTGAGATGCCAGTTTTGTCAACTTAGAAAATGGCCGCCTGTGCGCATGCCGGAGCGCGTATATAGGCCAGTGCGCCCTCTAGTTCTTATATATAACTCTATGGCCCAGTCTATACTATAATAAGGCCATGTCCAAATGTTTCGACTTCGGCTGTGGCTGCGGCCGCTGGCAGTGCGCGCCTTTTTGAAGTCGTGTCCGAATGTTTTTTGCCACGGTCGCTAGTCGCTGCCAAAGCCGCGGTAGCAGCCTGCCAGCGGCCACGCTGAATCATTCGGACACGGCTAGACTTGATTCAAGTCCCATTCTCGTGTGAGAGGTCCCTAAGCTGTTACCTCAACTTACTATAAAAACAACCCGTAGCATATACAGTACTGTACAGTGCGCGCTCGCCGTCACAATGTGGTCCTGAGAATGCGATGGGACTTGACGAAGTCGTTGCTTACTCTGCACGTTGTTATTGGAAAATCTCCCCAAATGAGGAGATGTACAAAAACCGCAATGGGAGCGCGCGTGGAAGCGCTGCCCTGCCGGTAAAATATTCATTATACTCTGTGACATCACAGTAGAAGACATTGCACGCGTCTATACGCGGCACGCACGTGGGGGGGGGTAAACTCATTAGCAGGCAAGGGGTTGTTGGTGTCATAAGTCGTTTTATTGCACTTCCCAAAATTCAAATTTTGCAAACAAAACCAACCCCAATATATCGGTTACACACCTATATTCTGACACCCCTATGTTCCGACACCCCTATATTCCGACAACTCAGCCTATATTCCGACATCCCTATGTTCCGACACCCCTATATTCCGACAACTCGGCCTATATTCCGACATCCCTATGTTCCGACACCCCTATATTCCGACACCCCTATGTTCCGACAACTGAACCTATATTCCGACACCCCTATGTTCCGACACCCCTATATTCCGACACCCCTATGTTCCGATAAGTTATATTCGCACATTATTACTCTGTTGACCAATAACAAAAACACCAGTTGTATTACATGTTTCCCGGCAAATTTCGGCCGGTAATAAGTTTGAACATTCATCAGTTGAATTTTGTCCATTGTTTGTTTAAAGTGATTGAATCAAAATTAAGATAATTGAATCACACATGAATTTGGTGCTTTTGTTTTGTGGTTATAAACATGAGTTATGGCTCCCAGAGTAAGCCCACAAGAAAATGCTCGGTACTTTACACATTTTTTATGGTTTGTAAACCATGATTTGTGAGTGCACATTTTTATGGTTTATAAACCATGATTTGTGAGTGCACGTTTTTATGGTTTATAAACCATGATTTGTGAGTGCACACTTTTATGGTTTGTAAACCATGATTTGTGAGTGCACGCTTTTATGGTTTGTTAAACCATGATTTGTGAGTGCACGTTTTTATGGTTTATAAACCATGATTTCTGAGTGCACATTTTTTATGGTTTGTAAACCATGATTTCTGAGTGCACATTTTTATGGTTTGTAAACCATTATTTGTAAATTTATGGTTTACAAACAACGTTTTTGAGATGTGTAAATTTTCATGGTTTATAAACCATGTTTATTAAGAAGTCTCGATTTTCATGGTTTATAAACCATATTTTTAAGAAGTCTCGATTTTCATGGTTTATAAACCATTGTCACAAACCATGATTTTATGGTTTATATGTTATGGTTTATAAACCATGATTTGTAAACCACGATTTTTATTCTTCAATTTTCATGGTTTATAAACCATGTTTTTTAGATGTCTCAATTTTCATGGTTGTAAACCATGATTTGTAAACCATGAATTTGATGCTTCATTTTTTATGGTTTATAAACCATGTTTTTAAGATGCGTAAATTTTCTTGGTTTATGAACCATGATTTGTAAATGTTTTTTGTATGTTCATGGTTGTTAAACCATAAACTTATACACAACAAATACTTTACTGGTATGTAAACCATAACAGGATGTGGCAACAGTTTTTATGGTTTACATCTAATCATGATCTAATTGCTGTAAACCATGGTAAAAACATGCCTTAAAAGTGTCAAACAATTAATGGACAAACGGCGCCCCATAAACAAACCGCCTTGGTTGGCATGGTCGGCCGAATGTTAGTAAAACCATGGAGGTAGATTCTACCTCCATGGTAAAACACTCAATCGTATTAAGAGATGTTTTAACCAAATTCAACATTTTCTGCAAATTTTCAATTAATCAAATACCTCTCATAATTAGTTGTTTTGTTTTTAAATAAATATCAACAAATTTTGTTATATTGTTACCAAAAATAGCGATCTTTTCTTGATTTTGCACTTGTGGCTTTCCATAGTTTTCCAATCTGGGTTGGCAAAAACTCGGGCTGTGACGTTGCAAAAGAAAGGTCTATACCACTGGGAACGAGGTTGATGGGAAACCTAACAATTTTGGGCATGCGCAGTTTGTCGTTGGTTACCATGACTACACAGTGAGCTTGAGCCCCGTTTCGCTGCCCGAGTACCCGGCCCGCGTCGTACAAGTTAAGTGCAAATATAATTTATAATAGGAGGAGCGAGGTCTTTTCTCTGTCATCATCCTTACTACAACCACCGGCTTTCAGCCTACACTAGCTAGAGCAGACGAACGTTCTACTTGTATAATCCGCATGACTACATGACTACATGACTACATATAACATAGGCCTGCCTACCGTGCATATAGTAGTAGGCCTAAGTAGTAGAAAGTAGGTGGTAGTTAAAAGTTTACTCGTGACGTTGTGACGTTGTCATGTAGGTGACAATCACAATATTACAGTTAAGTCAAGAAGAACACAAGGCTCAACAAGCGAAGTGTATTGGCTGCCCTTCCCCTGGTTGATTCCTTTAAAAAAGAGCAGTCATCATGAGCAGCAGATTAAGCACAAAACCATCAAGAAAGGACAGACCAAGATCAAGTGGTAAGTTTCTGCAAGTTCCCCTCTCAAGACACTACACGTTGTCAAAGACCAGTGTTCTCACTTGTTTTGGTGTATCCCATCTTGCATAAAATAACAAACCTGTGAAAATTTGGATTCAATTGGTCGTCGAAGTTACGAGAAAATTATGAAAGAAAAAACACTGACACTCTTGTTGGACGAATTTGTGTGCTTTCTTCAAAAAATAAAAGACTTCTACTAATACTATTTTAGGCCGGTAGGGCCTATTAATTTTATTATTTTTTATATAACACCCCTTACCAATATTCTGCCTTTTCGTTGGTTTAGAGCGCGTCACATGATATGTCAATTAGTTATACTAGATGACGGCTGTGTGGTAGTGCATCAGTTTATATTATTATTTATATTTTTATTGACCAAACCAACAGCGGACGAGCCGCTAATTACAGGAAAGGATAAAAGACAATTAGAAATATTCACATAGCCTATATAAAAACAATCTGATATGTACAAAGTTAACAATTAAAATAGAATCATCTTAGGAAAGAAAATTAAAGTATACATTGAAGATTAAATAAAACAAAATAGGGAACAGACCACCATGAACGACTGTGAAAATATATTTAAAACAAATTTTAAAAGCAAAAGCCTACATTAAAGTATAAAATAGAATAAACAACAAAAGACAAGGGAAATAAATTTAAAATCAAATAAAATATAAACAAAAATTTAAACAAATCGATGTAAACAATACCGAATAAAATAAAACAAAACACTGTAAATACATGTATACATTAGTTACTGGAAGAGGATATGGCATGCAAAACCTGACCACGAAAGGAATTAAGAGAAGGGGCTCCGAACACATCACAAGAACCATGGATACTATTATATGTGGAGGAAATCCTCGTGACAAAAAGCCACACTTTGTCACATCTACCCGATTCCTTGGCACATATAAGATGTGTTTAATAGATTGTCTAGTATGACGGTTAGAGACATGTAAGCCAAAGGGGTTGAACTCAGTGTTGCTAAAATGATTGTGGAAAGATTTGTAGGGAAATAGACAGTCATTTAAAATCCTTCTCTGTCTATAAGGGGTGGAAGTCTGTATATTTTACATGATAGGTCAAGATAATCCAAGTTATAAACAATGCCATTGTTTAGTGTCCTGTGAATAAATTTGAGAAAACGAAACTGAACTCCCTCTAGTCTATGTGCTTGATGGGCTGAAATAGAGTTAAATACAATAGTACAAAATTCAAGATTAGGTCTGATGAGAAAACAAAACAAGATACATAAAACATGCTCGTTCTTTAAGGAGGGAAAGTTACGCCATACTAAACCACTCATGCGATTGGCTTTTTTGATAATAGTATTAACATGCGGAATGAAAGTGAGTCTGCTGTCAATAAGAATACCAAGATCTTTCTGGACATCATCACAAGTAAGAATATTATCACCTAAGGTATAATCAAATTTGACAGGCTTCTTCTTAAGAGTCAGGATTAAAATGCTACATTTGTTTATCGTTAAGAAATAGACGCCATGTTTTAGACCAGTCAAGAATTCTATCTAAGTCAGCCTGCAAAGAAATAGTATCGGCTGTGCAACCAATCTGACGTAAAACCTTTAGATCATCAGCATAAGGTAAACATTTATTACTTAAACATTCAGGAAGATTGTTAACAAAAAATGTAAATAAGAGAGGTCCTAGAATTGAACCCTGTGGAATTCCAGAGGGCACTGTTTTCCATTTGGAAGAAAAACCATCCACAACTACTCATAGATGTTTTCTGCCAGTTAGATAACTTTGTAACAAAATTAATGCATTTGGATGAATATTGTAGGAATTCAGTTTGTACAAAAGAAAATCATGGTTGACTCGATCAAATGCCTTGGAAAAATCTGTATTATAACATCTGACTGCTCTCTCTGATCAACAGCACGGTATGCCTCCAGTAAAAGTGAAGTAAGGTTTGTGGAACAACCCCCTTCCAGAGACAAAACCGTGCTGTTGCTCAGAAATCGCAGGTCGAACATGGGAACAAATCTGCTCACATAGTATTTTTTCATAAACCTTGGCTACCTGAGGGATTAATGAAATTGGCCTGTAGTTAGAGACACTTGACTTTTTACCAGCCTTATGGATAGGAACAAGGTCAGCAGTTTTTCAACTTAAAGGAAAGCATCCCTTCTTGGATGCTCTTGTGAAAATATACGATAAAGGACCACAGAGAGGGCACCAGCACAGGAATTAAAAACAAAACCTGATACATTATCTGATCCACTAGCTTTAGAACAGTCAATATTGTTTAACTTTTGTAGAACATCAGATTCAGTTATTTGGATAGCAGGCATGGCATTCAAATTAGCAGACTGAAGAGTAGGCATAGTCTCCGTTGCATCAGATTCATCAGGGGGTGGAAGATAGACAGACTGGAAAAGGTCCGTAAAAAGAGCCGCTTTGCTAGACGAATCAGTAGCTTCTAGACCTGAGGTTTCATGACGAAGAGTTGAAGGCAAGGCATGCCGGCGGGATCGAGCCTTAATAAAACTCCAAAAACGTTTTAAATTTTTACCAATGTCATCAGTATGGTGACCCTGAAGGGACATCGCATATCGCAAACGTGTGCGCATACGTATGCAATGTCGTGAAACAATTCGCAAATATGTGCGCACACGAATGCAATGTCGTGAAACTATTCGCGAATATGTGCGCACACGTATGCAATGTCGTGAAACAATTTGCAAATATGTGCGCACACGTATGCAATGTCGTGAAACAATTCGCGAATATGTGCGCACACGTATGCAATGTCGTGAAACAATTCGCGAATATGTGCGCACACGTCTGCGAATATTATTTGCGATGTCGTGAATTTTATTGCATACCATGTTGCATACCTTTGAATAAAATGTCTAATGATCTGGGGGGTTTCTTTCCAACAGTGAGATAAGCGGTAGTCATTGCAGCAGTAGTCTTTGTTGTGAGGCAAGCGAGGCGTGTGGTCGTCCTTGGCCTGGTGCCAAGTTCCTGGGTATACACACGCTTTACAGAGGGAGCCTGCTGTAGCGCCACAGTACTCCCTAGATCGGTAACAAATTATCCACAACTATGACATCATCCTAATGGTATGCAACATGGTATGCAATAAAATTCACGACAGTGCAAAACAAATCGCACTCGTGTGCGCACATATTCACGATTTGGTTCACGAAATTGCATACGTGTGCGCACGTATTAACGATTTAGTTCACGAGATTGCATACGTGTGCGCACATATTCGCGATTTGTTTCACGACATTGCATACGTGTGCGCACATATTCGAGAATTGTTTCACGCCATTGCATACGTGTGCGCACATATTCGCGAATTGTTTCACGATATTGTATACGTGTGCGCATATATTCGCGATTTGTTTCACGACATTGCATATGTGTGCGCACACGTTTGCGTTATGCGATGTCCCTTCGGGGCCACCATACATCAGTGATTGATTGAAGATATGATGCATACTTTATCTTTACCAGTTTCTTGAAATCAGTTCTTGATTGCTGAAAAGATGCTATGTTCTCTGGAGTAGGACTGGACTTCTTGCGGCGAAATGCTCATTCTTTGGCTCTTAGGGCAAAAACAACTTGTCCATCAAACCAAGGAGGTGAGGGACGTCGTGGACGGACAACAGGGACAACATCGATGATGGCAGCTTCAACAAGATTATAGAAGAGAGATGTAGCATCATCAATATTGTCAGTGGCTTCGAGCAGATTCCAGGGAATGTACTCAAGTGTTCTGTTGAGGTCTTTTAAATCTGCTTTACGGAAGTTAAAAATGGGCTGGTAGGCTGTAAAACAGGCATTGAAGTATCATTGAAAAGAAAGCTCAATCTTATTGACTTGTGATCAGATTGAAAAAAAGTCATCACCAGTTGTAGAGGAAGCTAGGAGGTTACTAGAAGTAAGGGCAAGGTCCAGAATGTTATCTCCTCTGGTTGAGCAAAAGTTTACTTGTTGCAAATTGTGAGCGGACATGACAGCATCAACAAAAACATAATCGTCGATCCACTTCAGACTGCCAGCTTACTTCTAGGGTTCCACTGTAAAGTAGGGAAATTAAAATCCCCAACAATACAAATGTTATTGTAGTGCCTGGAAACAATAGTTAAGGTGTCAGCCAGTGCCTCTAGTAGCTCAACTCCACTGTTCGGTGGCCTATAAAAAAACGCCAAGAAGCATCTTGTTGCGGCTAGACAGATGTACATGTACGTGTACGCTACACGTATTGTGTGTGTAAAATCTTTACATACGACCAATGGGGAATTTCGTAGTTCTTTACACATGAATTTTTGAATTTCAACCTCGATTTTGAACTGGACGACAAGATCAAAATGGGGTCATGTCTGCGAGGCGTATACAGAGTTTTTAATGACCTTTCCGATGATGTATCGATCTACAATATTGTAAGAATACATAATGTAGATCAAAAGTTATGATTTTTTGAAATAATAAACTTTGAATTTTCATAACTCAAAAACGATGACGTCATCATGACGTAATTTCAACGGTTTCTTCTCCTAATAAATATGTAATTATGTGTGAAGTTTCAAGTTTATACAAGTTTGTGAAAGGTGCTTTTGTTAGGGGACAAGGGACGCTGAGAAGAAGAAGAAAAACTAGACTTAAGTTTTTGTCATAACAAAAACAAGGTGTTCGGCTTCCGGGAGTACAAAAATACACCCTGGTGGACAATTATCAAAGGAAAAACCCATGAAATTAGGCCTTTTCAATAGAAGGTCACCAACATATCCATTTTTGTGAAGTACGTAAAGCCCTTTCATATGATGTGTAGATTGTTAAAATAGCTTTTGTGGTTGAGCAAATCGGAACTGATGAATAATCACGACTGGAGAAGAGACTTACTAACCGGAAGGGAAATGTTTGTTAAAAACGCCTTGAAAATAGACTCTGTACGTAAAGCCCTTTCATATGATGTATAGATTGTCAAAATAGCTTTTGTGGTAGAGGACATAGGAACTTATGAATAATGACGACTGGAGAAGAGACTAACTAAACAAAAGGGAAATGTTTATTGAAAACGCCTTGAAAACAGACTATAAACGAAGCTGGTATAATAATGTTGCTTAACTTCACTGATCGGACGAGAACCGGTGTAATTAACGCAGTACGGTAGTAGTCAAAACAAAAAATGTATTTTTGACGAAAATACACAAAAAATCTGATTTGAACCAGAAGACAAGGTAAAAATGGGGTCATGTGAGCTAGGCGTTTACAGAGTTTTTAACGACCTTTCCGATTATGTATCGATTGTAAGAATCCATCTCGTGGATCAAAAATAATGATTTTTTGAAATAATAAACTTTGAATTTTTATAAGAATTGATGACGTCATCATGACGTAACTAACACAGTATTCCACTCCTAATGCATATCTAACTATGTGCGAAGTTTCAAGTTCATACAAGTTTGGGAATAAGCTTTTGTTCGAGGACAAGGGACGAAGAGAAGAAGAAGATGAAAATCTAGATTGTTTTATTTATTTGTTTGTACTAAAGTTTTGTTTAATCCGGCAGTTTATTTTAGCAAGACCACTCCTAATTGATTGGGCCTTATACTTTAACCATTCTGTTTTCTTTGAATGTTTTGTATTGTAACATCCATGTCCGTGCATGGAGGTAGAAATAGATTAGTTTACGTAATGTCCTTTCCTACTAGAGAAAGTTCAAAAGGACTTATGTTATTCCAGATATTTTTTTTCTTCAAAATATTTAACTCAGAATAACTTGGATGGTTGTTTTAACAAATATTTAAAACAATTGAATGATTATGCTAAGTTCAAGAAGTAATAGATGTTGTAATACTGTCATGAATTCCGTGGGTCCAAAACGCCCTGCACCCGGGGGAGCGGTCGATCGATGTAACGTCTCTGCTTCTCTCGGTGTTTAACCAAAACATGACCAATTAGACCGGCAACCCAGAGCACTTTGGTTAAAGGAACGAGGTACCAATATTTGACTACGGGAACGTTTAGTGGATAACCTGACATAGTCAGATATGGATGTCTGCCGGGGACCCCCCGCTGCATGTGGCGCATGGACCCCAATAAAGAGGCAAAACAATGGGCTGAATCAAACATTCTAGGTACCACATGAAACCAAGTGGAAATGGGCTTTACCATGATACTAAGTAAACAAAATCAACCGCCAGACAAATTTTCTGCTGCATTAGGCCTGCCAGACACCCCCTCTCCCAAATGTTTAGTGTACAAACCTATGGGTTGAAATTAACCAGTTGTCAAATTACCTCAGATTAATATGAAACTTTCTCTAACTGTTCCACTATGGCTAAAATGAACACAAACCAAAAATTAAATCACTACTCCATGTCGTTTCCGAGATACAGCCTCTTAACATATGCTAAAATCTCCCCCTTTTTGAACTCCGCCCCCGGCCGACACAGCGCATTGTGGTGGTATTCTTTCAAACGTTAAGAGCCCGTAATTTAATAACGACACCAGCTTTGCGGTGAATGGTGTATACTGTTTAAGTTGTTGCCCTTGATCCATAATCTGGCTGCATTGGGCCTACCAGACACCCCCACCCCGGGGTTAAACATTGGAGGAACGACCTAAAACCAAGTTTAAATTACCTATAGGTCTAATGCACTATTCTTAACACAAGACAATATCAGGCGCCGGATAAATGTTTTGCGCGGCAGACACCTCCCTTCCCCGGGTTAAACATCAAAGGAACCACCTGAAACCAAGAAATGACCAATAACACTATTCTTTGACGTCCAGTATCAATTACCAGACGAAAGTTTTGCTGCATTGGGCCCGGCAGACACCTCCCTTCCCCCGGGTTAAACATCAGAGGAACCACCTGAAACCAAGTGGAAATGTGACCAAAATTATTCTAAATACAAGTATCAACTGCCAGACGAAAGTTTTGCTGCATTGGGCTTGGTAGACATCTCCCCTACCCCTGGGTTGAACATCAGAGGAACTCCCTGAAACCAAGTTGAAATGACCAATAACAATATTCTTAATACAAAGGGAAGTATCAACCGCCAGACATATGTTTCTTCATTGGGCCCGACAGACACCTCCCCAACCCCGGGGTTAAACTTTGAAGGAACGACCTAAAACCAAGTTGAAATTACCAATAACAATATTCTTAAACCAAGGGGGTGGGGGTGTCTGGCGTGCCCAACGCACCAATTGTTTGTCTGGCGTGTTTAGTGTAAATTGGTCATTTCAACTTTGGTTTCAAGTGGTTTCCCTGATGTTAACCCGGGGAGGGAAGGTGTCTGCCGGGCCCAAATGCAGCAAAACTTTCGTCTGGTGATTGATACTGGTATTAAGAATATTGTTATTGGTCATTTCAACTTGGTTTCAGGTGGTTCCTCTGATGCGTAAAACCCGGGGGAGGGGAGGTGTCTGCCGGGCCCAATGCAGCAAAACTGTTGTCTGGCAGTTGATACTGTATTAAGAATATTGTTATTGGTCATTTCAACTTAAATTCAGGTGGTTCCTTTGATGTTTAACCCGGGGGGGGGGGGGGGGTATGTCTGCCGGGCCCAATGCAGCAAAACTGTTGTCTGGCAGTTGATACTTGTATTAAGAATATTGTTATTGGTCATTTCAACTTAAATGCAGGTGGCTCTTTTGATGTTTAACCCGGGGGAGGGGAGGTGTCTGCCGGGCCCAATGCAGCAAAACTGTTGTCTGACAGTTGATACTTGTATTAAGGATATTGTTATTGGTCATTTCAACTTAATTTCAGGTGGTTCCTTTTGATGTTTAACCCGGGGAAGGGGAGGTGTCCGCCGGGCCCAATGCAGCAAAACTTTCGTCTGGCAGTTGATACTTGTATTAAGAATGTTGTTATTTGTCATTTCAGCTTAATTTCAGGTGGTTCCTTTGATGTTTAACCCGGGGAGGGTATATGTGTCTGTCCGGCCGCGCCCAATGCAGCAAAACCTTGTCTGGCGGCTGATATTGTCTTCTGTTAAGAATTGTGCATTAGGACTATTGGTAATTTCAACTTGGTTTTAGGTTGTTCCTCCGAGGTTTTACCCCGGGGGTGGGGGTGTTTGTCAGGCCCAGTGCAGCCAAATTATAAATCAATGGCCACAACTTAAATAGCATACAATTTTCAGCCACACAGCTGGTGTGGTTATTAAATTACGGGCTCTTAACGTTTGATAAAAAATACCACCACGACGCGCGGTCGTTCGGGGGCGGAGCGCCAAAAGGGGGAGATTTTAGCATTTTTGAAGAGGCCGTATCTCGGAAACGATATAGAGTAGGAATTTAATTTTTGTTTTGTGTTCATTTTAGCCATAGTGGAACAGTTTAACAAAGTTTCATGTATTATCTGAGGTAATTTGACTACTGGTTAATTTCAACCCATAGGTTTGTACACTAAACATTTGGGGGAGGGGGTGTCTGGCAGGCCTAATACAGCAGACAATTTGTCTGGCGGTTGAAATTTTTTACTTAGTATCATGGTGATGGCCATTTCCACTTGATTTCATGTGGTACCTAGAATGTTTGATCCAGCCCATTATTTTGCCTCTTTGTTGGGGGTCCACGTGCTACACACAGCGGGGGGTCCCCGGCAGACATCCATATCCGACTGTCAGGTTATCCACTAAATGTTCCTGTACTCAAATATTGGTACCTCGTTCCTTTAACCAAAGTGCTCTGGGCTGCCGCTCTAAATGTTCGTCATTTTGTACTGTTTTCTCACATAATTAAAAGTCCCATGAATCACTGAAGTAGTTGGCCATCTCAGCGAAACTTCGTCTTCAATTCCACATTGACCACTAAGCCATCGGAAGGGTAACATTTGAACAATTTGACGCCGAAGATTGAGAGGAAATTGTTTTCACAGCGTTCTGCATAAATAGAGCTATATAGCTCTATGCGTATCACGCTATGGCACAGAGTACAATAAACTTGGCAGCATGCCACCAAATATGCCTAATACACTACACGTGTACGCCACAAGTGTTACGCACAACCAATGGGGAAATTTCGTAGTTCTTTATACATGAATTTATGAATTTTCAAACTCGATTTTGAACCAGAAGACGAGATCAAAATGGGGTCATGTCTGCGAGGCATTTACGGAGTTTTTAACGAACTTTCCGATGATGTGTCGATTGTAACAACCCATCATGTAGATCAAAAGTTATGATTTTTTGAAATAATAAACTTTGAAAATTCATAACTCAAGAATTGATGACGTCATCGTGACGTAACTCTAACGGTTTCTTCTCCTAATAAATATCTAACTATGTGTAAAGTTAAAAATTTAAAAGTGTGCTTTTGTTAGAGGACAAGGGACGGAGATGTATTTTTAAAGAAAAATATACAAAAAATTTGCAAACTTTGACCTTTTGGTACGAACAGAAGGAGGGTCATACGATTTTGACGTTAACTTTTCAAATGTAGTCCCAGTCTTGATCTATCAGATGCCCGATTATGAATATAAAAGCTTTACAATTCAAAGACTTACAGCGATTAGCAAATGGTCACTTTTTAAACATAAAACCCTTGTAATTCAACACCTGATGACGTCACAATGACGTATCACAAACGGTTTCCTCTCCTAATGAATATCTAACTATGTGTGAAGTTTCAAGTTCATACGAGTTTGGGAAGAGTGCTTTTGTTAGAGGACAAGGGACGGAGAGAAACTGAAGAAGTAAAAAAAAAAAAAACCGAACAATAACAAAAGGTGTCCGGAGCTATGCTCTGCTCCGAACACCTAAGAAGTATGAAGAAAGACAAAAAAACAACAAAAATAAGAGGTGTTTCAGGCTGTTGGCCCGAACACCTAAAAAAATGAACAAAAACTAGAGATTGAGAGTTTGTGAACAAACTCAAGGTGTTCGGTTTCCGGGAGTAAAAAGCCTCGGATGTAAAAAAACAAATATTGCAACTTGCTTCGTCTCAAGATTTGTAAAAAACAAAAAATGTCGAAACAACACGATGGCGTCATCATGACGTCTTTTCGAGTTCAAGAAGTTAATGTCCTTGACTAACAATACAACAAGTTTCACCTCAGTCAAACTTTTGGTTTGGCATACACACAGCTTTGAAAAGTGCACCTTTAAAGCAATGATGGCGTCATCAAGCTAAGACTCCACATATAAGTTGCTATTGTGAGGGAGATTATGTATCATACCAATTTGAAACAATTATCAAAAACTCTACCACAGACATAGTAGAAGTATATGTTGAGATGTTTTTAATCTGCCGCTAGAGGGCGCTCTTACAATTGTTGACATAATCGGTATTATTTTTTTAAACCAGACCTTTGCCAGAGTTGTATTCTGTAATGGTAAAGTATCAAAAGGTGTATGTATCAACCCAAAAGCCATTACATGACGCCTTTTCAAAGTATATTACAGGTACTGCCGGTTTAGACAGGTCAAAAGGTCACGAGAAGGTCACCAACATATCCGTTTTTGTAAAGTACGTAAAGCCCTTCAATGTGATGTATAGATTGTCAAAATAGCTTCTGTGGCTGAGGAAATATGAACTTATGAAATATTGACGACTGTTGGAACAGACTAAGTAATCGTAATAGAACTGTATGTTGAAACGCCTTGAACGAAGACTATTATACACGAAGCATTTCGCTCTATGGATGAGCACTGAAGCGTGACTCGAACACGTGTTGTACGTGTAAAATCTTTACGCATGACCAATGGTGGATAATTTCAACCTCAATTTTGAACCCGAAGACAAGGTCAAAATGGGGTCATGTCTGTGAGGCGTTACAGAGTTTTTAATGACCTTTCCGATGATGTATTGATTGTAAGAATCCATCATGTAGATCAAGAGTTATGAATTTTTGAAATAATAAACTTTGAATTTTCATAACTCAAGAACGGCTGGCGTCATCATGATGTAACTTCAACGGTTTCTTGTCCTAATGATTATCTAACTATGTGTGAAGTTTCAAATTCATACGATCTTTGGAAAGATGTTTCTGTTAGGGGACAAGGGACGTACAGAAGAAGAAGAAGAAGAAGTATCAATAAAAAAAAATATAAAAAAAACGAACAAAAATAAGAGGTGTTCCGGGCTGTTGGCCCGAACACCTAATAAGAGGTGTTCCGGGCTGTTGGCCCAAACACCTAACAAAACATTCTCAAACAATCTTTCACACACTTTCTTTGGTATGGCTGTAAAGGCCACTGGCCGGAGATGCATGTAACACTAGAATGCTTAGGGATAGGAATGATACAAGAGCATTTCCAAAGTTGTGGAATAGATTGGGTACTAAAAGACAAGTTAAAAATAAAGGTAAAAATTATAGAAAGCTGACCCGAACATGATTGTAAAACCTTTGCGGAAATTCCATCCGGTCCGGCTGCCTTAGATGTACATGTATTCAGTTTTTTAAACTGACGGCAAACTTCTTGTTCAAAAACACTTAGCTCATAGGGATCTAAATCTTGTTGAAGTACATCGTGAAGGTTATCAACTTCATTATGAAAGTCATATTTATCAAAACGGTTATAAAACTCATTCAACTTATTAGCATACTCAACTGATGTGTCTGGTAATTGGCTACTTTTTCCGATTTATTTGAATAGCCACTCATGAGTCTCATTCCCTCCCAAACCTTTTTCGTATTGTTCTGAGTCAGCTAGAGTCTTTTCAATCTTGTTCTTGTATTTAACTTTCTCTGCTTTGATGACACGCTTCAGTTCCTTTTGAATTCTCTTAAGTTGCATCTTGTCACCTTGTCCGTAGATCTGCTTCTTCCTGTTAATCACATCTTTAACTTCCTTTGTCACCCAGGGTTCGTTATTGGGGTAGATTTTGACCTCCTTCGTGGAAATTGCATTTGTTGAACAAAAGTTAAAGGAACACGTTGCCTTAGATTGGTCGAGTTGGTCTTTGAAAAGCGTTCTGTAACCGTTTGTTATAAAATGCATATGGGTAGAAAGATGTTGTAAAAGTAGAATACAATGATCTACACAAATATGCCTCGAAATTGCGTGGTTTTCTTTTTACCGCGTAGACTAACACGGTCGTCCATTTATGAGAGTCAAATTGTTGACTCCCATAAATGGCAGACCAAGTTAGTTCGCGACATAAAAGGAAAACCGTGCAATTTTGAGTGATACTTTAGTGGATCATTATATTCTACTTTTAAAACATCTTTCTAACCATTGCATTTCATAACAAATGGTTTCAAACGCTTTTTATAGACCAACTAGTCCGATCCAAGGCAACATGTAGTTCCTTTAATGTGCATGTAGCTGCTAACTGCGTCTACAAGATCATTTAAATCAGGGTTAGTTTCAATAAATACATTCCAGTCGACGCACTCCAACGATGCTTGTAATTCTCTCAAGGAATCTGTGTTCCATTGTTGAACCGACACGATCTTTGGTTTCTGACATTGCACCAATGGTTGATACTTTGGTAACAAAGACCCTAAATTGTGGTCTGCTTGGCCCAGCTGAGGGAGAGGAGAGGCAGTACAATGCTCCTTTGACATTGGAGTAAAATAAGTCCAGGGTTGCTGTACCACGTGTAGGGCAGTCGACATATTGGTGGTATTGGACACTCTTTTCTTTAAAGAGGCATGATTAAAATCTCCATTAATGATAACCATGGCATCTGGGTTAGCTCGTTCAGTATCATGAATAGCGGAACACAATCATCAGTTCCCTGCTTGGCAACTGACTGGTTAGGAATGTATATATATCGTTGAACACACAACATGAGAAAATTCCCAGGGTAGATAGTATGGGCGTAAACTGACCGTCAACATTTCCAAGTTTGGAGAACATGCATGGCATTTGATCACTGCATCGTTTGGATGACACCATTTCTCGTATAGACAAACTCCACCACCACAAGCTTTGTCCGTGTCATTTAAGTTTCTATCCCCTCGTAGCAATTTAAACCCATCTATTGCCACATGCTCATCACGGTCAATATCCTTCAGCCATGTTTTAGTGAATGACATCAGGGAAATGTTTCTGTAATCATGTAGATACCGGGTATTTGCTTGAAGTTCATCACCTTTATTTCTCAATGATTGTACATTGACCATTATAACTGATGATAAATATGGTCTGAACCTCCGTTTACGTAAAAGTTTCTTTACTCCACCAGCTTTGCCTCGTTTACGACTTCGCATACCTTTAGGCAAGTCCAGATTCAACAGCCAGACATTGTCATGCAAATGTCGGGTGTCCATTGCCTGCAGCTCTGCAGCAGTATATTGATTTGAAGAATTTGTTGGTAACAAAAACCCTACTTTTTTACACATTCCAAATGTTGAAACAATTAGTAACACACCCAGTCCCAGGCAGAGGTTGGTAGTATAAAACATTGTGAGAAACGGCTCCCTCTGAAGTGGAGTAGTTTTCGAGAAGGAAGTAATTTTTCACAAATTTGATTTCGAGACCTCAGGTTTAGAATTTGAGGTCCCGAAATCAAGCATCTGAAAGCACACAACTTCGTGTGACAAGGGTGTTTTGTTCTTTCATAGTTATCTCGCAACTCCGACGACCAATCAAGCTCAAATTTTCAAAGGTTTGTTATTTTATGCATATGTTGAGATACAGCAAGTGAGAAGCATGGTCTTTGACAATTACCATCAGCTAGTGTCCCCTGGCTTTAAATCAATCAGTCATCTCTCTGCTGTTAATTTATTGTGAATTAAAGCTTTACAAATGTTTTCAATAATCATAACCCTCCGTCCATGAGCATGCAGATCAGAAGGAAGCATCCTGTGAAACTATTTGTCTGATATTGACCCCTTGCACACGCATTACATGCAGCGACTGATGCCACGCTCACCATGTTGGTGGTCAATAGGTTTACGTGTAATGGCTGAGTCGTCTGAAATGCGCACTTCTCTGAATAACACACGTTGACAATGACCACCTAAATGGCGCATCCAAGATTATTCTGATGATGGCGTCAGGTTAATTGGGTCAATACCCTCGTTGAGTAGAAATTACAAAAAGATTTAAATATCAGAAATGATTCATGCATGGAGTTTGGTGTCAGTTTGCAAATGTTGTGACCACATGCAGATGCAATCGGTACCCGCTGTCACCTCGCCAAACGTGAATAGATTTGAAACCTTCACAACGTTTTTTCGCTGTTTTCTTATTTTGATTTTTCTTGATGACTTGGCCAATAAATCAGCATTATTACAATTTACAAATCTATGACCCTGCCTTTAAAGGAACACGTTGCCTTGGATCGGACGAGTTGGTCAAAACAAAAGCGTTTGTAACCGTTTTTTATAAAATGCATATGGTTGGAAAGATGTTTTAAAAGTAGAATACAATGATCCACACAAGTTTGCCTCGAAATTGCGTGGTTTTCCTTCTACTGTGCGAACTAACATGGTCGGCCATTTATGGGAGTCAAAATTTTGACCCCCATAAATGGCCGACGTGTTAGTCGACAAGGTAAAAGGAAAACCACGCAATTTCGAGGCATGTTTGTGTGGATCATTGTATTCTACTTTTACAACATCTTTCTACCCATATGCATTTTATAAAAAACGGTTACAAACGCTTTTCAAAGACCAACTCGACCGATCCAAGGCAACGTGTTCCTTTAACTGTGGTCTGCTGGCCAAATGCTAGAGAACCACCGTAATGTCAGTATTCTTAAAAACATTTCCATGCCGACCTGTGGTATTATTTCTGAATGGACTTTTAACACTTCCTGGATCATCATCTACATGTATAATGTCAACATTAATGTCAACATTATCAATAAGTTTTAGACCCGAATATGTAATAGTTTGGTAATTACACTAATTAGTAAGTACAACGCATCACTAGACTTGTCATTTTGTCATTTCACGTGACCTTTCTAGATACGCCACTTTACCAATGGTTATTGTATGTGCAGTGAAGAAAACACATTGATAGTTCTGTATGAATTAAAGGCAGTGGCAATATTGGTAATTACTCAAAATAATTATTAGCATAAAACCTTACTTGGTAACGAGTAATGGGGAGAGATTGAAAGTCTAAAACATTGTGAGAAACGGCTCCCTCTGAAGTGTAGTAGTTTTCGAGAAAGAAGTAATTTTCCATGAATTTGATTTTGAGACCTCAAGTTTAGAATGTGAGGTCTCGAAATCAAGCATCTGAAAGCACACAACTTCGTGTGACAATGGTGTTTTTTTCTTTCTTAGTTATCTCGCAACTCCCACGACCAATCAAGCTCAAATTTTCACAGGTTTGTTATTTTATGCATATATATCTTGAGATACAGCAAGTGAGGAGACTGGTCTTTGACAATTACCAATAGTGTCCACTATGGCAAGTTCAATCGTGTTTTTTCCGAACACGTTTTTTAAAACTGTGAATGAGATAGGTCAGTTCGTGGTATGGACGAGCGACAAATTAATTGGACCTTCATATGAAGAATAAGACAGCCTTTTATGGAAATGTTCAATCAAGCGGTGCATCCTTAGATACATTTGTAACATTCCACAAGTAGGCCTATACACATCTTCTAAGATAATTTGCTTAAAATGTAAATGCTGTATTTACAGACAAACTAAAAGCTGGAAGAAAGCGAGATGGTACTCCTGAGAAACCTGTCAGCCCAAATCAGTCACAGTCACAAACTGAAGAGGAGACAGTGGCAGCCAGCAAACAGGTGCTAGATGGTGAAGACATCAGGGCACTAGCAATTGATCATAATGAGCTTGCCAAGGTCTGTAGTGTTTAAGTTTTTAAATTTTGTTAGGTGTTCGGGCACCACCAGGGAACATTCCACTTGTCTCTTTTTTTTTGGGGGGGGGGGGGTGGTATTCCTAAGCTTGGGCGATATCTCAATATTTTGTTAATCAAATTATCGGCAAATCGTGGTTTTGATGAAGTATCACAATGTCTTCCCTAATTGAGACGTCTTGCAACAACAAAGATGTCAGAATTTTATACTTTATATATAAGTTGCAATATAAACGAATATCGTGATATTTATTTGACGATACATTGTGGGACAATAAAAGCAATTTCGCCCAAGCTTAGTTATACCCAAACTTTCTTGTTTTTTGTACAGTATTTAGGTTTGTTTTATCCCGAGAGCCTATTGTTTTTATACTTTTTTACAGGTGTCCGAAAATTTATTATCACAATCAGTTAGTTGCAAGCAAGGCCTTTAAAAACTTAACAAAGAGTGCACGGACATAGCCTAATATTGACCTCACCCTCCTGTCCCAACTGGAAGTTGAAAATGAAAAACTATTCCCCATTCTCGTTTCTAGCTCTGATACAGTACAGAGAGTTTGAATATGGTTTCCGTGGATGAATTTTATTGTTTTCTTTTATGACAAAAACAAAGCTGAATACTTTATTCATGCAGAACTATCAATGTGTTTTCATACATATTAATTATATTAATTAGTAATTAATTCCTAAACAGATAGGTCACTTTGTGACTAATTACGAAACCATTACATATTAGGCACTGAAACTTGCTGACAATGTTAACAAAATCGAGTATTTATTAATATTTTGTACAGGTCAAAATGATAAACTACATGTATTTCTTGGTCTTAAAAACTATGTTTACTTGTAAATAAGCAGTTTTGAAGTATAGTGGTCGCTGCTAGTAAAGCACAAAGAACAACTTCACAAGTGCAGTTGGTCGCCAATATATGTTTAACTTAATAGGCAGCTTTTCTAATACTTAAAACCTTGAGATTTTATGGACAATCTGCCACTTTCAGTGTTTTCAATATAATTTTGGAACACCAAAATTACTGATGTTTTGATATGATGAGATCAGGGATATCGATGTCACAAAAATGTTGAGTTTTAATTGAGTAAAATTGATATACATGTAATGTAGCTTAATGTTGTAAATATCAACAATCATTATTAACTTACCCCTCCTAAGCCAGGCGAGCCAGCTGTTCTGGACACTATGTGTGACTAACTTTTGACAATTTCTCTCTTCCTATTATGAGATAAATTTACTTTGTTGTACTACAGAAAATCTTGTATTGTCTTAAATTGTCTAATTAAAATATGAATGGGTTGTTACTCTCCCAATTGTCTTTGCATGAGTGTTAACGGAAAAAAAAGCTGCTCAATCAACTACATTAACAAATTTCGTTTGACTTTTATGGTTAATTTGAACACAGATACGAGCTCCGAAACCACCTTCAGCCTGTAGGGCCAATCAGGCTGTCTCCAGCAAAGTAACTGTAAGGAAACTTAAGCCACAGGCCCAACTAGTGACGCCTACATTGAAGCAAATGTTGATTGCAAAGCCAGCTCCACCAGATGCCTGTCTAAAGGGACAGGATTTTGAAGGTATTTATTTCATCTTGTACGAAGAGGAAAGGTCTATGGATCCCCCAAAATAAGTATATGAAAAATAAAAAGCAATATACAAATACAAGTCAAGAAAGTAATGAATAATAAAATAAAATAGATAAACTTGACATGATTGCATTTGTGCACAAATGCATAGCTGTTCCGTTAATAACATTTTCTAAAATCAAGTTACTCAACTGAATTCGAAATTCTTTTTTTATTCAAAGCAGTTATGACCTGTTCAGCCTATTTAAAAAGAGGAATTAAGATTATACCAAGTTCATTTAGCAATTTATAACTTAAAGACACTGGACACTTTTGGTAATTGTCAAAGACCAGTCTTCTCACTTGTTGTATCTCAACAAACCACATAAAATAACAAACCTGTGAAAATTTGAGCTCAATTGGTCGTCGAAGCTGCGAGATAATGATGAAAAAAAACACCCTTGCCACACGAAGTTGTGTGCTTCAAGACTTCAAAATCTAATTTTGAGGTCTTGAAATCAAATTCATGGAAAATTTACTTCTTTCTCAAAAAAAATGTCACTTCAGAGGGAGCCGTTTCTCACAATGTTTCATACTATCAACCTCTCCCCATTACTCGTTACCAAGTAATGTTTTATGCAAGTATTTATTTGAGTAATACCAACAGTGTCCACTGCCTTTATAGGTGCAAGAATGAAAAAAACCATAAATACTTGAAGGATGAAGTCATCTTGACGTCATTCCAACATTTACAAGAACATGCGAATATCTAACAACCTACTAAGTTTCAACATAATCGCATCATTACTTCGGGAAATATATAACTTCAAAAAGTGTACCTTTAATGCCATGTCACGTGACTCCATGATGACGTCATTGACCTAAAACTTCACACATATGATACCTGTCTGACAGTAAACGTGTGTGTACATTTTGAAGTGATAAGAAAAAACTTAATCACACGCATTTTCAAAAAGTCCAGTAACTAGATGACAATATTTATTGTAGTCTTTGTGAAATCAGCGGTTAGCTGGGGTCTAACCACTTGACCACGGCATGACGTCTTCAATATTTATTTTGAACTGCCCACCCTTGCCAGACACTAACATCGTTGAAAGCAACTTCAAAACTTTTGAAACTTTTGAAACTTTTGAATTAGAAGGAAGTAGAGGTCATGTGAGGTCACGCACACAAAACAAAATGAAGACCTAATATAATTTTTTATCCCTACCCAATCGCGCAAACAGAAAGCTCTGGTCTCTTGTGGCTGATTTGATATAGATTTTCAAATTACATCTTAAATAGAAACCTTTAAGTTGACGTCGCGTGACATGTGATGCTTTCATTATTACATCCCTGTTTTAGGATCATTATTGCACAATACTTTTCATTGCAATTGCTCATTAAAGACAGTGGACACTATTGGTAATTGTCAAAGATAAGTCTTCACAGATACCTCAACATATGCATAAAATAACAAACCTGTGAAAATTTGAGCTCAATCGGTTGTCGAAGTTGCGAGATAATAATGAAAGAAAAAACACCCTTGTCACACGAAGTTGTGTGCTTTCTGATGCTTGATTTTGAGACCTCAAATTCTAAACTTGAGGTCTCGAAATCAAACTCGTGGAAAATTACTTCTTTCTCGAAAACTACCTCACTTCAGAGGGAGCTGTTTCTCACAATGTTTAATACTATCAACCTCTCCCCATTACATGTAATCAAGAAAGGTTTTATGATGGTAATTAATTTGAGAAATTGCCAATAGTGTCCACTGCCTTTAAGGACTATTCAAAAGGCCCTAAATGTCTTCCGGTCGACTGGCAGACATTAAAACAATAATATAAAAAAAAAACTATTTAAGCTGTTTCGCTGCACTGCGCTAGGAAACAGCTTAGATAGTAATTATAAACAAACAAATAAAAAAACAAAATAAACTAGACAAATGCATCTCATAGCTGTTTCCTTAAAAACATTTTCAATTTTCTCAAATGAGTTTGAAGTTATTTTTTATTCAAAGCAGTTATATAGATTTTCAGTAAGCAATTTATGACTTACATGTGCAAAAATGAAAAGAAATCATAAAAAAAATCATGTGATGACGTCATAATGACATCATTTCACAATTTACAAGAACTTGTCAATATCTGACGATGATTGCATCTTACTTCGAGAGTTATACGACTTCAAAAAGTACACCTTTAATGCCACGTCACGTGACCCCCGGTGACGTCATTGATCTTAAACTTGAAACATAATGATACTTGTCTGACAATAAACGTGTGTGTACACTTTGAAGTGATTACAAAAAACTTCACCATACACATCTTCAAAAAGCCTGCCGCTAGAAGGCGCTCTTGTGTAGTGTGACGTCATTTTTTTTTTTTTAACTGCCCACCCATGCCAGACACTAATAACATTAAAAGCGAGTTCATAGCTGTTGGCAATTTTGAATTACAAGGCACTTCAGGTTAAGACCGGAAGAAGAGGTCATGTGAGGTCACACACACAAAATAAAAGTTTTTGGCAAATCATTAGCTTGACCTGCCAACAGTATGATTGCCAATTGGCAGACAAGTCAGAAACTACGAGATCAACACCAGCAGTATTAAATTCCTGATGGAAAGTTTTTTTATGAATGAAATGGGATTTCGTCAGGCAAATTTATTTCCAAGGTACAAGACATTTTGCTTCTAACCAAAGTGTATTTTCCAATTGGTCTCTAGCTGGTCTTGTCGAGGCCAAGACCAAGACCGGAAAGACTGAGATAAAGATCAATACCAGTATGTCCGAAACCATTGCGTTAACATTTCTACTGTTCTAAAAAAAAAAAAATCACTCAAAGGTACCGCGAAACGCTGACCACATTGCGATCATACAGTACATACAGTGATGATTTCGAGGAAGTACCCATACGAGGAACGAGTACTCGCAAATCACTCGAAGCAACTCGTTTACCACACTCGAGTTTTGCGTGCGTGGAGCGAGCGAGTGCGAGCGAGGAATGGGGGAGTTCGAGGGAGATTCGAGGGCTATCATTTTGTCCCATAGATTCCACTCAATCTTTGCCTTGCGAGGAGCGTTCATGCGTAAAATCTGACCTCGGATTCAGCGTAGTTGCCTGACTGGGAACTCAGAACGTCCGCTCAGCCAGCACATAATAAAAAGGCTGATGATAAGGAATCTCCATCAATACGGGGAGCAGTGGCGGCGTACAAAGCAAAAATGTGGAAGTAGTGTTATACTTTGTATCAAGTTAAAACATAGTATAACAATTTTGTATCTTTTGCGATTGTAGCTACAAGTGCGGCACATCTAAGGGAATTTTGATGCCTGGAGTGGCTGGCTTTGGGAGCATCACGTTTTTTTTTTAAATCTGTGGCAATTATTTAAATGGGTTGGAGGTCCGGCTGTTATCATGTCCCATCACAGTCCATATTTTTTAAAGAGCAAAATCAGCGCCATGGTGACGACCGGTAAACATCACGATGTGGTAAACATTTTGAAAGGAGCATTTTGAATAAAATAAATATTACAGGGGTATATCCTTAATAATTTGGATTCACTGTATATCAGACTAATAATATAAGAAGGAAGCGAATTCGAAAAAGAACTTTTTTTTAAATATAAGTTCAGAATGTCTGACCTCCCCTCTGGTATATTTTTGCCGTTGTTGGACACATATTATTAAGAATATCGGTATTTTAATATTAGCCGGCATTCGATCCTTTTGTTATATTTTTGCCGTTGTGGGATATTGCAGTTACAAACTTTTCTATTAAATACAACCATGGAGCATACAATGTCCGTATTCTGTCTTTTAAAAATGAACACGTTAGAATGTCCGACCTCCCCTCTGTTATATATATTTCCGTTGTAGGATAAATGCAGTTAAACACTTTTTTATTACAAAAAATTCCGTATTCCGTAATCTGTTAAAAATTCTGCTTACAGTCAATCTAACTCTCAATCAAATTGGCCCAAACCAGCTGTAGTTTACCCAACAACAACTGGTCTTAAAAGCTTGTGTGGTATTTTTACGTTTTCGAACATATTTCCAAGAACCATGAACTGAAAACCAGCAAGGGCCCTGATGATGGGAGCATACTAAAATCGACTACAGGATCCTGGATTGGTCGTGGCTGTTTTATGTATAAATAATCGATTAGTAAAAACAGATTTCAAATATTCAACTTTTCAAATATGAAGTTAGGATGGTCCTATAGCCTCTGAGCATTGCTTTTTATTTTGTACATAAGGTATCAAAACTTCGCTGTTTTGAAAGCACTTGCAAACGTAAAGGAGTTTGAGTTAGTTGGTGCGTTGGTGCTAGTTTCTTCCACTATTGGCTCACTTTAAACCCCAACAGCAAAACCGTCTTCACAAAAGCTGCATTCGCACCTCTGTTGTGGTTTGTTATAATTAGCTGACTCATCCAAACAAGCCTGATCTCTACGTTTTCAACATTGCCAAACAATGGCGGACCAACACCTCACTAAACATCTCCTCATGTGTGCATTGTCTGCGATGCTCCTTGCTGGGTCTGACATTGTAAAAGAGGACACAAGCAGAAAGGTTTTATATAAGACACTTCCAGGTACTGGTTGCCAGCGTTCTGGTAATGCCTCTCTGCTTTCAAATACCAAATAAAGTACTAACAACAACGCAGTTCTGATGATCAAATAATAAAAAAAATCCCGATCGTGGAAACTTCTTCAATTGTTAACTGCATTTATCCCTAAACGGCAAAAATACAACATAGGGAAGGTCGGACATTTTTAACTTGTAAAAACAAATGTTCCCCAATACTCAAATGCCGGCATTCTTATAAGACGAAATACGGATTTTTTTTGAACAAAACAAAAGTTTTGAACTGCATTTATCCCACAACGGCAACAATATTACGAAAGAGGGGAGTTCAACTTCCCCAATGTTAAAAAAATGATCCCAATACTCGAATGCCGACATTATTAAAAGACGGAATCCGAATAAACGGACAGGTTTTTTTTGTATTTATCCCATGACGGCAAAATATACAGTTAAAAAATGTTCCCCAAAACTCGAATGCCGGCTGGCATTTTAATATTAAAATACAGAATACATCACACAACGGGAAAAAATAAAACAGAGGGGAGGTCAACTTGTTAAATATAATGCCGACATTATTAAAATACAGAATATACGGACAATTTTGTAAATAAAAAAGAGCTCCTTTCCCCTCCCATGTGTATTTTTTCTTCCCATTTACGCTCAGTCGATTAATATTTTCCCTGTCCTTTAATATTTCCTCGTCCATGTTCATTTCCCCGTCCCATGTTTTATTTGTTCTTCCCATGTTTTTCTCAGTCGATTAATACCCCCATGCCTCCCCACCCCAAGGGTTATTTCCCCTTCCCAGTTTTTTGTTTTCCCATCCTGGGTTGTTTCAATCTATTTATCCACCCAAAATACATCAAAATGCCCCATGCAACAACTCCTGAGTGACATCAAAGGAAAAAAAAACCCAAAATCCCCTTAGATGTGCTGCAATTATACTGGGGTTCTTATACAACATGTTACATTTGTTGTAACTGGATACAAAGTATAACAACACTTCGACATTTTTTGCTTTGTACGCCGCCTGCCCACATTTTTTGACCACACTTATTGCTGAGACTCTGCTGGTTGGGATGGTGCAATACTAGGGGAGAAAAAAAAAACAGGAAGGGGAAATAAACCATAGGACGGGGAATAAACCTGGGACGGGGAAATGAACCTGGTACTGTGAAATAAACCTAGGACGGGAATAAACTTGGAGACGGGGAAATATACCTGGGACGGGGGAATATTAAGGGACAAAGAAAACGGGGGAAACAACCCAGGACGGCGAAATAATTATTACGGGACCGAGAAAAAAAACTGGAAGTGGAAATAAACCTGGGACGGGGAAATGTTTAGGGAGAAAAAAAGGAAGCGGAAATAAACCTAGGACGGGGAATAAACCTGGGACGGAAATAAACCTGGGATGGGGAAATAATTAAACCATGGAGGAATAATAAACCTAGGACGGGAATAAACTTGAGACTGGGAAAACCTGGGACAGGGATATTAAGGGACAGAAAAAGTGAAACAACCCAGGACAGCGAAATAATTATTACGGGACCGAGAAAAAAACGGGAAGGGGAAATAAACCGGGGAGGAAGGGGAAATAAAGCTGGGACGGGGAAATAAACCTAGGAGGGAAATAAACATAGGACGGGAAATAAACCTATTAAAGGACGGGAATAAACCTTGGACAGAAATAAACCTGGGACGGAAATAAACCTAGGACGGAAAATAAACCTAGGACGGGAAATAAACCTAGGACGGGAAATAAACCTCGGACGGGAAATAAACCTCGGACGGGAATAAACCCGAGACGGGAAATAAACCTCGGACGGGAAATAAACCTAGGACGGGAAATAAACCTAGGACGGGAAATAAACCTAGGACGGGAAATAAACCTAGGACGGGAAATAAACCTAGGACAGGAAATAAACCTAGGACGGAAAATAAACCTAGGACGGGAAATAAACCTAGGACGGGAAATAAACCTAGGACGGGATATAAACCTCGGACGGGAATAAACCCGAGACGGGAAATAAACCTCGGACGGGAAATAAACCTAGGACGGGAAATAAACCTAGGACGGGAAATAAACCTCGGACGGGAATAAACCCGAGACGGGAAATAAACCCGGGACATGGAATTATTAAGGGACAGAAAAAAAAGGGAAAACAAACCAGGACGGCGAAATAATTATTACGGGACCGAGAAAAAAACCGAAGTGGAAATAAACTGGGTCGGGGAAATAAACTTGGTACGGGGAAATGCTAAGGGATAAAAAAAAAGGAAGGGAAATAAACCTAGGAAGGGAATAAACCTGGGACGGGAATAAACCCGGGACGGAAAATAAACCCAGGACGGGAATAAACCTGGGACGGGAAATAAACCTAGGACGGGAAATAAACCTGTTCTGTCAATATGGAAATGTAATACATTCGTTTTTGTAACAAAGATGTGTTACACATTTCAAAACCCTTTCTGTGTAGCCCCCCTGTATGGCACCGTCTTCAATTGGGTGTTATTTTTCAATCAGCAATCAACGTTTGTCTTCACGGGTCAGTGATCCTCGAAGACCCCTCGAAACCCCTCGCTTCCCAGTAGTTTCTACAGCTATGTGGATCGTGTGGCTTGCGTGCGTTTGCGTGCGAGGGATTTGACTTTTCGAGGGGTAAAATTTGCCCTCGTTAAAACTCGATAAAACTCTACCTCGCTCGTCTCGCTCGAATGTTTTTGGGGTACTGCCTCGAGATCACCACTGTAAGGCATGATCTTGTGAAATGACACAGTCATTTTTTTCAATTTACAGGCTTGTAGTCTTTACTTCTTGTCTTCGCGTCAATCACAAGAAGCACTGAACGTAAGAAAAAAATAGAAGACAAACTAACAACATTTAATGTTAAACAAATTAAGAACTGTTAAATGGTACAAGCATTTAGCTGGATTGAAACAAGAGAATTTTTTTCAGACAAGGAATACACTTTTTAACAATGATTACAATTGCAGCATGTTTGCATTTTTGTGTTCGGCCTGCCCACTTAAACTTGCAAATAAAATTCTTTGAGAGTGCTATGTTTGGCAGGGAGCATCAAGTTGGTAATGTGCTGCATGTAATGTACATAAAAGAGTTTTATGATTTGTTTGTTTTTTAGTTTGTGCTCAACCTAGCATTGATGCTAGTGGTAACATTATTCCACATAGTATTTTGGGAACTGTGGAGGACTTCAAGTTTGAAGCCAGAAAACATGACAATTGTGAGGTAAGCTTTACATGTATTTTTTTACTGTAAACATAGTGTAAAGCCACATAGACAGGATAGACGTGATTGTGGCACAGTTGGTTTTTTATAATTGGAGAGTTCACATACATTGTTGACTGTTTTTGGTAACACAATTTAAATTTAGGATGACTTTGTTTTCTTAAAGCGCCCTGATTCTTTTTTTAAGTCCTCTTTTCGCCAGGTATGTTATAGTATTACTGGTTTATTCACTTGTCGCAGATTTACAATAAAAAATTATAAGTAAAGCAAAAAATGTATACAATAGGAACATTAAAAATTTAAAAGCATAAGACAAACGTTTTTGTTACGAAAACCAAAAATAAATATAAATCTCAGAAAATAAAATGTTTATACTAGCAAACATTACTATAAAACCAAGTCCAACTGTAAACTCAATAAACAAACAAACAAACACCCCAATAAACAAACAACCAAACAAAGTTCAAACAAACAAACAAACAAACAAACAAACAAGCATCCTTAAAGGCAGTGGACACTATTGGTAATTACTCAAAATAATTATTAGCATAAAACCTTACTTGGTAACGAATAATGGGGAGCGGTTGATGGTATAAAGGACTCTTTCTCTGCAGAGATACAGAGTCCTATCTATTAATGCCCGTTTCTGGGGCGGAAAATTTTCAAAGCTTCATAACACAAATCTTACCTGCAATAAGCCACTAATTTCTACAGATTCACATTCTATGGTGGCATACATTTTTCTGTGGTGGGTTTTGGTCGTCATATATTCTTCACAAATCCGTCATTTTTGTGAAATAAAGCAGCTGACACAGACCTACCATTAGGGTTACCTGGTCTTGCAGTACCATGCAACGATCTGCCATTCTTTGGCATTTTGATCTTGATCTGAGCTAGTCTGGTCAAACATGGCCCAGATCTGATAGCAACTGAGCCAGTGCGGTCAGGGTCAGGCCAAGAAATCATCAACTTGCCTTTTCTGGACAAGATCTGGGCCAGTTTGTCAGAGTTAGCTGGGATGGATATGTTTTTATTGGATTTGCTGACCCGTAAAACTTGCCTGCATGTATGAGTCTCCGCATACCAAAATATATGTCAAACAAGCACATGTAATTGGAGGCCATTTTGAAATTCAAGATGGCTCCTTAAACCAAATGATCCAATTGTTCTTATTGGGTTCATTGAACCTGCAAACATTTGTATAGAAACCAACACCATGTTTCTGGAGACTCATAGACGATGATACGGGCAAAAATGTATTTGATGGCAATTTTGAAATTTAAAATTGCCGCCTTTACCAGATGATTGTTTAATTTGGTCTTAAATGCATATAAATATTACTTATATTAATGCTATCTTGTAGAGCCTTATAGTCATTGCAAATGTTACTTTAGTCACCAAAAACAGGATTTTACAATCATTACCAAATTTAAAGAAAAATATGAATAAAAAGGCGGCCATTTTGAATTTCAAGATAGCCACCATCTGAAACACTGTAGTTGTACCCTTTATTGCTTTAGTTTAATGGCTAATGTAATTTTATCCACAAAAATCATGATTTGACCACATTCACAGCCAAAGTTAAAGAAAAATATAACTTAAATGGCGTCCATTTAAGCCCTCTGCCACATCTGACAGGTTGCCAACATGGTTTTTCTTGTTCCTGCGAGTCTTATTTAGGTATCTAGCTAGGTGGCATGTTCTAATCATTTATTTTCTACGGGACTTAATTTTTGGTCAAGCTCCCCGACTATTCTTTCAACATGATTTTCACACAAAAGACATGTTTTTGAAGAATTACTAATGTTACACCACCACAAGAGCTAAATGTGATAGTGATACACATTCAACTTACTCTATGAAAAAAACTTAAATTCAAATTTTTCTTGATCGTCTGCTTCAATTTTCGTCTGCTGCTCCACCGCCATTTTACTCTTTCTAATAGATTTATACCAAAATTGCACCACAATACTTTCCTTAGAACGTACTGTAGTGACAATTTGTATGGGGACAAGAGCTCACTAACTATGAACACAAGGTTGGCGGCACTAGCATTTGCGAGAGAGGGCACTTGACCATTTTATTTTGACATCTCTAAACGTTAGATTCTCTGTCAGTTTTCTTAAAAAGATAATACCTTTGCCGGGAAAAATTTTGTATACACCACCCGGATTCTTAATCACTAGATTAAGAATGCACAAAAAGTGACAAGTCAACAAATTTTGGGAGCAAATAGTGTAAGGTAAAATCATATTTGGCAGTGTGGATAGATTACTATGATAGATGTTGGAAGAGCATTCCTTACATGTAAGAACACTTTCCTTAAGTTTCAAATTGTCCATTCATTTTTGTTGTACCTTATTTGATCAATTAGACTGCAAGGAGACAATCAACCTGAGACAAGCAGCTAAGCCAATGATGGAGATAATGCTTATGTGGTAGTTTGCAAATTTCTCCTCAAGCTATCTATGAAAGAGTTGACCATTGGTACAGTCTGCTGGATAGCTAACATTACTTGGTGTTATGCGGTAGCTGGGCCTTAGTAGGATTCAGTAGGATTAGAAGGCACTTTATTGCATTGAAGGTTCTGTGAACAAAACTACAGGGGGGGTCTAGAAAATGCATATTTGCTGTACCGGTTAGAGGGTCAATAAATAACTGCTTAAAACTGCATAAACAACTTATTATTTTTGATTGGTAGAGGGCACTGTTCGTCAGCTTGCCTGCATGTTTTAAGGTGCTCTTCAATATCTTTTGATATATCTGGAAGATCGGTTCCAATACCATTGACAATGTTGATCATTTTAAGTACTTAGGTGTCTGGCTAGATCAATCTTTATCTTGGAGTGTGCACATTGAGAAAATTACAAAGACTTTTTTAATAAACGTGTGGGGGTTCTCCGGAAGATAAAAAGTGTTCTTCCCCAAAATACTTTAAACCTGCTGTACAAAACTCTGATTCTCCCTCACTTTGATTATTGTGATGCTGTTTGGGGCAACTCGGCAAAAGTTTTTCTTTCAAAACTTGATACAATCCAAAACAGTGCTGGTAAAGCTATACTTTTCCTCCCCCGGAGAACTTTAACACACACTATTTTATCTTCTCTTGGCTGGGAGTCTTTAAGTGCCAGGAGAAATTTTCACTTAAACATTTTAGTATATAAAACTTTTACTTCTACACTGCCTCCTCAACTTAGTAATGTTTTTAATTATGCCGCCACTGCCCACTCATACAGCACCAGATCTGGCTCACAAGGTAATTTAGTTCCCCCTCTACTTAAAACCAACTCAGGTAAACGTACATTTTCTGCTCATGGGGTCAACTCATTCAACCAACTCCCCTTACACTGAAAAATCCTTCGCCATGCACTGTTGCAAGTTTTAAGGTTCAATACAAAAATTTGATTTTGTAATATATGGGGCTTGTGGTGTTTTTCCTGGCTGGACCAGAATTTTAATCATTGTCTATTTTGTATTTTGCTTGTTGTAAAGTTTTTGTGTTGTTGAGTGTTGTGGTATACATGTAATTATCCATAGTCTTTATTTAAATTTGGCTGTTGGTCTATTTGTAATATTAATTAATGTTTTTATAAACATATTTTTATATTAATACAATTTTGAAATTTTAATGTGTATGTAGTTGCTGGGCACCTCTGAAAAACAGTGTTTCACTGAGAGGTTTCCCCAGGGTAAAGAAGAAATAACAAATAAACAAATAAATAATCATAACTAAATTGTCTAAATTTTGTTATTGTTTTTTATGCTGATTTAGATCGAGATGGATTCTGTCCCAATGAGGTCAAAGACTCCAAGTGTTAAGTACACAAGCAAACATGTCAGTATTGATCCAAAGCCAAGAGACTCATTTCTTGATGAAAATAATGCCCTCGTCAACTGGCAAATCAAGATGATGGAAAGGAAGAAACAACAAGGCTATATCTCAAGTAAGAACCAATAACTACTGGTTAATCTCTTGTTTGGTCTACTTTTTTCCATCTACGTACTTTCGATTTCCTGTTTGCTGAGTTTTTAATTTTGTGTTTTTTTGTCTACTAGGATACATGTACCTGTTTTTGATGCGTACATGTATGCTACATCCGACAAGTAGAAACTTTGTTCGCACTAAATGGCGTGAACAGCCTCTTTATTCCAATTTAGTGGGCAGATAATTACATGTTCTTTAAACAGATTTTCGGTGTGGGACCATCCATGATAATTTTTCTCATGAATGCAACCATTTAGCCAAACTGAATTTCAAAACTGAAAGCAACTCTTAGCACTACTTTGTGTATAATACAATGGTTAGAAAATCTAACCTAACCAACTGTCCACATGCTGTGATTGACTGTAGAAAAACATTCATATTAATACGAGATAGTTAAAAGCTAGTTCCGACTGGATACACGTTAACAAGTTGAGTAAATAAATAATAAATAGCTGCGCAATGTGGTGCTGGCCTGTAGATTCTCTCCCAGACACAACCTATGATCAAGGCCACTTTACCATTAAAAACTTTCATAGACACAGGGCTTTTATGCTCGGTATTTTATGGGGCTAAGTTTATTGTTTTTCCAAGTGCCTCGTCGACATTGAAATGTCACAATTAAGTTTGAAAACTAATCTTACAAACCAAACCGAAAAAAAAAAGAAAAAAAACTTTTATCTACTAGGCTCTCTAACAACTAATTGGGGATAGATCATTATTTTCATCTTCGGGTAGTAATTCAAGTTTGTATGTATGTATGTATGTACTTGCCTGTTCTATTGTAGAGCCTTCCTTTCACAGGTAAGCAGAAGAAAAAAAATGTAGACCTTAGAGATCTATGCTAATTACATTACAATACAATAATCGTTATTAGATTCCAAAAAGGGTAATTCAAATGCTTGCATACAGTAAAAACATTGACACATTAAAAACATTAAAAAACAGACAAGGGCTATATACAACTAGACATGATTGCAGTTGTGCACAAATAAATACCTGTTTTGTTAATAACATTTTCAAATTTCTGAAATGAATTTGAAATTCTTTCTTATTCACAGCGGTTATGACCAATCCAGCCAAAAAAACAAAACAAAAATTTAAAGGTGCAAAAATGAAAAAATCATAAACAAGAACTTGCCAATATCTAACAACCAACAAAGTTTCAACTTGATCGCACCATTACTTCGGAGTTATACAACTTTAATGCCACATCACGTGACCCCCAAACACGTCATTGATCTGACAACTTCACACATACGATACCTGCTTGTGTAAATTTGCCTCTAGCTACCGGGCAACCTCGGTATAGTCTAGTTGGTAAGACACTGCTCTAGAATTGCAAGGGTTGTGGGTTTGAATCCCAACGAGTAACATGCATGTGAGATTTTTTCACAGGACTCGGGGAAGTACTGAGGATACAGTGCTAACACACATCGATGTATGGGTAAAAAAACAAAATTAATACTCATTCAAATTGTTTTAATGTAGTTATTCACAGTGGTTTGAATTATGAGTTGTTTATCAACATATATTTCAGTACGCTGACATAGTTAAATTTGTCTGAATTGTTATTGGGAAATGATATGAAACATTGAAACTGCTTTAAAACACTTGTAATTTACAAAATGGTTGTAAATCATTTATTGTGTTTGTTTTAGGGTTGCTTGAGATGCCAAAGTCTTCATTAGTGATGAATAAAGCTGATGACTATCGCCAAACACAAGAGCAACGGTACCTTATTGAAAGATCAATACCAGCATTGGACTATGGGAAAGGATGTAAGTTATTACTGTTTAAAAACAAATTTGGAAGCTAAATGGAATGCATAATTAAATATTTTCATATACAAGACATTAACATTCATAAATTTCTGCGAAAGCCATGTGCTATTCAGTCAAATTTGATCGCAATTGAACAATTAATCATTTTAATAAATTCGAATTATTTTCATTATGTGCCTGCAATTGTCCATTCAAATGTTGATCACCTTTTGGGTTTACATGTATTCAGGTACTTTTAAAACCACTAAAAAAACTACTATCAAGATGGTAGAAAATTTCTATATTTTATTGTGCTTTCTGTCTTTATACATGTAGCTATTGTGTTTTGGTGTTGAAAGCTGTGTTTATTTAACACTTAATAGGTCGGTATTCTGTAAAAATTTCCATTCCCACAGCTTTATTGTTATGTGTTGCATCTCTTTGGACCTCCTTGCCCAGTGCATGTTTTCCTCTATCCTGATTTACCTTTATTTTAATTTGTTTCTTTCTCATATGGAAACGTTTTCCCGGATTTGTCTCATAAAAGAATTGACCACAAACGAACTCCCACACCACGCTGTGTGCAGAGGTCACAGGCCACTGACTTCATTGGGCGAATAGTTCCATTATTTGAATGGGTACATTAACTTAGACACAATAAGGGTGATAGGCACAGTACATAATACTACGGAGACAAACATTGTTTTTTAATGTGCAGAACAGTTACTTATAGACTTACTTACTGAATGAAACTATAAACCACACGATAAATATTCAAATGGTCACAAATAAGTTAATAAAAAAGTACTAAACTTACTTTATTGATCGAACTGGTTGTAACAGAAAGCATAAGAACGTGACAAGATAAGTACATGAAATTTGGCCCGGTTGAAAAATTCATCTTTCTACCCTGCCACTTTAGCGGTACAATCCAGTAAAATAAAACGGTAAAATTGCTACTTAAAATTACTCATTGAATCAAACCCAACACTTGATACAATCCAAAACAGTGGTATTAGACAAAATGATGTTGTACCTTATAGTTAAAAAAGATGTATCATTATGTATTTATTATAAAAGACGCCGATTTAGCGATTATGACGTCATTGTAACATTGTGCGTGTGCATCCGGGACTTCCAGGTCAAAATGTCAATTCAGACGCTGAAGGTTATTGGTCAAGCGTTTAGGTTTCCTTTGTTCCGACAACAATATACAACCAATCAGAACAAGTTTTATACCAGAAGAAAGCTAACGATCAGAATATTCATAAGCCGCTCATCCCAAAGCAGCCTTATAACCACAATGGAACGAGTGAGGGCTTGCGAGGACCGCCGACGTGCAGTTGAAACTCGCTATTTTGCTCTTCTACAATGCAAAAGATGACAACATTCTAGAAGAAGTGAATCTTCTTTGCACTGCTTCAAGGGACTTGTATGTGGTTTTTCTGGTTTGGTAGCCACACAGGAATACCGTACTCCAGAACAGGTCTACAAAGAGAACAAAAGAGTTTCATAAGAACATTCAGTTTTTTTATAGTTAACAGTTCCCCTGATGAAACCACATAATCTAGAACACTTTGACTTACCAGATTGGACATGTTTGGACCCAGTAAGACTTCTGGAGAAAATTAAATTGGACACAATGTAAGTAATGTTTGCTCCTGAAAATGAGCAGAGTTATACTAACTGTTTGAAACACAGTGACCGCAATGGCTCTTTTCATAGCACAATTATACACATAGCTGTACCCGCAAGTATGCTGGTAGTAATAGTTACTTCCTACAACATAACAGTTTTATGCAATTTGAAGGGTGTTTATTTATTTTTTGTTTTTTTAGATCGCATTGGTAGTGAGTTTTGGAGTCAACAGGAGAGAATAGGAGATGATCTATCTGGAATTCAGTAAGCATTATATCATCATGTTTTGGTCTAGCTCAACACTTCTTAGTTGTTTGTGCACTTAGCCCAGAACACCTCTTGTTTTTGTTTGTTTCTTTGTTTGTTTTTGTTTGTTTGTGTTTTGGCGAGCTGCTGAGCAGTGCGAGCCTATGTAATACCAATGTCCGTCCGTCCGTCCTTCTGTCCGTCCGCACTCAGTGGAAATGTTAAAGTTTTTAGTTTAAGTTTAAGTCTTTGATTTGAGTTGTTTTTGGTATATACAAGCCCAAGTAAGATTGTTGTATACAATTGGCAGTCATTGTCGGTAATTTTCAGCTATGTTTTCAAATAATGTTGAAGTTTTTGGAATAATATTTTTTTTTCTTCAGATTTTGGAAAAACCAAAATGTTAGATTTGTTTAAGGCTCAAACATTGACCTGTGGATTTTAAAGAAACGAACTCAAATTAAAATATTAACGTTTTGAAATAATTTGTTAAAACAAAAATCAAACTCTGTCACTGGTTCCAATTGAATGAGCTGAAACAATGAAAAACATAAATGATCATAACTCCTGATTGCAATGATGTACTGACTTGAAACTTAAAGAGCCATTAAAGGATGATCTTAATATTTAAACTATTACCTTTTTATGGCCAAATAAACATCGTAGATACCAGTTAATAACCATTTTACTCTCAAAATTTGCATTTAGTAATGAATAATTCGAGTCAAAAATGCACCCGTCCGCGCGGCTTTTTCAGCCGAGAGTTATAAATGGCTTATCTATTATAATGACCTCTTGACGCCAGTGACGATATTCCCCTAATTGGGTGTGAACACAGTTCTCCAGCTTTGGCAAACTGAGGGCGCTATTTTCCACACCAAATAGCCGCCACTGGCGTCACGATTCCTTTGTCGCGCAGGTTTATTTGACCCCACGTTTTTCAGAAATTTGGCTAGAAGCATTCTGTAGAAAAACCATTTTTACCATGTTTTAACGTGAAGTAAGAGACTCGTTATATTTTTTTAATGTTTCCTATGGACTCCAGCTATTAGAAAACTGTAATAATCAATTTGAGATCATCCGTTATTGGCTGTTTAAGTCAAACATTGCTTCTTACATGTAGATTTATATGAAAAGATAAAACTCGAAGAATTAATAGCAGGTTTCAGTTGAATGGGCTAAAACAATGAAAAATAGCTCCGTTTTGCAATGATGTGCTGACTTGAAACTTGAAACAAATATTGCTTTGCATGTAGATTCATATGAAAAGATAAAATTTGAAGAATTCGAGACAGGTCAAAAGGTCAAGAAAAGGTCATCAACGTATTCATTCTTGTGAAGTACCCAAAGTCCTTTTATATGATGTACAGATAATCAAAACACCTTATGTGGTTGAGGAAATATGAAATTATGAAATATTGACGACTGAATAGAAGACTATCTAACCGAATGGGAAATGTACGCTGATAACGCCTTGAACACAGACTAAACAAAAGTGATGATTTAAAAGAAGAAAAAAAATAATAAAAAATCCTACGAAACATAGTATTCCCAAGTGGTCTCCCATCCAAGTACTGACTGGGCCTGACATTGCTTAACTTTGGTCATCTGACGAGAACTGTACCACTTAACGTAGCATGGTGAAGATGTGATAACTTATAAATGCAAGTTTTGACCTTAGGGTACGAACGGAAGGAGGGGTCATTTGATTTTGGCGTTAACTTTTCAAATGTAGTCCCAGTCTTGATCTATCAGAAGCCCGATTATGAATATAAAAGCTTTACGATTCAAAGACTTACAGCAAACAGCAAATGGTAACTTTTTTAACGTAACATCTTTGTAATTCGACACCTGATGACGTCATAATGACGTAACTCAAACGGTTTCCTCTCCTAATGCATATCTAACTATGTGTGAAGTTCATACAAGTGTGCTTTTGTTAAAGGACAAAGGGACGAAGAGAAATTGAAGAAGTAACAAAAAACAAATTAAACTAGATATAGTGTTTGTAGAAACAAACACTAGGTGTTCAGCTATTGTTGGGTCAGTGTTTGAATCAATGAAAAAAGTGTTGTTAATAGCTCGCCAAATTGCAAAGAATTCAAAACCAAACAGTTTTCTCGATGTGAAAACATTTATGTGCCTTTCGAAATTGTATTCAAATTTCTTATTGCATCTTTTCATCATCAAATCTAGTTTAAGATCACAGATTTACACAAAATGTACATAGTCAAATGATGACGACAGTAGAAAACATCCCTTGAAATATCTCTGTCTGAAATGTCATCGACATATTTGATGAGAAATAAATAAACTAATTTCCCATTTGGATTGTATCGCTTAGTGAGCATTCATTTTATTTTAAATGGTATCATGCAAAATGTGTTGTCGGTTTTTCTGTATTTTCTAGTGACCCAAATGGCCAGAAATTTATACCATAGGTCGTTTTGGTTGGTAAGCAGTTTGCAACAGCTAATTTTACTTTCTCAATTAGAAATACACTGTATTTATTTAAATTTTCAGCATGACATTCAATGAGACGGAAAGGGGGTATCCTCCTCCCATTGAACACATTGGTCACCCAATCGCAGTCCAAGAGGAAATGGGTAAGATTTAAGTTACCAGTCTTTTATTATTAGCTGTTTTTGGGCGAGCTGTGAAGCAGTGCGAGCCGTCCGCGTTCAACGGAAAGGTTAAAGTTTTTGATTTAAGTTTCAGTATTTGAGTTGAGTTGTTTGTGGTATGTACAAGCCCAAGTGAGATTGTTGTATTGTACTTGCCAGTAAATTTTTGGTAATTTTCAGCTGTTGTCCCAACAATGATAGTCTGACCATTTACTTATCCAAGTCAAGTAAAAAGTTAGTCAAGTAAAAGATTATTTAAAGAGATTTGAGCAAATTCTCATGCCTCATCTTTCACTTATCAGTCTTTTGCTAATGCTGGACTTTTTACTTGATAAGTATAATTGCTATTTTTTATTTTTATGGCCCAATGTCCGCAGATTTACATTAAACACAGTTTGAAACTAATGATAGTAGAAAGCTTCCCTTGGAATATTACCTACTGAGGTGCTGTAGTTTTTGAGAAATAAGTAACACAATGTCACACAAAAAAGTTGTGTCAGTTTCGTGTTAACCAGTTATGGTGTGTTATGATATAATATCATAACTGGTTAACCCATTTTTAGATGCTAACATAATTTTGGTCTCACTGAGACGAAAATTATTGTGTGACAATTGTTTTACTCATTTCTCAAAAACATGAAGGGAAGCTTTCTTCTATCATTATCTTCAAATCGTGTAAGGGACAGCGTCAATAATATTTTTATCAGCGAGCCGTGGCCCGCTGCAGCTCTGTGTGGCGCCGTCAACCTGTCCCTCTGAGAGGTTAGCAACTCATTAAATTTTGCCTATTGTGTGTCTTATCAGCTGGTAACAATGGACAGAGAAGAAGCGCGGCACGCTGCGGCCGGCCAGTGGACTGAATCATGAAACTGTATAGAAGGGATGAATGAATAAAGCAAGTGTGTTTATTACTGCAAGATTTTGGACTATAAACACGATGTTTTGAATGTGAAACTGATCCTTTTAGAATTTTGTAAAGGATCCATGTTCTTACCACGAGACAAAGCACAATTAGTTTACTGATATTATTTCCGATAAAAATACATTTGTTGTTGAACGTTCGTTCGTTCCCCCCCCCCCCCTTTTGGTGTCTCATCAGCTGGTATTAACAATGGACCAGAGAAGAAGTGGACCATGGAGGGACTAAAATCTTAATGAAACCATGATGAAACATACCATTCTTGTTCTCCCAAATTATATTGGAATACATTCTGTAAATTTTTGGCATTCCTCCAACGCATGTGTATGTAGTACTGAAATATTCCGGACGACTACTACAGAAATACATGTACATGTATTTGCTTTTGAGTTTGTCCATCGTGTGTCTGGTTCTCTCCCCTACGATGTACTGTGCAGTATGGCTATCCAGACCTATGGTGTGCAACCAGACTACATGATTGTTTGAACAATGTGAGCGACGGCAATTTCGGGTTTATGTAAACTAAACTGATATCTCCTACAATTGCAGTTGTATTTAAAAGAATAACTGCAAGTTGTTTAATACCAACTTCAAGACGAAGTCCTTCGGGCTGTCGACTTTCTCAAGAATTTCCCCATTTCTTTCTCATTCCCTTAATATTTTCCAGTCCTTTTATATTTCCCCGTCCATGTTTATTCCCGTCCCAGGTTTATTTCCTCTTTTTACGTTTTTTCCCGTCCCTTAATATTTCCCCGTCCCAGGTTAATTTCCTCTTCCAGTTTTTTTTCATTCCCTTAATATTTACTGCCGTCTATGTTTATTTCCATGTCCCAGGTTTATTTCCACTTCCCGTTTTCTCATTCCCTTAACATTTCCCTGTCCATGTTTATTTCCCTGTCCCAGGTTTATTTCCTGTTCTTGTTTTTTTCTCATTCCCTTAATATTTTCCCGTCCCTTAATATTTCCCCATCCATGTTCATTTCCCTGTCCCAGGTTTATTTCCTTTCTTGTTTTTTCTCATTCCCTTAATATTTTCCCGTCCCAACAACTCCTGGCATCAAAGGTAAAAAACCACAAAATTCCCTTAGATGTGCTGCAATTGGAACTATACTGGGGTTCATATTTAAACAAAATGTTACATTTGTTGTAACTTGATACAAGGTATAACCACACTTGGACATTTATGCTTTGTATATATTCAGGTAGCTTATGGATGGAATCGTGACCGACTGGCCCAAAGCACCAAATTTGACAGGTACCTTCTATAGGCCCCAGAAATCAATTTTAGAAGGGGTGACACCCAAAAAAATTTTTGGAAGGTACCTAATTTGCATAATTTCAAAATGGCTGCAAAATCCTATATTTAAGCACTAATTTCGGTACATTTTTATCATTTAAGCAAAGGTCATTTTGAAATATTTACTTTGGTGGTTTTGTTTACATATCCTGCACTTAAACAACATTAATGAACTGATGATGTGTCTAGGTAATTATGTGTTGTCAGAAATCCAAGATGGCCACTACAATAATAAATTAAGTATCCTGGTTCGAAATATGCAAAACAGTTATATTTTGTTGTTACTACCATCTTAACTATTAAAACAGTCCCATGTGGGGAAAATTGGTTTAAACTGACAATATCTTCAAAGATCTTGGCAGCTTCCGCTGCACTTGTAAAGCGCTGTGCAAGAAAGCCTGCAGCTTTGTGGCATCTGCAGTTTCTGAAGCACTGCAGCAGTGTTTGGCATCCGCACTCCAACAGCCATCTGCAGACACTGGCTGCCTCCGGAATGAGTGACCACACAGGTTTCCAGTCAGATGCAACCTTTGTTCAACCATATCCCTCGGGCAGTGAAGCACGCTGTTCAGACTTCAAGCTTGTTGTCCAGATGCTTGCCTTTCCAGCAGGAAACTTCATGTTCGATACCTTCTCAGTTAGTAGTTGAATAGCTCTTGGTGGGATCCTGCAGAAAGTTTAGGAAGTTTGTTTGTAGTTTAGTGTTCCCTGCAACCTTCTTCCTACACCTTTCCCTCTCTTCTTCCTCATAGATTGCTTCAAACATACCTCTCTTGTATGTATTCCACACTATGTCTACTCGGTTGCTATTCCTCAATTGTTGGATCCAAAGGAGAAATAACTTTTCACCAGATTCATTGAATGTACTAGTTTGATTTGCAGGAAGTGCGTGGACGATAGCAGCGTCGTCAAAAACCTTGGCATGGTAGTATGACGGAGGGTCTGGCTGATCTGTTGTCAGAGTTTCTACCAGATCAGGTTTTTTCGTCAGCAGGAGGAGTGCTCCATACACCGAGAGAGAAGATGGCCTAGGATGATTCATGGGCGAAGAATTCTGTTGAGTCTCCATCACGGTACTGACTTAATTGCTAAGTAGAGCTGGCTGAAAAGATTGCAATCATTGTTTTTACTTGAACGATGCTGCTTAGCACTTGTGTTTGGCTTTGATTTCAGACGCTTCCAAATGGCCACAGAATTTCTTTTGATGGGCTTATGAATGCTGGTGCTTCGGTCTAAAATCACATCCTTAACATGCTTCTGGTACTGGGAAATGCCAAGGGCTTCGATTGTGAGGACTTTGGAAACAACATCTTTATTAGCACAATTTCCAGTGCCCAAAGCAAGCAGTTCTGAAGAATCTTCAATGAAAGAGTTACCCATTTCTGAGATTGCTTCAGTGAGGCTCTTCACTTGTTTCCTGAAAACCTCCTGCATAGTCATCCCTGTTCATGCTGCTTGTAAATGTCGACGTTTTCTCCGTCCAAGAACTGGTCCTCAAATTCCTTCAGCAGTCTTGCTAGCTGTGGACCTGAAACCATCCATATTCTGGAGGCAGCTGGGTTTTCGGTAAGTTCTACCACGCCACCAGACCCTTTACCAACGTTGTTTTGTTCATGACCATGGTCAAGAGGCATGCAAGAGGACTCGTGTTGAGTCTTTTGAAGAACCCACATTTTGTATGACCTCTTCTTTGGTATTTTGTGGTAGAGCCTTTATGTCTCGGATGTGAATGGGGATCCAGCGAGCGTAGGTGTGATCCAGAACAAAGAACCGAGACACCAATGCCTCCAAAGCCACCACAAAGAGATCAAAATCTCGGATACCATGAGCACGGATGAAAATCAGCACAAGTGTTTCATATTTCAAGATGATATCCCAGTACTGAAATGTAGGGCTTGCCGTTATCATCTTCTGCTTCCACGTTTCAAAGAAATCCCACTGTCAGACTCCACCTTCAGTTGCCAAGCATCTCTCTCTGCAGATTTGCAACTGTTAGGGCTGTAACTGTGACTGCATGTATGCCTGGTTCTAGTGAAGTGAGCAGCTTAGAGGAAGGAGTCTGCTGTACCTGAGGAGCCCACACCAGCTTCACATAAGGCAGCGGTCCAACCAGATCCTTCAAGAAAGTCTCCAATTGTGTTCCATCTATAGAGTCATCTCAATTTGGAGACCACCAACGTTACTAAAAAGTGCTTTTCTCCCAATACAATGTCTCGGGCCTACGCCACTGAACAAAATTGGCATGGGCAGACAAAAAGGAGGGATTCCCAATCAAATATGTCTTGTCTGATGCTTTTAAAACTGATCTTTATTTACTAAAATATCAAAGTGAACACGCCTGGAAGGATAACAAAATTGAATTGGCTAATTGAAGCCCACCTCCAAATTGTAGGTGCAAATAATAAAACGAATATATAAAATTGTACATTAAATCAAATCACTAACAATTACGTTGTAAATGGTCTTAATTAGTGATAATTAGTTATAAGCATCAGTCTACTTTGACTTTAAAGTAAAAAATACATAATTCGAACCCTATCAATAGGCCTAATTAGTAAAGGGCTGAATACAGCACTCAACTGAAAAACAAAATCGCCACATAATTTTTTTTTAAAGATTTTATATGCAAATTGTGATTTATGCAAATTAGGTACCCTTCCAAGATTTTGTTCAGGTGTCACCCCTTCTATATCTTCTCTAGGACCTAAAGAATATATCTACCAAGTTTGGTGCTTTGGGCCAGTCGGTCACGATCTCGTCAAAATTTGGACCTAAGCAACCTGACTAATACCACCTGCCCACATTGACCACACTTATTGCTGAGACTCTGCTCGTTGGGACGGGGGAAAAAACCTGGGACAGGGAAATGTAAAGGGATGGTGAAGTATTAGGGGAGAAAAATCAGGAGTAGGAAATAAACCTGGGACAGAGAAGGGACGGGAAATATTATCGGACTGAGAAAAACCAGGAAGGGGAAGTAAACCTGGGATGGGGAAATAAACCTGGGACGGGGAAATAAACCTGGGACGGGAGCAGCGCACTGCAGCCGGCCGCAATCTTTAGAAAATAGGACAATGATCATGGTCCATTGTTATGCACGAAACTCTATGCGCCACACTGAGCCTAGGTTTGTTTGGCCGCGGCCTGCCTACCCTCGGCGCTTCATCACTGTCCCTGAGTTTAATGTAAATCTGTGGACATTTTTAAACACCTGAATCCTTTAAAGCTGAAACTGTTTATTTCTACCTGAAAGCACACAAATGTGTGCAACAAGGGTTTTTTTCTTTCATCTTTTTCTTGCAACATAGGTGGCCAATTGAGTCCAAATTTTCACAGGCTTGTTATTTTATGTATATGTTGGGATACACCAAGTGAGAATTCTGGTCTTTGACAATAACCAAATAAGTCCAGTGGCTTTAAAGGGTCTATGTACTTTTTCCTAACACATAACACAATGTCCACAGATTGACATTAAACTAACACAGTTTGAGGATTATGATAGTAGAAAGTTTCCCTTGAAATTTTACTTACTGAGGTGCTGTAGTTTTTGAGAAATGAGTAAAACAAATAATTTTTGTCTCTTTTTTAGCATGTAAAAATGTATTAACCAGTTATGCTAGGATTATAGTATAATATCATGCTAAAATAGTTTTCGTCTTCCTGAGACGAAAATTATTTTGTGATTTGTTGTACTCATTTCTCAAAAACTACAGCACCTCAGTGATATTTGAAGGGAAGCTTTCCACTATCATTATCTGCTTCCATGTCAGACCAACGCACTTTTTTACCTCATGTCTTCTGATTTTGATAAAAATTGATGTGCTTGTAGATCCTTATGAGCAATGAATGCACACCAGTTTTTAGCTCCATCGGACTTACCATGTGGTCAGGGCAGAAACAACTAAAATCTGACATATTTAGGGTAAAATACCACCTTTTCGGTAAAAATATGTTATAACCATGTCAACTCTCATCACATATATCAAAATGATGAGAATTGCATGCTCAAATCAATTCTTTTGTCCAAAATAAATTTTCTGAAATGTAGGTCACTGTAATCTTGAGTATGTTATTGTGACCTTTGACCCAGTTTTTTATATAATGTATCATTCCAAAAATCAACAAAATAAAAATCACTTGATAGAGCATGCTATCAGAATCCGCTAAGAAACAGTTGGGCTTTAAAATTTACGACTTTATGACTATTTTTGTACCAGTCACTGTGATCCTTAATATGTTATCGTGACCTTTGACCCAATTTTTGAAATAACGCATCATTCCAAAAACAACGAAATGAAAATCAATTGATAGAGCATGTCATCCTCTATCAGAATCCACTAAGAAACAACTGGGCTTTACAAAATTTACAACTTTAAGACTATTTTTGTACAGTTGGTTGGTTACAAATTAGTCAACATAAATCCACAAAAAAAAGTTATTCCCCTGTCTTTGTTTATGTCCTGTTCTGTGTCTTACAGGTGTCCAGTTTAAAGTTTCAAGTCCAAGCACTTTTGTTAACTACCCGTGGCACCAGTCTCAATATCTGAAGGAACGAAGACAGCAACTGAATGCAGTCACACAACATTTGGATCCTTATAGCCCGGTAAATATAATCTTTCTGACTATTTCAAATTAAAACGTTATGAATAACACTATCATAGCATTCACTTAAGTATTGCTAGTAGGCTTGGCACTTTCTTAGCATGCATTTAAGTAGAAAAGTTTGACTTGTATGTGTGGAATAAATGCAAAAGTTGTAGTCTGAAAATGTTAATTACTTTGTTGAAATTTTTAAGAAAAAAGACTGCATGTCACAAGGTCTGAATTTGAATAGAAACTGGTTTTAATAGAAAACTGGTACATGTAGTTTACATGTATCTTACATGTAGTAATTAATACATTATTACTACTAAAGATCAAAACAATAAAACAGAAAGTGTTTTCTTTTTTTAAAGACACTGGACACTATTGGTAATTGTCAAAGACCAGACTTCTCACTTGGTGTATCTCAACATATACATAAAATAACATACCTGAGAAAGCACTGCGCGCAGAGCTACGTTGTGAACTTGACCGAAATGTTTCGATGTTTGACCTTTGAATGAAGATTACGTATTTTTTTTCAATGACAACAGTAAATTCTTTTCATTGTATTGAAAAGGTGAACTGCTGCCTGTTCTATTAATGTATAACACTTGAGGTTGCTGATCATCAGTTTGCTCTGTGAGTGCACTAAAAGCACAGACTGTTTCTCGGGTGGTTTTGGGCGTTACAGTGAGTAATAGGGCAGGCAGTTTTGGGCGGAGCGGGAACTTAAGGGTTAACCGTATTTATGGGCCAGTCGAGACACATCACATGACCGGCCTCATCAATCTTGCTAGGCGTACGCTGGCATTCATTTGTCTCGTTTGTCAGAAATTCACTAAGAAACGGATTGTTCCAAAAATCTGGACCAAATTTTCAGAAAAAAAGTTATCTTTATTTGCTACGTTATTCCTTGTGTGGCAGGGCCTTAAAAATTAGGCACAAACCTATGCCAAGAATTCATTGTTTGCAGTTTCTTTTAGTCATGATAAAAAAGTTGGGTGTGTACACGCAACTTCTACAGTGACTCACCACATGTCACTGTGGCTTGTTGATAGGACCACCATCAGCATGAACAGAAACTGGAATGCCAGTTTAAAATACTGTTGCTGTGTGATGCGTTGAGTTTTGGATGTTATTGAGTCCTCTGAAGCAAACTGGTTATAATGAACAATACACCTGAAACAACTATTATCCAGCAAGAACAATTGGATTGTGGGACCTCCTTTTCATAACTCTTTCCCTCAATCTATACTAATGCAGTGCATACACTTTTAGATTTATAATAGATTTCACTTTTTGTTTTAACTTGATAGGATCTCAACAATTTAATGGTAACTGGAAGTAAGATTCAAACGCCATTTACAGCAGAAGAACCATCAGTAAAAGATTTAGATGTAGCTCTTCCACAAACAGCCAAACCAAAGGAAGACATGTGAGTACAGACTTTCAGCACTTACTTGGTCCTTTGCTGTAAGGATAAAGATTATATTAACAGTCATAGACATTTGTTTCATAATGTTACTCTGTGATCTCTTAGTTAAAATGCACAGTGTTTGAGTAAAACCCAAACCAAAGACAGACTAGAATTTAGTGTTTGTCAAAGCAAACAGGCTCCTTTGGGGTCAGTGTTGTGTTATTGGGTGTGCTCATATTTGGTACCTTATGGAAACTATGGATGAAACAAAAAAGGGAAAATAAAAGGTCTCCTCAGGGGAATTCTATAGACTGTGGTGCTCCATAAGAAATGTTTTGTACAACGTCTTTGAGAAGATGTTAAGTACCGAGCCAAAGTAAAGAACAAAAGATGTCTCCACAAGGATGCATGTTTAAGAACGGATGATTTATTATTAATTGATCAAAAGATTGTTGATATGTTTTGAAATGTCAAAGAAATTAAAGTAGAAATCTATTACATTTGAAAACTTAAATTAACACATCAAATAAATACTAGAGGTTAACTGTTCATAAAAACGAACACAGAGTTTATGGAAAGAGATAAAAAAACCTAGACATTAAGTATTTGTGAACAAACACATCGCTGTTCCGTGTTGTTTTGTTTGGATTAATTCTTTCACCCGAGTAGACAGGGTTGTGGTGTACGAAAGATGCTAATATACAAATATAACATGGTTTGAGGGTGACTAGTCGATATAGACTGTGCAAGTCTTGCGCGCACTGGAGCGAGAAAACACGACAACTGAAGAACTTTATTTTTTTTATAAATCAAATCTTTGCTTTAATTTATTCTTAATGCCGAATCCGAACAACAAAAATACCCTATAGAGCTTGTTTAAATAAGTTTTAGGTTTTTTTGGTTAAAGTCTATGTATAGACAAAAGTAAAACTCTGGGACAAGGATGTTTGTTTGATCTCAAATTTTTTGAAACCCCTTTTGTAAATCTACGCCCAAATGTGAAACTACTCAAAGCTGGTTTATACGCGGACGCACGATGGTCGCAAGGGCGTTAGATAAACGCGTGACGCAGTTTAAAGAGGAAGCCGACGCCTAAACGACCAATTAAAAGGCTTTTCACCCCGCGCGACCAAAACAAGCGTCTGCGTAAGTTTCGTGATCGGAGATGGGCACAAATTCTTAATTTTTACCAAGTAACCTGACCTGAGGTCAAGTTTAAATGTCGGTTTTTCTTCGTTATTATGTTGACTTTATTTTTACTTTTATATATGATGTTAATTAGTATTACATTTTTAACAACATATGTCATTTTTATGGTCATAAACTACATTAAACTAAAGTGATGGACAAAACAAAATCTCCCCAACGTTAAACTCCATAAGGTTGGGACCACAATGGTCGCGGAAGTTCAAATCCGCGCGAGACTTGCACAGTCTATTAGCTCCCCGAGGTATTGGAAGTTGAAAACTAGTTCAAATTTGTTTCTAATATTGTCAAGAAAGAAACAAAACAAAACATTTAAAACAACTGCTTTATGGTCTAAGGTAGAGTCCATCAGGGACGCCAGTTTTCCGGCTATTGCTGGAATTCCGGCTTTTTCAAATTTTCCCCGATTTTTTTCGGCGCTACGTATTTCATCTGGCCAGAGAAAATATATTTTATTGAAAGCAGATTTCCGGCGTTCTGTTTTTCATCTGGCTGGAGAAAATATTAGTTTTGAAAAAAGATTTCCGGCGCTCTGTATTTCATTTGGCCGGAGAAATATATTTTATTGACAACAAATTCCCAGCGCTCCGTAATTCATCTGGCCGGAGAAAATATTATTAAATAATATCTGCCGTCAACTCGCTGTCAACTCAACCACTACCAAGATGGCAGGTATGAACTAGTCTTGACCTAAGGCCTCAGCGATAAATTAACATAAATTGCAGTACATACTACACATGCAGTACCAATCATTCACGCCTTGAGGCAAGACTATTTCAAATGCAGGAAAGCGCCCTCTGTTGTCGATTTTGTACAGGCATGTGAAAAAACAAGATGGCGACCGATGGCGACCGACAGCTTTGTAGCCGAGAGATATTTCTTTCACGAACAAAAAACTAAACTCTTATAATTGAAGTGTAGCCTAAAACTTTTCAAATTCTCTTTTAGCTATACTTTATAGTTTTATGCATCTTTTGTGGGTTTTAAAATTATTTTGGAGTTGACGGCGAGTTGACAGCACCAAGCGGGTTGACGGCGAGTTGGCGGTAAGTTGATGGACCCTCTCAATAATGTGCGTTGCTCAACTAGCTGACACCGATCGAAATTTTTTATTGCATCAGAAGTTTTTTATACAACCGATCCTCAAATTACGAACCCATCAACATGGTTGACAAAAAAAGTACAATAAAGGCAGAAATTAGAGGGTAAGATCGTCCAAATCGAAAGACAAAAAAAATATCAATTTTTTTTTCTTTTACGTTTTGAAATTTGTGATAAATAAGAACGGAAAATGCAAGACTAAAATCAGATTATACCTGCCTTTTTTTGCAAGGGGGGGGGGGGGGGTCAGAATTTTCTTTTTCTTTATGTTTTGTGCTAAAAAAGTGCTGTTATGTTTTTTATGGTTTTTTGGTCTGAGGGGTGGGGGGGGGGGCGGTGACCCCTTTTCCTTAAAAAAAAAATTTCAGGCTCTGAAGGAAAGAGCCACTGGCATCCCTGGTCCATGCTTTCATGTACTATATTGTTTGTGTATTTTAACACTGTATTTCCTGGTATCAAGTGATAACAAGATCAGTGCTTAGAATGGGAAAAGGCTGCTAAGATTTGTACTAGCCCTTATTCCAAATAACTCTCTGCTGCAACTCAAAAATCCGTGTTTTTGTGTGACTTACAAAAAAAATCAAAAACTTTTTAGACGTACAAATTTCCTATTTAAAATTGGAGTTGCATTGGTTTTTTTTTTCATACAAAACGACAGATATGCTCTGCGTTTCAATTTACTGGTGCATTATTTTTGTTGAGACTTTTCAAAAAAGACTGAAATCCAGAATTAACTATTCATACCAAGGTCATGCAAGAAAACCCATTAATATTTTGCAGATAAAAGGAACGGAATGTGTGTGTTGTGCGGATTGACTGTTCTGCTTTGTGTTAAACGCTCTTTTTCTCTGTGTTGTTGTAATATGTTGTTGCGCTCAATAATGAAAACAGAGCTGCATGACAACAAACACAATGTTGCTGGGAATGCTGGCGGGAAAACCAGTTGCTGGAAGTGCCCCATAAAACATTTCTGAGTCTTCTTTTTCAACATCAGACCAGCAAGTGCATCACAGAATGCAGGCCAGGTGGTGTTTAGTGAGGCGTTATTCCCCCATTGTTAGGTAACTTTAAAAATGTTAGGAGATCACATTCTACATGCATTACTGAAAATACAGCACAAATCACTTGAAATGTGCAAGCGCAAGCAACTCCGCTGAACAAAAACAAAGCACCCTTCTTTGCACTGCAGGTCCCATGTGTACACACAAGAAATGCCCTTCCTTTTACAGTGCCCATAGTGTCAAGTCGTTTTCTGAAAACAAGGTAGTGTTACACACTATATAGGCAAGCAGTTCAGTTTCTGGACACCTCTGTTACGATGTCAGAATCAACAAAAGGAAAGAAGAAACCTAACAGAAAATTGAAATGCAGTCCTGCATGGGTCTTCCTCGACCTTGGAGTTTGACGTCCATTCAACATGTCAGAGATGTCGTGTTTGCACGAAAAGCCGTCCGGGGTCTGCTCCGGCTGGTCTTCGGCGGATTGGAAATATTTTACAGCCTGGCAGGATGGTCTGACACGCAAGTCACCTACCCAATGGGAAAATTTCCAGGTTTTGACGAAGAATCTACAAGATACAACATCTTCTTCTAACCAAACAATGTTTTCACCAGCTCCCCCGCTGCACCATGGTACAGAATGCTCATGCGCCCTCTTCAGCTTCATCTGATTGTTCATTACCGACCCCGAACAGACACTTTAACCAAACCAGTTCCGGTCAACTCTCTCATTCAATCAAATCTCATTCTTCATTAGAATCTTTTCTGGGGTACAACATTCCCGCAACCCACTCCATCAGTGACTCTGAATGCAGATGCCTCACTGCCATGTCGGGGGATGGCCACCTGGAGGACCTTTTCAGTGGCGGGAACTTGGTCACCTACAGGAAAAGCTACATGTACTTCACATCAACTTGCTGGAGCTTCTATTATTATTATTAGGTGTTCGGAGCAACAGCCCGGAACACCTCTTATTTTTGTTGTTTTTTTTTTTTTTTCTTCATACTTCTTCTTCTTCTTCTTCTTCTTCTTCTCCACGTCCCTTGTCCGCTAACAAAAGCGCCTTTCCAAAACTCGTATGAACTTGAAACTTCACACATAGTTAGCGATTTATTAGGAGAAGAAACCGTGTGAGTTACGTCATGATGACGTCATCAATTCTTGAGTTATGAATATTCAAAGTTTATTAATTCAAAAAATCATAACTTTTGATCTACATGAGGGATTCTTACAATCGAAACATCATCGGAATCGTCATTGAAAACTCCGTAAACGCCCCACAGACATGACCCCATTTTGATGTTGTCTTCCGGCTCAAAAGAGAGAAAATTTCAAAATATACGTCTAAAGAACAACGTAAATCCCCATTGGTATGTGCATAAACATTGCACGTAGGCATACACACAACGTGTAGTGTATTAGCGGTGCAGCAGAGTCACGCTCCAGTGATCATCCATAGAGCGCGAAAAAGCTTCATGAAGAATAGTCTTCGCTCAAGGCGGTTAAAACATACATGCCCCTTCCAGTCTTTTCTACAGTCGTCAATATTTCCTAAGTTCATATAATCTAAACTACATAAGCTATTTTGACAATCTATACATCATGTGAAAGGGCGTTACGTACTTTACAGAAATGGATATAATGGTGAAATTTCGTTGACCTTTTGACCTGTTTAAACCGGAAGTGACTGTGAAATGATTTGAAAGGGCGTTGTTTATTGCCTTTTAGGTTGAAATATACATCCTTTGATGCTTTACCATCACAGCATACAAGTCTGTCAAAGGTCTGGTTTAAAACAAATATTACAGATGACGTCACCAAACATACACTTTTCCTAGATGACATAATCGTGTTGTTTTGACAGTTTTTGCAATTTGGAACATTTATTACAAATCTTGAGAACAAAGCAAGGTGTAATATTTGTTTTTTAATCCAGGCTTTTACTCCCGGAAACCGAACACCTTGAGTTTGTTCACAAACTCTCAATCTCTAGTTATTGTTGTTATTGTTGTTATCATTATTATTATTATTATTATTATTATTATTATTATTATTATTATTATTATTATTATTATTATTATTATTATTATTATTATTATTATTATTATTATTATTATCACTGTCGCTGTCGCTGTCGCTGTCGCTGTCGCTGTCGCTGTCGCTGTCGCTGTCGCTGTCGCTGTCGCTGTCGCTGTCGCTGTCGCTGTCGCTGTCGCTGTCGCTGTCGCTGTCGATGTCGCTGTCGCTGTCGCTGTCGCTGTCGCGGTCGCGGTCGCGGTCGCGGTCGCGGTCGCGGTCGCGGTATCGGTATCGGTATCGGTATCGGTATCGGTATCGGTATCGGTATCGGTATCGGTATCGGTATCGGTATCGGTATCGGTATCGGTATCGGTATTCATTTTATCACAGCATGCAAAAGAAAGATCTCATGCAAAAGAAAGATCTCATTTTCCTTTGTGCCGGTAACTCCTCGAGTCGGGCTACGTCCCGTAGCCTTAGATCTCAAGGGTCTTTCTCAGGATCCTCGCTGTTCCCAAAAGCGCTGCCTTCTGTAACAGATCTACCCTCACATTTGTCCCTATTTCATCTAGATGTTTCCCCAGTGCTTTGGGAATGGTGCCAAGTGCTCCAACCACCACGGGGACTACTTTTACCTTTACCTGCCAAATCTTACGAAGTTCCCTGGCCAGGTCCTGGTACTTCTCGATCTTTTCCATCTCCTTCGAAGCTACCCTTATATCACCTGGCACAGCTATGTCAATGAGATGACACATCTTCTTCGTCTTATCTAAAAGCACAACATCCGGACGCCTATGTTGTATAACATGATCGGTCTGAATGTTAAAGTCCCATAGGATCTTGACCTGGTCGGTCTCTACAACTTTCTCCGGAACATGGTCGTACCAATTCGCAAGCACTTTGACACCATACTTCTTACACAGATCCCAGTGAATCACCTTGGCCAGCTTGTCATGTCTTCCTTTGTACTCTGTCTGGGCCATCTTACTGCATTCGCTAACAATATGAAATACAGTCTCCTCTGCTTTATTGCACATTCTACACATAGGAGAGACGTTTGCTTTCTCTATCCTTGCCTTCATTACATTTGTCCTTAGAGACTGGTCTTGCGCCGCAGTAATCAAGCCCTCTGTTCTCCACTCTTTAAAGAACAGAGTCATACACCGTACAGTGCTTTTAAAGATGGACCATTCCAGAGGAGTTTCCTACATAAATCACCAAGGGGGTACCCACTCACCTTCCCTCTGCATGCACACATGGGAACTCCTAAAGTGGTACAGTCCCCATCGGTCCTTACTACAGACAAGTGCTACACTCATATCTTGTGGTTCAACGGTGCTGCTCTGCATTTGTAGGTATCAAAGGTGACCTATTTTCTGAAGTAGAATCTCCCAAAATCCACAGGGATTTTCTATTCTACCATGTGTCTAAAAAAAAACTATACACTTTTGAAATGGCTGCCAAACCAAAGATATATGATTCTGGGGGAAACTTTTTATATGTATGGATAGCTTATGAACTTAACTTTCATATGACACAAAAAGGTTTGAAAATAGTTCATGATTGGTGAGCACTGCTCACTTTTGTAAAGGGTATGAAATTAGGCTGTGCAGGAATTAGCCGTCCAATTTGTGAGATGACTGTTCTATGCAGCTTACTAAATGTGAGGGTGATATGATAAATTCATGATTGATTGGGACCAGGTTGGATTTTCATGGTTTGGTAAACCAATTATTTGTATGCATGAGTGAACAATATTTGATTTTTTTCATTGTAGAATTGTAACTTTCTGATAGACTCGGTGGTGTGTTTATGGTAGTCAGGACGGGGTGATTGTACATGGTGCAAAGGAGGTAAATTGTAGGGTAGGACATTTCGGTAGATGGAATAAGCGTCAAAAGGACATTTATGCCCCCCCTATCTCTTTCTCTCTCCCTCGCTCTCCCTGACTGTGCTTGAATACATCAATTTATACTCGATGGTCTCCACTCCAAACATATAACTTTACTTTATCCCGATTTCTCTCTACATATCCCAAATTGGACTTGTTGCTAGTAGGCCTACCCATGGACACCTTAAATTATTCACAATCTATCAGTCAATCAATCATAAAACCCACAAGTCTTTCCAGCAGTTGAGTTTTGCACAAGAAATCTGATACAGTTCAACACAAACTCACGCCTTTGGAAAATGAACATGTCAGTCTTTTTTTTTCAGGTGATTTTTATTTAAATTTTACAACTGGTTCATCCAACTTGTAAGAAAAAAGGGGGAAAACTATTTAATAATGGACACTAAGAATCAAAGTCGTCCAGTTCAATGGTCCACAAGTCAACCTCCTCTCTTGATGTACAGTCTTGCTCTCTTCATGATGTCCAGTACAGCTCTCCTGACAACTGCTCCGTCTTGCTAGGACATCCATCTCACAGGTGATTCTTGTTGTGATGTTGTCCAAGTTGAATGGAGGAGTAGTGTACACGTTCGCTTTGAGATATGCTCACAAGCTGGGTAAGACGCTCCGTCACTGCTCTCGAACGATGGCAAGGAGCTCCATCTTGTGCCCACCAGACACGCTGAAAGCGACCGTTTCGACGACGGCGGTATCTTGGATTTCTGTCAAGGGCTGGGACAACTTTTTCATCTATCATCTGGACATAGGCAGCTCCATTAACATTGTTGTCGAAGAAAACAGGTCCGATGATGTGTCCATTCCCTGTGAGGCAGGGGCCCAAACAGTCACTTTAACTCTGTTATTACTACGTTCATAGTAAAAGTCGTCAGAGGGTGTCCCTGCTCTCAATATGTCCTCAGATAGTGGGTATTCACTTGCGCATTCAAGGCGAAGCAAGACTCATCTTCAATGAGCAAGTCGTCAAGGAAGCGGGCAGGTCTTTGAAGCAGCCACTGACAAAACCTTAAGCGACGCTGGTGATCACCATTAAGCAGTTCATGCCGCTTGATCATCTGATAGGGATGAAACGTCAAGTCCAGTCTGGTAATCCTGTTGAAGGTTGAGTGTGGAATACCTGTTCCATTACGGCGACTGCTAACTGTACCGTCCTGGTTATCTTGAAGAGCTTGGCGTACAGCTGGACCCTGTTTACCAATACTTCCTGATATTACAGTAAACTGTTGTGCATGTTGGACATCTTACATTTTGATAAACTTGCCGGAACCTCCGAAGAACAGCAGTGACACTGTTACTGCGATGGTATTCTGCTGAGTGGAAAACTGAGGACTCTCCGTCTTTGGTTGTCAGTCCAAGATAAGTGAGGACTGAATAACAACTTACAGCTCTTCATTTATTCTTAATCCAGTTATGTGTCATTTCACCCCACATTTCATTTTATTACATAATACCTAGATGAGGAATATTTAAATTGAATATTCAAATACGGTCGCAATCGATCAAAATAAAAGTTAAAAATAAAATAAAAAAGGAGGCGGCCTGTAAAAAGGAAGCGGGCGGGGGCGCTTAACATGTTTTTTTTTTTACTTGGCCTTAGGAGAATCTTTCAAAAGAGTTAATCTGATCATAATGGTTTACAGTGCCTTTTGACCTGCTACAATGCCGTCACACATGGTGTTTTTACATGCCCACCATCAAACATTGACAGAAACTTGAGTGCCAGTTTAGAAGAAATATTGATTTGATATCCTGTTGCTTTGGCAGACAGGGATATATATTTATCACAAACACAAATGATACATGTAACTAGAATGAACTTAAAGGGAAGGCACACGTTTCGTAGTTACTCAAAACAAATATTAACTTAAAAACTGACTCGGTAACGAGCATTGGAGAGCTGTTGATAGTAAAAAACATTGTGAGGAACGGCTCCCTCTGAAGTAGCATAGATTTCAAAATAGAGGTAGTTTCTCACTAAAATAATAAAAGACTTCTAGCTAGAAGTCTTTTATTCCTATCTGAAAGCACACAAATTCAAGGGTGTTTTTTCTCTTTCATCATTTTCTCCAAACTCTGATGACCAATTGAACTCAAATTTTCACAGGTTTGTTATTTTATGCATATGTTGAGATACACAACTGCGAAGACTAGTCTTTGCCAATTACCAAGAGTTTACCTTCCCTTTAATGAAATGACAAGTCCATTAATTTGAAACTAAAAGTGTTTTTTATGACAAATAAATACATATTTTACTTTAGAATATATTTATCTTTGATGTGATAATAGGTTATTTGGTTTGTCTGTAACTGATGGGAGAAAAACATCGGTAGTTGGACCCTCCTTGCAGTTCAGTAACTGCCTAGCCAATTGGACTGGTGACAGCCACAGTAGAAAGGGTCTGGTTGCACATGGGGCTAGAGTAACCTTTGAAGTTAATGCTGGTGAAAGAATCTCTTCTTGTTTGGATCTTGTAAACAAGGGTTCCACAACAGTCTACTATGATTGGAAGGTACTTAATTCTCATTTTTCTTATTCAGGAAAGATCTACTTTAACCATTTAAAGATAATAGAAGCTAGAAAAGTCTTTTACAAAAATGTCGTGATCTCCTTCTTGAAATCAACCCGCAAAAAACCCCAAACAACCGCGCATTATATGTGACCAATAAAACCAAGGAACAATAAACTAGATCGTCCCGTCCACCAATCACCCGCAAAGAAAAAACAAGCCCCAAATAACAACAAAATTACGCAAAATCAGGACGGAAGAACGTTACTAAACACAATTAAATACTCCTTTTTGCTCATCCAGAGCATTCCAGAGTATCCTGACTTGGTAATTTTTGTTGAATGAAGCCTCACCATCTCGCTCGTCTTTCGTAAACACGCTAGACTCTTTTTCCCACACGGAAATCTGCTCCGTTGACGACCATGCTGCTGACAGAATGTGTTTTGCTTTGTGGTCTTTTGTAAAGGCGATTGAAGCTAATGTTGTAAGCTATCGCGTACTTTCACCAATAGAGGGCGTCTTTTCCCACGCTATCGAATATTCTGAAACGCCCTCTAGCATTCAATATTTCTACACTTTTTGACTTTTTGCCACACGTGAAGACTACAAGCCTTTGCGTTGCATGATGGGATTTTGCGCTGTGTATGCGTGATCGTGGGAAGTTTGCCAGCGTTCAGTGGCACTTCGAGTGATTTTTTTACGTTTTATCCAAACCTTAAGTGAATGTTTTTACGTTTTATTCGAGCCTGAAAATAGTTTAAAAAATAGTAATAGTTCTGTAGTACTGCTGCCGATATTTCTGACTGGTCAGCCGGACCAGTTGGCAAGGGGTTTCAGCTGGTCCGCCGTGATTTCTACTGGCATTTGGCCAACGAACCAGCGTTAAGGTCGAACGCTGGCGTCTCTGTACGGTTGGGGGGCGACCCTCAACCCCCGCCAGATAGCAGCGGTGTGGGGCCCGGAACACCACTCAACCCACATCAACGTCCTGGAAATGCTGGCGGTCCGAAATGCCCTCCAGCACTTCCGGGCACAGTTAGTGGGGCAGGCCGTTCTGTTGCGCTCCGACAACGCTACAGGGGTAGCGTATGTCAATAACCAGGGGGCCACCCGGTCGGCCCGACTGTGTGCAGCAGGGGATCGCCCTGTTGGCGGTGTACATCCCAGGGAAGGAGAATGTCATGGCCGACTCTCTTAATAATAATAATAATAATAATAATAACAAGTTCTTATATAGCGCATTTCACAATAAACCGTATCAATGCGCTTTACATTAGTCCCCTGGTCATTGGGCCAATAAACATCCCTTTAATCTTTCTCAGCTCCCATTTAGGGAGTATACAGCCCCGAGCTGCTGTGGCGCTCCGAAAGCTTTTCATTCACAATATCACTTCTACCCTCTTAGGTACCCATTTATACCCCTGGGTGAAGAGAAGCAATTATAGTAAAGTATCTTGCTCAAGGACACAAGTGTCACGACCGGGATTCGAACCCACACTCCGGTGAATTAGCACCAGATCTTGAATTCGATGCTCTTAACCACTCGGCCGCGACACTCTACGACTCTCTTTCTCGGGGCTGGATTGTCCCAACAGAGTGGTCCCTCCGCCCGAGTGTGGCCCAGTCGCTCTTCCTGCTAATCGACTGGCCTCATGTGGATTTGTTCGCCTCTCAGACGAACAATCAACTGCCGGTCTACTGCGCCTGGGGTCCCGACCCTGGGGCACAATGGATCGATGCTCTAACTATGCGATTGGAGGAGCTGTTGGCATACGCCTACCCTACGGGTGCTGACAAAGATCGAGCAGGATCACTGCAAAGTTCTCTTGATGGCCTTTCTTGGCCCCGACAGCCCTGGTTCCCTCGGCTGATCAGGCTCCTGGTGCACAGGCCAGTGGTTCTCCAGCAACGACCGGATCTCATATACCAGCCAGGATCCGGACTGGTTCATCCGGCTCCGGGGGATCTGCACGTGACGTGCTGGGCGCTTCCCCCTTCCCCCCCCCCCCCCCACAACGAATACTTATCGGTAGACTATCCCTCCCTCCTTCCCCACATACTCGGTCCTTGGGTCCTTGGGTAGGGCTCATCGAAAAGAGGATGACTCCGGGGCAGGCATGTCGCGGGGCATTGTGGGTAGGACGGTGAAGGGCGCTATTGTGTGTGTGTGTGAAAGTCTTAGCATTATTGCCTCGCGACATAGGGAATATGCAAATTAGTAATTCGACTCTACCGGTAAGTATTCGTTCGTAGACCCCATCCACACTTCTGTGGGGGGGGGGGGGCAGGGGGTTGGGGAATTTTCCGTACTTACTTATCCCTTTTTTCTCACTTATAACTTCTTCTTTTTCATCTAAAGCGCATAAAGGCATTTTCAAGCCAAGGTGATGGACATAGTTCAAAAGAATAAAATTGTGCTTATTAGAAAGACTAGCGCAAAACCCGTGCTACGCGCGGGTCCCGCTACAGTTTTGCGCTTTTCCGAATTCACAAAGCACTAAGATCGATCTCAACTTTGTATAAATCTTCATTGCTATAAGCAAAGAGTGAAGTCACAATACCAATTATCCTGTCCCTTTTTGTACTCTGTTTTGTTTATTTTTTTCCTGTTCAGTTTATTTTGTTCCTGTCCCGTATCATTTATTAGTCTCTTTTCTTTTTCCTTTTCCCATATTATTTCCCCAGCCCGTTAATTTTTTTCCGTCCTGATCATTATTTTCTCGTCCTGTTTTTCTCGTTTTGTATTATTTGTCGATCAAATTAGTTTTGTTTCTGTTCCGTTCATTATCCCACATTCGCGCACTTGTACGCGTTTTTGCCATGTTTTTTTGTTTTGTGCCAATTCCTGTACTGGGTCCTGCTAGACATAGACCACAGGGTGAGCATGGAAACAGACCACAGGGTGTGCAGTGAAAATGTGCTTAGAAATGGAGTTTCGTGGCGCACCTCTGGCATGAGCGTGGAAACAGTTTTAATTAATAGCTAATTACATGGGGATTACTAATACATAAATCCACAATCGTGAAACCTGATAGCGCCCTCTGTTGGCCATTTTTAGAAAACTGTGTACATTTCAATGGAGAATTGATGCAAGGAAATATTTATCATGAAAGGGGTATCTTCTTTTAGGATTTCCCCTACTCAGAGTTGCAATAAAATGGCCCATTAGGGGTGGATCTAACGCTGTCTACTCAAAATTACAAATATTTTATCCTTAAACAGAAAAGTATTATTTTTTAACTACAATTGTTATGTCCAAACACAGTTAGATCTACTGTCAACACATTTTAGAGACCATCTAAATATTAACAAAACAAATTTAATTTCAGGTCATACTATGGAAAACTACGATCTCTCCCACATGTTGTTTAAATATGGATATATTATGTTTATTATGACAGAACATCTTTGGATGTCCACTTAATCTTTATCAATATCCCTACAAATAACAAGTTAACACAAAACAACATTTTCTTCTGTATGAAATTTTTGTTTTATTCCGTCATGGTCACCCTTTTTCAGGCTTTTCCATCCTGTTTTGATAACAACAAATACTCCATGTCCTCTGCCTGCATGGACAATCTCTGCCCTAACATGATACTCTATTCATCAAGTATGAAGAATTAACATCTAGCAACAATTTATGTAGTGAACAATTTATTTCAAGAGAAGAAAAATTTCCCTTTTTTTCACTTTTGCTTTGTTTAATCAACAAATCTGCATTGAATCTTCAAAGAATATTTTGCAACTATCAAATCTTTTTTCAGTAAACCTTCAAAATAAGTAGTAAATAGAGTCCGGAATTATTTATTTCAAGTTTTAGGTTTTTACTATAGCTTTTATTCATCTGTTTACATGAGATGCATAATTATCTCAATTTGAATTATCAATTGCCATAAATAATTATTCTTTATTTTATCAGACTTATCACTGTGTTTAATCAGAGCTTTAGTTTTTACACTTTCACAGTTTGTGTACTTGCGTATAAGTATATGCACGGTAGACTTTTGTCCAAACAAAGTTTGCCTCGACCACATCTACTCTTTTTGTGTGAGCAGTTTACATGTACACATTATAGAATGCTGTCAAGTGCTTGGAGTAGGTCTGTCCAGTGGGCACAATGTTTTCATCCTCAACCTTCCAGCCGTGACTACCGTGGGGAGATGGTACATCTGGAAACTTTTCAACAGCACCCTTGGTAGTTAGCTCACTGAATATGCTTTGAATACACTGTATCCTTACTCAGTTGGCGTTGCTATGCTGTCTCATCAAGCGTCCCATTCAAAAGAGGTTACGATCTGTCATTTTAAAAGATACATAAACAAAATTGTTTAAAATAAATTCCCTTTTTAAATTATTATTTTCAATTATATAATGGAAATTCAGCTTCTTCTTTTTTTTGCACCAATAATTACATATTGTACATCAATCATGAAACAACAACAAATAAGTTCATGAACTTGTACCAGTTTATGTTGAATCGGTTTGCATTTATTCAAATTGAACGCATACTTTGTAGTACATGTATACACATCAAAGATAAAAACACAGATAAAACTTCATAGTTACCTGGCAATGTTAACATCAGCACAATGTTGTCCTTACACATGTGGGGACAAACTCCTCAACTCTGAAAATGTCCTCATCAGCCAGCATCCCTTGAGTGTATAGTGGGCATGTTCGGTCGTTTGACGCAGTCGCCAATAATAAATTATGCTAGTAATATAACCAGTCAAACACCTTTTTAGCTGAAAGTTCACCTGAACACAGTCTGTTGAGAAAAACTAAATTAAAGTCATGGTGGTATTGTCACAAGAATGTTATAGCCACGCTTCGTTAGTTGACAGCGGGCCAACCATGTCAAACACATCTCTAGCTGCATCATTCCCCAATGGACATCGACCCTCAGAAAAATATTTTAACTGGTTTCTAATCAACTGGGGTATTTCAGACAAACAAATTTTAAACTGGTGCCTCACCCATACCGTATGGATATATTGTATATATGATAAACAAGCAAGTTTTCACTAAGATGGAAATAGACAATCTTCCAGGTTACGTTCAAGGCCCCCACGTTCAAATAACAAAATAAAAAAATACAAATAAACAAGTTATGTTAGTAACAAAAATCTTTTGACTTTGAGTTAATAACAAATAAATCATGACCATTGCATCATGATCATTGACATTGTGTCAGATTGAAAGAAAGGATAAAGACTTGAACAAAAAAAATTGTTTCATTTACCGATTGGAATGTAGATCTAGTAACAATTTATAAGCATTTTTTTCCCCTGAAAATATCGCAAGGATCTATGTATTTTTAAGAGCCAAAAAAGCATGATCAGATGGTTAGAGAGACAGTCAGTGAGTCACTGGACATGGCAGACAAAAAAATATTCAGAATCATTAAATCATATTGACAGATTGACATGATTGAGACTGACTGAAACTGTCATTGAAATATTATAGTCATCTTGTGAATGAAAGCTTGGCAACAATCATCTATGAATAAACAACAGGAAAATAAATCAATACTAAAACATAAATACGATAAGGTTCCGATATTTTTAAATTTAAGTTGAAAAAGGTACTGTTGTCTTGACATTACCTGTGATAGAGATCGGAGGATCTTACCGATCTTCCGTCTGTGACAGTTGTCCATCGTCGTGTTTAACGTGTCCGTAATTTGGGCTAGCGATTGCCCCAGCTTTGATGACATTTTCACACTCGACCGTACTCTAACTCGTTTCCTTCTTCAGAATACATGCAAAGAAATGTCTTAAACTCTTTTCCGAAAATGAAAAAGCTTTCATTTCAGCGCTAGACAAATGCATAAAAACACTTTTTTTGTGACTTGTTTTTCTCACACCACAACGGAGCCGGGGTTGTTGTTCGTCTCCACCGTTGTTGTACAGAGGTCGTGACCTGGTGAGCATAATAATAGCTCTACAGCTATTGGTTCATTCATCGCAACCGCTGCCGCGCGTTCTTGTAAAGCCATCGTTGATTGGTCATTTTTCCCAAGCCTCGCACTATACTTTGGAAATTATAGTTGTTAAATTGGTCCATCACAAGAAAACTGGCAAAAAGATCGATTGTGTATTTATGGTATGTTAATAACCGTATATTTCTCATGAATTTAAGATAATAAAAATGCTCATGCCAGATATGCGTCGCAAAACTGCACGGTAATCGGCTACGCCCGCTGGTCTAACAGGTAAACTGGGCAGTTATAGTGCAAGGGGGTGATGTGTTTCACAATGACCACATGACGACAGATTCGGCGGGGGAAGACGAGGTGGCCCAGCTGCAACGCCTCTCCATTACGGAAACGGAGTTGCGCTTGGTGCAGCGGGACATGGTAAAAGTGCTGGATCTCCCCACTGCAGACGATTCGCTGTTGCCGAAAAAGAAGTCATTCCAACGACGTGCGGGACCGGCGGCGGGAAAGGATAAAGGTTTTCCCCAACTGCCGCTGGATCAAGTGTGCATTGACTCGATGCAATCCATCAGGGCCAATAATAAATGGCAAACGTACTCCTCTCGCGAGATTGAGTAGTATCAATTTCCACAGGCGGACTTTGAGGAGTTCTTTTCCACACTCGTGCTACATGACTCAGTGAAGGATAAGTTGGTCGCTGATGCCGGGGCTACCGCATCCAAGAGGGTCTTTCCAGACAAGATGCGGGATAAGTTTAAGGAGACCTGGAAAAAAGTTGATGTCGCCTCAAGATTTGTTATGCGGTCAACGTCCTTTTTGCTGCTCCTGATCGAATACTTGGCCATGGGATGCGAAGAAGACAGCGATGTTCCCGCGGACATGTTGCGGGCGGCTTTTCACTGCCTTGACCATGGTCTGAGAACAGCATTGGACCAGTTCTCACAAGTGACGACTTTGGCGACGCGTGCTCGTCGGTGCAACGCACTCGACGCACTTTTCCTCCCGTCTCCGGGCGCCCGAAAGAGGTTCGAGGCCCTCCCTTTGGCCGGCGGATATCTGTTTGCAGGAAAGTTTGAGGAGCTTATCAAGCAGGGGCCAAGCGTCTTAAGGCAACTGAAAAAATTAACCTTAGGAAGCTGGCGGGTCCCTCCGCCAAGTCAACTCTGGCTAGGGGTAAACGATCCTTCGTAATCCCTCAGCGTAAACCGTTTAAGCTCGGCGGGGACGAGCACTGCGCAACCCCAGCCGTTTGCTGGACAGCAAGGCCCAGCTGCTGGTCGTGTCTTCCGAGCACCGGCCCCGCGCGGCGGCCTCCCATCGTCGGACCCGTGACTTTGCGGGGTCCTGTGCTCAGTACAGCCGATCGCGGCTATGCGATCGAGTTCACTGGCACCCCTCCATCGGAAATGTTGGTTAGGCCGACACCGATCCCAACAGACCCGAAACAACGCCTATTTCTCGAAGGGGAGATAACATCCCTCATCAAGAAAAAGGTGGTTTATGTTCTCCCGTCAGGCGAAATAAGGTTGGGATTTATGTCGACCTTCTTCTTGGTCCCATAAAAAAGGAGGCCAGCACTTGGCGTCCCTTCCTGAATCTCAAGCCTCTGAACAAAATTATTCGCCCCAGGCGGTTGCAGATGGATACTCTCAAAATTACTTTAAGAGTCCATCCAGCTGCCGGCATGGGTAGCAAGTCTACACTTGAAGGACGTCTACCTTCACATTCTCGTATGCTGGGAGCACTGGGAATTCCTTCGGTTCCAATACAAAAATGTCCGATACAAATTCTCGGTGCTCCTGTTCGGCCTCTCCACCTCCCCTCGGGTCTTTACTCGATTAGTGAAGGTGGTGGGGGGTGTCGAGTTTTACGTACCTCGATGACTGGTTGATCATTGGATCATTGGTCAATCCCGGGCCTCCACGGAAGCAGCCCTCGGGCTAACAGGGCGTCTGGTAACCGAGCTGGGGTTTCTCATTAACATCGAAAAATCCCAGCCGACCCTGTCTCAGTACTCGACATTTCTAGGGGCGTCGCTCGACCTTCGGGTCGAGCTGGCCCACCCCCTCGAGGGAATGCTTGGTGAACCTCATACAGTGCGTTTCCCTCTTTTTGACAACGTCGGGGCCCCGGCTCGTGCTTGGCTCCGGCTGTTGGGCCTCATGGCTGGACCCACACCTCTGTTGGTGGCTCGATGACGCAAACCTCCTGGGGGTCGAGCTTTCTGCAAGCCCCGGCCGTCGTTGACTGTCACAACGGACGCTTCACTGTTGGGCTGGGGGCCATCTTGGGCCAGCACCAGGTGGCCGGGTGTTGGGTCACTGAGCACACTGGTTCCAGTTGAATGAGCTAAAGCAATGAAAATTTTAAATGTCATAACTTCATACTTGTCAATGTCCCCACCCCTTTGAACATCAGTCGATCAAATGATTGTCTTTTTTTTGTCAGTCATTGGTTCTATCTGGTGATCTGCAGCTCGCCATGGCAGCTTCGCTGTTCTAGTTGTAACACATGATGACGCTCTGGTGAAGCATTTTTATTAAATAGTGATGCACACAAGCAATGGCCAATTGTCGCTTTGTGGCTTTGTGGCTTGTGTGACATGTGCATTATAATTATCGTTGTGCATCGTATGTATACGTATATTTAGTTTGTATGTGACACATGTGGGCACTGCTGTGAATGCGAAAAAGTCGGACGCATCAGAAAAACATAGGGGAATCCCACTGATTTTGATTAATCCAAAGGGGTTGCTGCTATATAAACAAAATAATATAGTAGAATAATAATGTTACTTTTAAACAAACATTGTTTTAGTATCAGGGAATTTCAATTTTACTATCAAACGGCAACAAAACTCACTGTTGACGCCCGATTTGGTCTCGGTTTTAAGTCATAGAAACATGCGCAAAGCAGCGATGGGGTCACTGCTATGAATAGTTCATCTCATGTTGAACTTCTGAAAATCTTGTGCATGCGCAAAACTATTTGGCACTCTATGTGAGCTCTGAACAGCAGTGGGAAATATGCAGATCTGTTATAGTGTCACAGCTGCTGTTGACTTTGTACCACGTCAACAGGTGGCATAACATTGACTTAATTATCAGCCCTGTACAACTGTTTTTTGAAAAAGTTGCTGTCACCCAGTGTTCAGTGATTAATAGTAAACTGTGGTTTAATTAATTTAAGCTTGATGACACAACAATGATGTAATTTCTTTAAAGACAGAGTATACCATCTATAATTTTGTTGTCTCTTTCAGAAAATTCCTAAAGTGAACCCTTTTGATGGATGTGCCACCCCAAATGTGCAACGATTTTACTTCAATACAAGCAGTGGTGTTCTCCTTCCAGGAGAGAGTCTGAAATTTCCATTTGTCTTCAAATCTCCAAATGCTGGTATTTTTTCTGAAATGTGGCAGCTTGATACTAGGCCAGTGCTGTGTGGTGGTGCTGCCTTACAGGTCACCCTGCGAGGAGTAGCTTTGCAGGAAGACAAAAATAAGACACAGCGTTATCATTTGGAGGTACATGTATTTTTTTTCTACAGACTTTTTCTACAGACTTTAATCACTAAATGAACAAGCATGCAACTCTTCCTTATCAGATTCCAGGTTTTCTGCATTTAAAGAAATAGAAATCTGCTACTATGAAAAAAAATCAAGCTGCATGAAAGGAAAAATCCAGACACAGACACAAGAGCTCCTTGTACAGCATACCAGGAAATCTGAATGTTAGATTGACAGAATAGCAGGCCTCAAAATTACCCATGGCAACTGCCGTTGGTGCCCCAAAGACAAATTGCTGCAAAATATTACTGTGCCCTTTTTTCTAACTGCCGCCATTAGCTTTTAGAAAAATTGTTCTCTTTTGTAAATATCTGTGTTTGGGGGTACTAGTCAAAAGCCATTGGCGTACAGTTGGCCTCACAACAGAATATAGGTTTTTTTTTACAGATTCTTTTTTTAAAATACTTGTGATTGGTATTTCTGTTTATGTCTGTGAACTTGTAGCAAGATCTGTTTCACAAGCAGGCAACAATGAGCATAAAGCATATTTTAGATGAGCTTGTTGATGGAATTACTACACCACAAAGGCCGAGTTCTCCTATTGATGCTCACATCACCCAAGAGGAAATTTTTCATCAAAATAACCCAGGGGTAAGTTCATTATTTTGTCAATCATTCTGTTTAATTTTAGCAAGGCTCGACTTTTATATACACTCACGTTTGTCTATTTGATGGCTTCGTTCTGAGTTTCAATTATGAGTAAATTATGGCCAGTGTTCTAGCCATTAAAAAAATCAGAAATTGCAAGCGCATAGCGCGACTCCTTTACGGTGTGGGGTTTGGGACCCGCTTAAAGGCGCCAGGAATTTTTGTATTGCCACATACAACAAGGAAACACTTTGTTTGATCAGAGTGGCCTGAGCAGCCCTATTTGGTTTATGCTTCAATGAGCTAAGCCTAACAAAATGCTTGTATGAACTTAAACTGATCTCCGGCCATTGCCTGCAATCCGCAAGATCATCTAAAAATGTGTTTAATGCAAACTAATAAGCTGAACTGATTTCCAGTAGTCGCATAACCAGTGAAATCAATAAGTAATAAATAAAGCAATTAAAGTCAAAGTGATTTCGGCAGTTGCTAAAATCCGTGAGGTCACCAATACTACTACTACATTTCCACAAATGGATAACACAAATTTCCAGATGAGGCTTGTACCACAAAACCAAAAGGGTTAAATAAAAGGTTTGCAAAGGATTTTGAAATTATAACACGGTCTTTCCCGGTTGTTGGAAAATTAAGCCAAACCTACTAAAATACAGTTTGTCCCATCATCGGCAGAATAACAAAGTATAGTCATGCTAATCAATTCAATAAAGACCCAACAAATTATAACAGCTGATTGAATACACCTGAGGACTATTGAATTGAGGTTATAAACAATTAATTATTGCCAAATGGTCATCGCGATAACTGCCGCCAAAATAGCCTCAATGTGAACTCAGTTGTGTATTGTACTATCGAAACAAAGTGAGAAGTGCATTCTTAAAATTAGATATAAACAATTGTGAAGCCACATTGGAAAGGTGGACGCAGTCGTGGATAAATAGCTCATGGTCTGGGGATGGTTTATCAAACCAGCGGGCGAGTAACGGAGCAGACCACCCACATTGCGATTCATGGCCCATCTCGCCCACTCAATCTTGTTTGGCTTGACCGCCCAAGGATAGGCAACACGTGGTATATCTCTGACAAGAAAATTTTGGTATGTGGCAACAATTCTCTGGTACCCGACAGCAATTGATGAATGTCATCCAACATGCATTTCTTCGAGACACAGCAAAGGTCAATGAAACTCAATGAAGAAAGATGGCGTCTGGGTGGAGCTCTCATGAGACCATGTTTGCTACAAACTGCACATTGAAGCCTTGTAGGAGTGAAGCATCCCCCACAGCTATCATCGATGCCCAGTGAATAGAAGAGTCGCCAATGACCCACATTTCAGGCTCACCCTTCGTGTGGGGTAGCTCATAAAGGAAATAAAATGAGAGAAGCAAAAATAAAATGGGGTTGTTATACATACACGCAAAATCAAATCCACACAAAATAATTAACAAAAAAACAAAATCAAAAGTCTGGGTAGACAGGCCTTCTACCAAATAAACCCAGGGTCAATTCAAATGTAGCGTCTATAGGCATTGGACTTCCATCGCCCCATAGTTTGAATAACCGCCTCAGGAATACCTGACATTGCCGAGAAGTGGCTGCCCCAATATGAAATGAATGTGAGGAAAATCGCATGTCCCTGAGACCAACAAAGTCCAGAGAACGCTGAAGAACCGCAGTGAATTGGGATCGTGTGACTAGGTCTCCATTGAAGTGTGAAAAGAAGCTTAAGCAATGCAGATGCAAAACACTCAAAAACTGCGCTGCAGCTCGAACAAGGCAAAGTGCAAAATCACCCTGTGAACACTTGGGAGTTGTAATGAAAAAAAACCCTACCATACCGATTGGTTTTTGAAAACCTAACATTAAGTACCACTACCCGCCAAGTTGGCCCAACCTGCAAGGCAACATCTGAATGTCTCAGGGGAGAATTCTCATTCTAAGACTTGGCAGTTACAGAAATGCCGCTCTAGAGAGCTGTGCTTCAAAATTGGTTGTGCAAATGGAATCCAAAGCAGGCACCATGCGTTGCAAAATGCTAAAGGTAATTGGACGGCATAAGTCGCCTACTACCCTCTAACAAACGCTTTGGTTAAATGTTTGGTTTTGTCAGGTGACCCATTCAAACGCAAAGACACTGCCGATATGAGCCTCTACTCCTGAAGGAACCGAAATTCGGAGGCTGCCACGGCGCACCAACCAGCATGAGTCACAGCTCCGCATCAATGGTAGCCCATGAGCGAGATGGCACAGGAGCTTGCATTAGCCTGAAATTAGTGTTGTAATCATGCCAGCCAAAGCCTTTACGACAAAATGCTGCTGACCAAACCAGCCTACTTGAAAAGATGTCGTGCTTGACCAGGATGACGCTGCAGAAATATGGAAACAAAAATTTAAAATGTTGATGTCCATTGCTCAAGGGACGTAATACGTTGGGTGCTAAGCAATGGCGCGCTGTACTAACTACAACTGGCACTTGTGTTGGACATTGAAAGGGCATAGACTCATTGATTGTGGGAGGCAATGCGCCTGCTCCATGATGAACCTCTGTCGCTGACATCGGTAGGGCCATAGTTGTCGAAGGAAGAGCCATCCGTCTTAGCATGCCACCCTGCTGGTGCTGTACTTGGGGCCACGAAGGCCACGGAAGAAACCCCTTCGTCAAAGCATGCCACCCTGCTGGTGCCATAGACGAAATTAACTGCCGGGAGGTTTAACAAGGAGAAATAAGCAATTGTTTTTAGACCGACTTGAGATTTTTAAACCAACAACATGAACCAGTTATTGGACCTAGTAGCGTAGGGTATTGTACGAATGATGAATGTTGCTTAGTTGTGCTATTTTACAGATGAGACTATTCTCCAAATTTCGAGCGGAAAAAAATTGTTTTATCAGGGATGCCAGTTTTCCGGCTATTGCCGGAATTCTGACTTTTTCAAATTTCCCTCGATTTTTTCCGGCGCTCCGTGTTTCATCTGGCCGAAAAAGAAAAAAGGAAAAAAACTTTTTCGGCGCTGCGTATTTCATCTGGCCGGAGAAAATAAGTTTTATTGAAAACAGATTTCCAGCTTTCCGTTTTTCATCTGGGCGGAGAAAATGTAAGTTTTGAAAAAGATTTCCGGCGCTCCGTATTTCATTTGGCCGGAGAAATATATTTTATTGAAAACAAATTTTCGGTGCTCCGTAATTCATCTGTCCAGAGAAAATATATATAATATAATACCTGCCGTCAACTCGCTGTCAACTCGTCAACTCAACCACTTCCAAGATGGCAGGTATGAACTAGTCTTGACCTAAAGCCTTAGCGAACAACTAACATAAATTGCAGTACATACTACACATGCAGTACAATCATTCACGCCTTGAGACAAGACTATTCCAAATGCAGGAAGGCGCCCTCTGTTGTCCATTTTGTACAGGCCTGTGAAAAAGCAAGATGGCGACCGATTGCGACCGATGGCTTTGTAGCTTAGAGATATTTTTTTCACGATCAAAAAACAAATTTCTTACAATCGAAATGTAGCCAAAACTTTTCAATTTCTCTTTTAGCTTACTGTATAGTTTTATGCATCTTTTGTGGATTTTAATTTTATTTTGGAGGAGTTGACAGCGAATTGTCGGCACCAAGCGAGTTGACGGTAAGTTGTTGGACCCTCCCAATAATGTGTGTTGCTGACACTTCTGTTATGGATTTATTGATTGAGACTCAAAGGAAAGAGGCAATGACTACTTGACTTGTTTAAGAACTCTTTGGGTCATGTTCAGTCTAAGTAATGCTTTAGACGGCGCTCTATAAGATGAGTGGTTTACCATCAACATCTCCTTTCTTTTTTTAAGTAAAAATGTTTAGTTGAAATGTTCATCTCCAAAGTTCAAATAAAAAGTTTAATAAAATGTAAAAAACTATATTTGGCCCGGGATTGTTTGATTTGTTGATTTCATGACAGAATTTAGAGTCCGTTGTCATGTGAAACTATTTGAGAACAAAATCCTTGTACTTGGATGGGGGATTGCTGTTAAATCTAGTGCGTGTGGATTTCACTGAACTCTTGCCAGGGCTCGGTGGAATCTCTGCTGGGTTAGTTGGACTATTTGGTTTGTCCATCTGAGCATTCACTGGTTCATCCTGTGGACCATTTGAAGTAGAAACTGCTGGTGGTTGAACTGTTGCTCCACTTGCGTTGTTCTCTGTCTGAAGAGTAGATGCGCGTAGATGTTTATGGGTACGTCTTAGCACTTGTCCATTCTCTAGTTCAATGAGGTATGAACGTGATCCATCGGTGTCAACGCATCTGCCTTGTTTCCATTGGATGTTGTGGTTGTTTGTTTGCAATCTGATTGGCTGTCCAATTTGCAACTGAGGTAAGGGTTTAGCGGTTTTGTCATACTGTTGTTTGGCTCTCTGTTTCTGGTGTCTAATGGTCTCTGGTACTCCTGTGATAATCTTCGGTTGAAGACAGACCTCTGTTGTTGGTAGTACGGTACGTGTTCGTCGAGACATCAGTTTCTGTACTGGACTGCTACTATTTGCAGCGGGTGTGTTACGCCAGTCTAGAATTGCAAGATGTAGATGCTGTTTTGCTTTGGTCACCTTCTTGATGTTTTTCGCAATTTTGACCGCTGATTCTGCTTTTCCATTACTCTGACTGTGCTATGGTGAGGCGGTTTGGTGCTCGAACTCCCAATCTCTACTGAATTCCTCATAATCTGCGGCTATGAACAGAGGACCATTGTCGGTGATAACTTTCTGTGGTATGCCGTGTCTGGAAAACTGTTGTTTCGTTTGTTCAACGATGGTTTCTGCTCGTGTATCTGTGAGCTTGTCAAGTTCCCAGAAATTGCTGTAGTGATCAACGGTTATCAGGTAGTCGGTTTGTCTGTAGTGAAAAGATCCTGACTGACTATACTCCATCCTCGTTCCGGTATCTCGTAAGACATCATCAGTTCCTTTTGCTGTTTGTTGAGGAACTCGTTACAGGCATCGCATTGACTGACTTTTATCTGACTTGTCATCCCTGGCCAATACAACTAGCCCGACGGAGGCAAGCTCCTGCACCAAGATGACTGGAGTGAACTCGTGTCAGCATCAGGCTCTGCATTGATTTGGGTATGATGGCTTGCATTCCTTTATACATTGTGCCATCTTGTACTGTGATCTCATCTCAAAATCCAAAGAACTCGCGGATACACACTGGAACTTCATCTTTGTTCTCTGGCCATCCTCCCAGTACAACTGTTTTCAGCGTTTCAAGTACTGGATCTTCCTTCGTCGCATTTTTTATTTGAAGTTGAGTAGTATCCTTCATTTGGATGTATTTGGATTGTTGGATTGATTCGATCTCCGCATACAGTCGCTCTTCTTGTCTGAGATGAAATATCTGATGGTCAGACAATTGGCTCGATCCGGTTGTCTTCAAGTATGCTCTGCTCAGCATGTCGGCAATGTACATCTGACTGCCGGGTAAGTACTGTACTCTCAAGTTGTATTTCTGTAATCTCAAGGGCATACGTTGAAGTCGTTTTGGCGCTGTATGTATCGGCTTGGTGAATATTGGAACCAAAGGCTTGTGGTCAGTATTCACGGTAATCATCTCTCGACCATGTAGACATTGGTCAAATCGCTCACATGAGAAAACTATGGCTAGACACTCTTTCTCAAGCCGAATTTAACCCAAATGGCATTCTTAGATAGCGATATCTGCCAAATGGAGTCCAAAATGTCGTTAAGTACGAGCTTTCTTCATCGAGTTTCACTTGATGAAATCCTTCTTTGGCATCAAGGACAGTGAAGAATTTTGCGTTAGCTAGGGCGGCAATATCTCATCGAGTGTTGGCATCTGGTATTTGGGACGCTGGATGGCTTTATTGAGCTCGCAGGGATCTAGGCAAATTCGCATCTTTCCTGGCTTATCCACGACTACTAGGCTACTTATCCATGCTGTTGGTACCTTTGCTATGATGCGTCGTTTCTCCAATTCACATATTTTGTCATAGAGTTTATCTTTCATTGGAACTGGAACACGTCGTGGTGCATTCTGGACCGGTCTCACGGTTGGATCAATCTCAATGTGGTAATCTCCCGCAAGGCATCCAAGCCCTTCGAACACATCCTTGAATTCGTGAACCAAATCTTGCTCTGATAAGGCTTTAACTGCATCATGTTGTTCAACACTATTGACTGCATCATCTATGTGTACACTTATGAGACCCATCTGTGTACATGTCTGGCTTGACAGTAGTGAAGGTTGTCTGGCATCAACTATTTTGAAGTTAAGTCGATGTTTATGTCATTTGTAGTGACATTTGAGGTTACATTCTCCCATGACATCAATGATACTGTCATCATACAGCTTCAACTTGGCAGTAGATTTCTTGATTTTGGGGTCATCCGTCTGGTGAAGTTTGCACAAGCTGGCAAAGGACATTACATTGCATGTTGCCCCTGTGTCAATTTGACATTTGACTACAGTCTCACCGTTGTCTGCATCGAATGTTAATGGAACAGTTGGCATTCTGATGTTTCCACTGTTGACAGCCCAATCAGCTGTATGCCGAAAATTGATTCATCAGAATCAGTATCTGAAGAAGCCTCTTGTATTTGATTGAGTTTCTTCTGTCTGCATACGGACTGGAAGTGATTCATCTTCCCACACTGTGAACATTTTTTCCCATAAGCTGGACATTTATCTCCGTTACGCTCATGTGAGGAGCCATAATATTTGCAGGTTTGCACTTTATGACTCTGCTTGTCATCTTTGTGCTTAGTTGTGTTCTTACTGTGCTGCTTCCTGCCATTGGAGGATTGATCTTTGCTTTTGCGGTGCTCACTGGATCTGTGTTTCTTCACGTAGCTTACTGTGTCCATGGAGCTGTGTCGAGGGGAACATCTATTTTCTTAAGTTGCTCTTGAGTAAGCTCACTTATCCTTAGGCTTTCAATTGCTCGCTTCAAATCACATTCTTTTTCTCTGACGACGTGCTCTTGCAGCTTTATCTTTGGTACCAAGCACTAGCCTATCTCGTATCATCTCTGTTTCAAGCTGAGTGAATTTGCATTTCTCCGCCAGTTGCCTCAATCTAATAACATACTGATCAACAGTTTCATTTGGCTGCTGATCTGCGGTATGAAATATGTACATGTATCTCTCATATAGTAGCAAACTGACCTGTCCTTATTTGCTAATTTTTGCTAGCAACTATTCTACAGCTGAAAAATACAGTTAGAAAAAGCTTGACAATTCCGAAATACTAACTAAATAATCATGTTTCTTGACTTTAAAGTGGAGATCATCATAATTGCAATGAACTTAAAATGTGTTAAGTAACCTAACATTTTCCCAGCCTAATGGGAGAACACAAACAATTATTTATTAGCACCGTCTTTGTAATCTTAAAAAAGTTATTTAAAAAATCAATTGCTGTAAATTGATACTTCTTTTGTTTAAAAGTAACTCAATTTTTGATAAAATAAAGTTTTCATTGTAGTGCAGTATAGCTTGTATGCAGTTTTTACTTGATAGTCAGAGTATGTTATTTTTATTCTAAAAGAATACTCTAGTTTTCAAATAACAGAACTTACCTTTCGAAATTTCCCTGCTTTCCAGTTTCAATGCAAGGCATGTTCTTGACATATATTACAACAAAATAAAGCTGTTTTCAGAACATTTTTGGTCCGTTTCGTTGTTGATGAAAACAACCATCATTTGTTGGCTTTCACTAAAATAAGTCATTTTTCAATCAAGTGAAGCTAAAAAGTGGGCTGCTTTAATTATTACAAGTTATTGAGGTATTTTTACAATATTAAACCATCAGAAAGCGAATATGCTTTTGTTACAATACAAATGGTATGATTATGTGTTTTGTGGTGGTGTTAATTTTTTTTTTTTTTTTTTTTACAATCATAAAAAATGCCTCACACACAAAAAGCAGACAACGCACGTTTGTTCTGGTGCATTATTATTTCCCCCATGATCCACCACGCGGGCCACATGAAGCCTAAGCCAGTGAAGCCGAAGTGTTCGAAACAATTTCGTCGCCATGTTGTTTATTGTGAAGCCTGAGCCTCACTGAGATGGAGCCTGAAAATCCCAAGCCTGATACCTCAAGCCTGAGCCTTCGATTCGAAAACATCTTAGGTAATGCTTCGTATACATGAGCTGTGTTATACACTGACAATAGAGGGCGCTAAGATGAGTGGTTTACCATCAACAACTTCTACCTCCATGCTGACACCGATCGAAAAATTTAATTGCAAAGAAGTTTTTTATACAACCGATCCTCACATTACGAACCCATCAACATGGTTGACAAAAAAGTACTATAAAGGCAGTATTGTTTTTTTTTTTTTTTTTACGTTTTGAAACTTTTGATATATAAAAACGGAAAATTTGAGACTACAATCGGACTATGCCTGCCTTTTTTGCAAGGGGGGGGGGCAGAATTTTCTTTTTCTTTATGTTTTATTTTAAAAAAGTGCTGTTATGTTTTTTTATAGTTTTGGGATCTGAGGGATGGGGGGGCGGTGACCCCTTAATTTTCCTTAAAAAAAAAAAAATGTATGCGTTATAATGTGCCTTGCACTGCACCACGTGTCACTCAGTCTCACTCAGTTGCCGACACTGTTTCAAAGTAGGCAAATCCTGAGTGCGATGGTTTACATATGGGACCGTAGAGATGACATTGTTACCTAAATATATGAACAAAAACGCACGTGAATTCGCCGCTATCATACCATACACGTGCGTGGAGTCTATGCTGCCTAGCCTGCTGCTTATAGTGGGACGACCGTGTGACTTTTGAATGCTTTTTTTAGCGTTTTGACAGCCACCAGGATGGTTAGTGCTGTGAATGTGCGTAGCGAAAATGTTTTCTATTGAAAAAAAAAAAAAATAAATAAAAGAAAACACACAAGAAGTTCTTTTCCCAAATCATGCTTATTTGTACAGCGTATCGGTAGGGTATCAGTGGAATAAAAGAATTTGTCGACAGCGTAGTGGCCCGACACGCTATTTAATGCCTGGCTAGATAGCTGCTAATGGCAACTTATGGATTTGCAAATCAACAACAACAAGCTTTCCAAAGTACAGAAAGTAAACCACAAATCTAGCCCTGGCAGCCTAACACTTTTGATTTTACTACAGTGACGTCCTGGATATCAGGGTCCATTTCTGGGGCGGAAAATTTTCAAAGCTTCACAACTCAAATCTTACCTGAAAGAAGCCACTAATTTCAAAAGATTCACATTGTGTGTCAGCATACATTTTTCTGCGGTGGATTTTGGTCGTCATATATTCTTCACAAATCCGTCATTTTCATGAAATAATGCAGCTCCCAACGTTAAGAAAATTTCCATTTTAATTTGTTTTCTCTCAGTCTGCCATGTGTATGCAAGACGCATGACACGCAAATTTTGCGTTGCATTGGCGTGTTAACGCTGTGCATTCAAGATACGGTGACCAAGAACTCATGCGCCTTGCATCTTGCGTCTTGCACGCGAATGTGTATGCGTACACACGGCAGCAGACAACACTGTGAGACAACGATCAAAACAGGATATTTTTTTTTTACGTTGGGAGCTGCATTATTTCACGAAAATTACGGATTTTTAAGGAATATATGAGGACCAAAACCCACCGCAAAAATGAATGCTGCCATGGAATGTGAATCTGTTGAAATTAGTGGCTTGTTGGAGGTAAGATATGAGTTATGAAGCTTTCAAAATTTTCCCCCCAGAAACGGGCCTTTAGTTAGTGACACACTTTGATAATGACAATAGATCAGCTTCAATGGAATCAGGACTTCTGAGGTCGACCATAAAAAACAGTCTGACATTGTCTGCATAGGAAATGATAGTGCACTTTTTTATGCTGTGTGATGATGTTTCAACATGACTGGTGTACATAATGAACCGTTGTTGGCCAAATACAGAGCCATGGGGGTCCAAAGTCAGGTGCTTTGGATTCAGATAGATCATTGGTGACTGGAACACCGCTTATCACATTGATGAGGTGTGATCTAAGGCATGACACAGTGTTTTAAGAAAAAACATAGACGGGTGCCGAAGTTGTGTAGGGGGGTTAATGGAATCAACGATGTCACTTTTTACTACATCAAAAGCTGTTTCGATGCTGTGACCACTTCGATATGCAAACTTGTGTTCGGCAATGAGATCATTATGAGCAAGGTGATCTGATTATTCATGTAGCCAACCTTCTTCAGAATCTTTGACAGGAAGGGTATGCTGGAAATAGGTCTTAAGTTATTGAGATTATTTTGGTCAATGGTTTTGTTTTTTAATGAGTGGTGAATGCAAAGCGTGAAGCCCTTAAAATTTTAGGTCGTAGATGCTTTCTGGTGCAATCTAGGCAACTTCTGAGACATTTTTAACCACTTTAAACTATTCTGAAATGTTTTAAAAGTAAAACATATTTGTATGATGCAGTGAAAAATTATTTGTATATAGTTCAACCAAAATTTAGGGTCGCCCGCAAGTCTATTTTACTAGCCCGCATGTATTGCGCACAGTTTTCAAAATGAAAAAAAAAATCAGGAATTTCTTTTCTCTCGAAAATTTGCGTTCATGGACGATCTGATCCTGTAATTTCTGCCGTTAATAAGTATTTTTCATCAGCAAATATTTAGATCGGTCGCAGATAGAACTTGCAATGAAATCTTTGTGATCGACAACGTACTTGGAGAAAAAAAAAATGCAGCGAGAGCGATGTGTTTGTTTTACCGTGGTTTTACAGAGAACATCAGCTTGATCCTCAACAAGCTAGCTACATTCACAGTGTAGCTCAATGAACTTATTATACAATCGGCAATCCCTCGTCAAGTATTCAGGATTTGCAATGATGAGGTCGAGGATGTGACCATGCCGATGTGTCAATGTGCTGATGCAGCTCGACTTCATCCAAAGATGATAAGAATCGAGCAGCATCCAGCTACTGAGTCCAGCATCCTCCTTATTTTACTCAAAAAGTTAAAATCCTGATCATAAGATTTGTTCTTCATGCATTTCGACAGGTTGGTAAAAAAGTCAAGTATTTTTTTTTAATAAAATAAAAAAAGCTTTGCCAATTTGAGGAAATTCTAGTTGTCTTTAAATATAACACCAATACCAATTAGTGCAAATAATGCAATTATTGTGATTGTATTTTTCCAGAATTTCATTTGAACTTGTTTTAATCTGTTTTTCAGATGCACTATTCCAATGAAGTAGTTATTCAGTTAAACCAGCTCTATTTAGAGAAGTATGATAGTGCTGAGGACTCAATGGGAATTTGGAATCTGTCAGTTGAGTGCATGAAAAAGGTGAGAATTAATTATGTCCTGCTCTTTATTTGCTGTGACTTTTAGTCATAAAATTAGAAGTTGAGGTTTCATGTGATTTGCTCCTTTACAGCTAAAGGTCTTTATATCATTCAAGCTGGAAGTGAACAAATAAGTGATTATTCTTATAACTAGTCTTATTTGGAAAAATAAAATATAAAAAATAATTTGTTGAAGTTTTTAAAATGGAATTTGTACTGAAAAACACCCAAATGCAAAATAATATGGACTTTTCAACTTTTTTGGGGGTAATATCCCACCAGAAAAGCCAAAGTAGCATACCGTGTGTCTCAAAAAAACTTTTGAAATGGCTGCCAAATAAATAATAAAAAACTGAACAAAAATAATACTTGTTCTGACAGAAGGTCGGAACAGCAAAGGGCCCAGTTCAGTTTATTGTGGTCCGCAGAGGTGGCTTGGAAGGGAATGACTGGAGTTATAAGGACTTCTCAACCACACCAGACCTCAAGTATTCCGGTAGCTCATCCCATTCACAAGCAAAAACATTCACTGCAGAGCCATTAAGTCTTTGTGTGCAAACTCTGAGATACATGTAACAGAACCGCACAGTGTCTGTGTGTTGACCATTGACCAATATAACATGTCTAACAATTTTGCAAGTAATACAGCCATACAATCCTTTTATGACATGTGAGAATAGAAGGAACTTGCACAAGATTGGACCAATTTGAGAGATTCAGACAATTGCTGTAGTTTTTTCCATTCTTCTTTGTTTTAGTATCACTGTAGTAGCATGATGCTCAACACTTTAATTTTATAAATGAAATTATTATTATGTATTTATCACACTGCCTGGCCATATTCTAGAATTGTAAAGTGCTAATTTGGCTTCCTGAGATAAGCCCAACATCCTTTTGGCCTGAGAGGTCGTTTACATGCTGTACTAAAGATGGTCTAACTCAACTTAGACCGGTTTGGGACGCAAAAAGTTAGACTTGATTGGGTCTTAACCGGGTTTATCTTTTAATACCACGTGTGGCAGAATGACATTCGGTTCAACTCACAACGGACAACCATTTTGTGGTTCAATGCACACGCCCGGGACCCGGAGCACTTGAGTGGTATACATAAGGTTACTGTTGTCTCTAGTGCTGAAGCACTGAGAACAAAGGTTCTTGCCGCTTACCGAGTTGACAAAACTCTCTCGATCGGTGTATGCAGTTTATCAATGGCCCATGCCCATGGTTTATTAATTCTAAAACAAAATTTTATTTTCCAAGAGTGTCTCGTTGTGTGTCCTACAATAAATTGATTTGTTTTCTTCATGTGTCCGCTAAACTATGAGCGCAGCGAAGAAGCATATTTTTTATTGCTTCTCACATGCACAGCGCTGCCATCCCACAATAGTTTCCATCACCGATCCCGTGGATGTGCTTATTGGCTATACTTGTTTATTAGGAGAATGAACTGTTGTGGGTGCGAGGCTGTGTAGGGGAAATTCCTATGGCCAGCCATCACCATGTTGTTGGGAAATACTGAAAATACATGTATTTACGTAACTTGCACGTGTATGTAGTGTGTTTATGAACGGACCTTTTGACCTATTAAAATCGAGGGATAAACCGGTTCGTGTTTATAACTCTTTGCTGTCTGAATGCAAGGGGAATTATTTTTAACGACCACCCCTCGCTGCTCATAAAAGTTAAACCAATTTGGGTTTAACGTACGCTGTCTGCACATACCCTAAGAAACAGTTTGCTTGGTCATTCCAAGTCAATTTACTGCTTAAAACAACACCGAGATCTTTGGAATTAGCAATAACATCAATGAGAGAATTTTTGTATTGTACAAGGGAACATGGAGAAGAAGTGCATAAGAGAAGGTCATTAACAAACACTTTGCGCGGCAGTCCTACTAGAAATCATTGTGTAATGCTGCCAATGTACATGTAGCATTGTTTACAGTGGGGGGGGGGGGGAAGGAGGGCGTCACAATACAAATCGCCGTGCCTTTGTGAAATATCATATACTTGCCTGGGGTTTTTTCCGTTTGTCTTTTTTTTCTCTCAAAGCATCATTATAGTATAGAAGTTGAACAAAAGTGGCCCTAAGACACTACCCTGGGGTATTCCTGATGGTACTGGCAGCTAGGATGAAAAGTAGCTATGTACAGTACCCGCAGATATCGATCAGAAATGCAGGACTTCATTCACTTCAAAATGTTGCCAGTACTATTTTATTGACATGGTACATGTACATGTAACTTGCGTAGTAAGATGATGTGAAGCATTACGTCAAAGGCCTTGTCAAGGTCAAGAAACACAGCATCAATTTTAGGTGACTAGGTTTATCGAGAATGGTCAGCCAATTGTTAGTAAAATTCAAAGGCTAAGTCAAACAAGGTAGCCCTTACTGTTCAGATGGACAAAAGTAATTGACTTTGTTAAGGAGAATGGACGAGAAAGTGTAGATTCGTGGTGAATAGAATGTACGAGCCGAAAGCGAGTAAATTGTATTCACAAATCTACGTTTTAGAGTATATTCTCCAACTTAAACTATTTCCCTCATTGGTTATGTGACAGTTTCAATGAAATGGATTTCTCAATAGAAGCAACACTTATAGTTTGTCTTACTAATTTTGTTTATACGTTTTCAAACGACGGTTGGTTACATTTTATAATTATTTTACAAAATATATAGGCATACTGTAGTGCTTGCAACATTATCGAGTACAACATCAGTTGACTCGGCTAACAATGAATTGTGTAATACTAAAGTGATTTTTCTAAGCTGGAAAATTGTATTGTAAAATGAAAGGTAACATATTTTCAGCTGTTTTTTGTTGCACTTCATGCTATCTTTCAGTTTGGAAAGCCAGTAATTTTGAGGTTGACTAAAGTTGGAAATGAATCTACACTCAACTGTAGATTATAGTGTAGATTCGTAACGAAAGTGTATATGTAGATTTGTAAAACTAATCTACACTTTCAACAATTATCAAGCTTGTGTCACCAGACTTAAACACTGGGGTAATATAAGCCTTTTTCCATGGGGTGGTAAGACAAGGTGCCTTGAGACAAGGATAAATAAAACAAGTCATGAAGATTAGGTGATATTATTGCCGAACATGATTTTTACAGCCGAGCCCTAATATTTTTAGGTCCCTGGTATTTGTCATTTTTAGACAAACCCCAAATCGATAAACATGCCTGGAATAGGAACATATATTAACATGTCTTATAACATAATTATGTTAACTCGTCTTCTACCAGAACGTAAATGACGGCAAAACCTATAGTCCATTCACTCACCCGTAGAGCCACTATATCGCATTTTCCCAAACCCACAGGGTTTGATTTGCTCAGAGTTTTACGTATACACATAAAAGCGCCCTTTCTCATCCCTTACTGCCCTGTGGTCTGGTCACCATGTTATCTTCCTCTTTTCTCTTAGCACCGACGTGAGCTGGACATATTTATTTCTGCTCTGATAAGTGTTAAGTGTCTTAGTTTTAATTTCTTTATTCCTGATAAGGTAAGGATAATAAGTAGAGTGTTTTTAATGGAGATTTATTTATTTTTCTACAGTTCCCTAGAGTTTGTTCTTTGTTTTTTTGAGGTTTTGTTGTTGTTGAGAAACTGGAATAACGTGTTGCCCTCTCTAACGGGGGCCGAATCGGTGGTACTGCCAACACTGACTATGACCCATGGAACATGTCGGGGGGGGGGGGGGGGCACGATAGCCCACAACCCGTAACTTCAGGCGGCCTTTTGGGTGTTAGGGCACAGGAATTATCCCTGTCCAGACCCGCCGGTGTGACCGATTCACCCCCACCTGGGGGAAGAAGAAACAAATGAAACTGCCATCTTTTTGTCCTTCCTCTGGTGACTCACCCATGTGTGTGGAAAATCCAACTCGGCTCGAGGCTACCATCACCCCAGTCGTTTTCATGGAAGCATTTTGGTCGATCACAGCATCGCTGGCGGCAATGTCTGGGTCTGGATCAATTGCTCCACCAGGAGTCTGTGACAATCGCCAGCGCATGGGCTCGCTTGGGTGGCGAGGCAGGCGTGACTGCACACGGTGGTTCACGGGCGGCGCATGCTTGGTAACTCGCGCCGATCCATTGAAAAAGGGGGATTCCTCTGGTAATCCTTTGGGTCTGAGGACACTGTGGATATGCACAGGCTTTCTAATTTTGAAACCAAGCTGAGACTTGTCCAGCGGGACATGATTAGGGTGCTCAACCTTCGGACTGAGTTTGATATTGATGCGAATGATGCAGCCCCTGCCCGCTAGTCCTTCAAGAGGCAAACAGCTCCAGTTGAGCCAAGGCCAGCAACCTTTCCGCCCATGCCTCTCGACTCAGTTTGTGCCGATAACATGGCAGTTTTTGCCAAGGCCACCAAGTGGAAACCAGTGAAATTCCTTAGGTAGACTTTGAAAAAAATTCTCAGTCCCATTGATCTGAGAGGGGTGCATGGGTGGCCCGCACACGATAGCTCTCGCACCCACCACCTGTAGCGGTGCCAATCGATGCGATAAAGTGGCTCTACGGGTAAGTGAGTGAAATAGACTTCCCCCCCCCCCACAAGAGTGTGGTTAGAGTCTATGAACGAATACTTACCCGTAGAGTATTCCACCCACCTCCCCACTGCTCGAGCTTCTGGAGTAATTTAGTTGCGAGAAAAGAGGAAGATAACATGACAGCCAGACCAGGCAGTATGGGACGAGAGAGGGCGCTATTATGTGTATGTGTAAAACTCTTAGCAGATCAAACCTGTCGGTTAGGGAAAATGCGATATAGTGGTTCTACGGTAAGTATTCGTTCACAGACTCCAACCACATTATTGCGCGGGGGGGGGGGGGGGGGGGCGGGGGGGCGGGGGGGGGGGAGTACGTTGCCAATGGTGCGCAAGGTGATTTGACTTTGAATTGAGCATGACTTACATGACATGAATATTTTTTAAACAAAAAGAGTTAAAGAGAGCTGTTCGTATTATTACAAAACACTGTTACTTGGCTCATTCAAACCCTTTGTTAACTTATACATGTTATACATGTTCAAATTTTGGACGTCTGATCGCACGGGTCACACGCGGCGTTCAGCGCTCCCGAGTTTTTAGCAATTTTAAACTGTTTCTGCTGTCATGTCTTCTGTACCATTTGTTTTCGCCAGTCTGTGAGTGTTTGTGAACGTTGCTGTCTTCAGTTTTTTAATCATTCTTCGAGGAATTGCGAAGGAAATCGACTTTAGAATGATTCCAGGTATGAATGAGAATAACATGTTTCACGCTATGCACAACGTGGTGTTAGCACTGAGTATAATCAATAGCCTCGCTGCTACCCTGCTTTTTGACTCGTACAATCAACGTATCAAAGCTGTGACTCGGGACCAACCAAAGATGGCTGCAACCACACCCTTAGTCTGCCACCGAATGAACCACTGTATCACCGGCGAAAATATTCACGTTCAGATATCTTAAGCCTGAGACCAAGCCCGGACGATGAGTTAAGTAAACTACCAAGCAACGTGTGGAACACTTTGAAGTCTTTGAACCTCTGCAAGAGCAAGAAAAAACGGACTAAACGTGGTAAGTTGGTGGAGTGATGCACCAATATGCCTTCACACAAAGAATAGACGTTATTATTTCACCATGTATAACACAACGGCCTTGGGTTATACCGTCCTGCCTTCTACAACAGAACCTCAACAATCTCATTTCTGTTAAAACTGTAAACCAGAAGTCAATCATTTGCCCTTTTAAACGCCAGATCACTTGTTAAGAGGACTGATGAATTGTCAACGATCCTGAATATTAATAAAATAGACATTGCATCAGTCTCCGAAACCTGGTTTCCAGCAAACATTGACACTGGCCATTTTGACATCCCTGGCTTTAACTTGTATAGCAGACCAAGGAAACACAAGAGAGGAGGGGGTTTTGCCCTCTATGTACGGGAGAGTATACAAACAATAAATCTGCAGATTATTAATGTACCGGATGAACCTGAAGTCCAATGGATTTGGGCGCGACCCCCACGTCTACCAAGAACAGTTTCTGGGCTTTTAGTTGCCGTACTCTATCACTCACCATCATCACCATACGAAGACTTACTTATTTACTTATTGAACACCTTGTTACAACACTGGACACGCTTCAAATAAAATACCCATCGTCTGGTATAGCCATCCTTGGTGACTTTAACAAACTCGACACTGATACCATCAGTCGGTTAACTGGCTTGGTCCAGGTTGTTAATGCTCCTACAAGAGGACAAGCCATTCTCGACAAGATCCTAACTAATTTAATGAGTCACTACAATGTTCCCCAGATAACTTCACCCATCGGTTTGAGTGACCATAGCACAGTCCTGTGGCTTCCTTTGAACTACTGTCACAAGTCTAATGCCATCCAACGCCGGACTGTTTCGACCTCTCAGAGATTCGGATAAACGTCAGTTTGGACAGTGGATCACAAGTTTCGACTGGAATGATGTTATTGCAGCCCCAACAACGAGTACTAAAGTAGAAGAATTTTACCAATCTCTGCACAATGCCTTGGATAAGTACTTTCTTACTCGTACTATCACTATTCATAACAGTGATAAGCCGTGGATGACTCCTGAGATTAAAACTCTTTTTGTTAAACGACAAAGGGCTTTTAACTGTGGTAAATTAAATCTTTGGAAATTACTTCGTAATAAGATCATTAGACTTATCAAGTTAGCCAGGTCTGCATTTTTCAGCTCTAGTGTTTCAAAGCTTAGAATTAGTAATGGCACAAACAACTTAAGAAAATGACAGGTGTTAAGTGTAAGCAAGGTGTTACTCTACCTGGTAGAGATTGCTAACAAAATAAACAAACAATTTACCTCCATTGCTGTTGATATTCCTACTCTAGATCTCGATAATTTACCTGCTTACTTACCGTCTGCATCATCAGTCCCCGCTGTAACACCTCAAATGGTTTTTAACAAGCTGAAAAAGGTCAAGTTAGGTAAATCTGGAGGGCCAGACTGCCTTCCACCACGCATAATTAAAGAGTTTGCCTATGAGTTATGTTTTCCTTTGGCCAATATTTTTAATTGTTCTCTTTGTGAAGGTGTAGTTCCTGAAATTTGGAAAAAGGCTTTTTTTGTACCGGTCCCTAAGACTAATCATCCAACCATTGATACTCTGCGCCCCATCTCACTCACTTGTATTTTCTCTAAGGTGTTCGAAGAGTTTGTTGTGGAATGGATCCTTAGTGACATACAGTCTTTCATTGACAAATTTCAATTTGGTTCTTTGAAAGGATCCTCTACATCCCACTGTTTGGTCAAACTCCTGGACGATATACATTGTGTTCTTGATAAACCAAATAATTCTGCTGTGTTGATAGCCACTGATTTTAGTAAGGCATTTGATAGAGTTGACCACAACTTAGTTATTAATAAATTTATTAAGCTTGGGGTCAGAACTTCCGTAATTCCTTGGCTATGTGGATTTTTATCAGATCGTCTTCAGGCTGTTAGATATAAGGGTGATATTTCTGATTGGGAGAGATTGCATGCTGGAGTTCCCCAAAGAACAAAAATTTGGCCCATTGCCTTTTTAGTAATGATCAATGATTTTGTTCCTGATCTTCCAGCAGTCAAACATTACAAATATGTCGATGACCTGACTTTAAGTCAGACCCTCTCTAATCCTAACGAGAGCTCCAACATGCAAAATGTGCTTAATGACCTAAATCAATGGACTGATCTGAATAAAATGAAACTTAATCCCGCCAAATGCCAGTACATGAATATCAGCTTTCAACGTAACCAACCTGATCCACCCACCTTTGACATTTTAGATTCTCAAAATAATCGAACTGATTGTTTGAAATTGTTGGGTATTTATATACAGAGTAATTTGAAGTGGGATTCCCAAGTGAACAACATGTGTGGTAATTTTAACCGTAGACTGTTCTTTTTACGCCAGCTTAAACGTTGTTTTATTGCTGTCAAGGATCTGTTAACTGTATATGTTATGTATGTCCGACCCACTATCGAATACGCCTGTCCTGTCTGGTACTCTGGACTTACTAAAACACAACTCATAACCCTTGAAAGGTTACAAAAAAGGGCTTTTCGTATCATTCTGGCTGGTCAGCCAAATACACCAACATCATATGTGGAAGTATGCCAATTGTTCAGTTTGCCTACAATCACTGATAGATTGAGTCATTTATTTGTCAATTTTGGTAAGACCTTGTTTGAATCTGAAAATTACAGGCACTGGCTCCCACCAAACAAAAACAACAACTTGCGGAATGCCAACAAAATGTGCCCCCCAAAATGTAGAACTGGTCGTTACAAAAATAGTTGCATTCCATCCCTTGTCCAAGCACTCAACAATTGATTTTTGTTCACTCAGCTGGCTTGCCTTTTGTCCCCAACCCTTCGCCTTGTTCCTTTAAGGTGACTTGCTGTGCAATTTTTTGTTTTATCTAATTTGTTACTAATGTATAAAAACAGATTGTAATTCTTAATGTTTTTTTGTAATTTTTAAACATTTCAATTTTTTATGAATCTCTGTATTTTAAACTCAATTCAGCTTGTAGCTGCAATGTTTGAATGTGTTTTAATAAGCCAATAATAATAATTATAGTGCTGAAAAATGTACTTATAGTTATTTCAAGCCATCTTTGTTTGGTCTCAACTGTTGGTCTTAAATTTTGATCTGTGTGTGTAAAAAAAGATGTGGATTATTGTGTAATATTGTCCCTGGGGTTGTGTTCAAAAGGGAAAAGTAAAAAAAAAATTCTTTTCTGCTTCACCATGCTGGCTCCATTTTAACTAATCCAGATTATTGTTCAATTAATCATCAGTATCAGTGTCAGTATGAAATAAATGTTGTTACTAAATATTGACGCAAGGCTACATGGACGAATGCAGTTTTAGAGGGGGTGCTCTTCATACCGGTTACAAAACATTTTGTTTTGTTATACCTCTGTAACAAACTGTGAAGTTTGATTGGTCGAGAACCAATCACGTGCCATGCAACAAATACGCATGTACCATGGCTGAGTGATGTTCACCGGTGTACATTACCTTGAAAGTACACAGTGGCAACAATTGTATAATGATAACTGCTATTTTGGTTTTTTTTGTGCTTATTTTTCATGTTTACATTTTATCCCACAGGAGTTTTTGACCATTGAGGATGAGACCAAAAGGGAAGCTCTTTTAAAGAAAATGAATGATGCTGTAACTTGTCTCTATTTCCCCCCACTTAGTCCAATTCAGCAGGAAATGTACAGAGTTGGGTAAGTAGGGTAGGGTTGTTCAAGTGTTTGTCTTTTCTTCTTCTTCCTCTTAGCTCTTCTCTGTACAGCATGACTTTGAACTGAAACTGAACTGACACTTTACTAAAAAAAATCCTTTAATGACTAAGGGAATCAATGTGTGGTGAAGAGGTTTTCAACGAGTGGTTTAATCCCAACGAGGCCTGGTTCTTGATAATTTTACCGAGACAAAGTCGAGGTAAATTATCAAGAACCAGGCCTCAGCGGGTTTAAACCACTAGTTGAAAACCGATTCAACACACTTTGATTCCCATTCATAAATACCTTTAAAATAAACGCAAAAATTATAATTGTTCATTGATTTCTTTCAACACAACACCCCTCCAGCTATGAAGTGGTAAAGCCCTCCGCCGCCCTCGGGTAAACAACTCCTCATAAGGGAATGCGGTGCGTGTCGCGCGTATCACGTGATGTGGCACAACTGTTTCAGCCGTTGCTCTCGACCAATAGGAATGAAGAAACTGTCTTATAAGAACAGGTGCAAGCTCGCGTGTCACGCCCATGTTTCAACACTTTTTACTGGTTATAAACAAAGGGTTACACACACCCACATGACGCGCTCTCCACCAATAGGAAAAGCGAAACTGTCTAAAGTATTTATGAATGCCCCTTTAAGAATTCCTATTAGAAGTACAAACAAATATCTTAGCAATGAGATAGATAGATAGATAGATAGATAAAATGGTTTATTAAAAAACTGTCCTCGCAGCACAAAGGCTGAATGACAACAGTTTTACATAAATTTAAATTTTGAAATTAAATAGTAAAAAAAATAAAAAAATAAAAGAAATAGTTAAGCCACTCACCTAAATTTACACTTTGAAAATTGCACATTGAAATTTAATTACTTTTACTCAAAAATGGTGTGACAATACAACAAAACAACAGACAAGAATTGAAAATGTTATAATCAAGAAAAACAAGCAAAAAAAATAATTAAAATGTGAACATCAATAGATAAAAGCAGGCCATTGATTGTAGTTGTATTTACAACATTAAAAAGTGATCATAATGGCTAGATGTGGTAAAATATAGAAAAATATTATTATTGCTTTAAAATTGGGTTTTGTTCCATAAACTGGTCATATACATAATCGGACTATTTTGGTACCGTTTGGTTTTGCAAACTGGTAGTGAGATTTCATCTGAGTTTCTCAAGTTCCTGTGGTGAATATTTTTCCTAAGTGGTGGGACCCAGTTGCAGAATTGCTCAGAAGAAAGCAAGGGTTTGAAAAAGCTCAGGCACAGCTGCTTCCTATAGCAATGGGGGCCAAAGCCAAAAGTGGTCATCCTGAGCTCTAAATTTTCAAGTCTTTCTTTTGGGTGAAATAAGTATGTAGCTATGTAGAGTAATATCTAAAGTTTCAGGATTAAAAAAAGAAAATGAGATATAGTCTCCTATAATGCTAATTATGAAGTGATTTAAACGAGAAACGAGCGCTTAGAGTGCGACAGGACGGAATGATTAATTAAAACTATAATAACTTAATAATAATAATAATAATAAACTACATTTGTATAGCGCATAATATGAATAAACATCTCTACATGTATGCGCTTTACAAAACAACAAACTACAATTACAACAGAAATATAAACATAATTAACAGAAAAAATACACATACTTATACAAAATATGGAATTGAATCATTACCCCTATGTAAGGGGGGGGGAAACAAGACAAAATTAGTTCTTAAATAGTTGGGTTTTTAGAAGTTTCTTGAAAGTGTCCAGGGTTGGTGCAGTACGGATGTTGGATGGGAGTTGATTCCACAGGGTTGGTGCTGAAATACTGAAGGCGTGTTGACCATAGTGTTGTGTGTGTGCTCTTGGGACTTGGAGAAGTTTCTGGGACTGGGATCGTAGGGAGCGGGATGGGGCGTATGTGTGGAGGAGTGCAGAGATATACTGTGGTGCCATGCCGTGGAGTGCTTTGAAGGTTAGGAGTAGTACTTTGAATTGTGTCCGCTTGTTTATGGGAAGCCAGTGTAGACTGGATAGTATGGATGTGGTGGAGGTCCGGGAAGTAGCTCGTTCAGTTATTCTTGCTGCGATGTTCTGGATGCGTTGCAACTTATTGATGTCGTTTGCCGGGAGGTTCGCAAGAAGGGCGTTGCAGGTGTCTAATCTAGAAGTGACGAACGCATTCATGAGAGTGAGTGTGGATTTTCGGTCAAGGCAGTTCCGGATGTGACCGATTTTCCGTATTGATGACGTGGCAGAGCGACATACATTTGCTATGTGGGATTTCATGCTAGGGTGTTCATCGAAGATTACCCCAAGGTTTCTGGCTTCGGTCTTGGCAGCGATTATAGACTCACCAACAGTAATGGAGGCACGTGTTGACGGCGTGGTAAGGAATTTGGAAGACAGGTGCAGGACTTCAATTACATGTAACAGATTTATCAGTTTTGTTATTTTTGTATATAGACTAGATGTATCTAAACCAAATACTTAAAATAATTTTTTTAATTTACGCGAAAATGCAAATCTAAAGGTATCGTCCTGTCGCATTTTTTAATCTATTAATTAATATTCAAATGCTGAATGTTGTATTTATTTGTCTGAATTCTTCTAAACTATCAATGACAAGTGTGTTTGACACTTAAAGCATAACTTAATGAGGCAATTGTAGTGTTCATAACAGGACAAAAACAAGTGCGACAGGATGGAAATAGGTGCGACAGGACGGAAAACAAGTGCGACAGGACAGAATTATTTAGTCAGTTTCCCATTGTATGTTTTGTTTTTATATGGTTATTTATACACTGGCTTAAAATGGATTCAAAACATATAATTAGCTGTTTCGTAGCGCAGCGCAGCGAAACAGCTCTTGTTTTTGTTAAAGTTTTTTTTTTTTTTATTTGTCATCTTCAGAAAAATTTCATATAAGTGCTGATTTGCAAGGTTCCCAAAGAGCAATTGCAATGAAACTTTCAGGGATGAAAGGTATTGGGGCAATGATCATTGCAAAACAAGGATGTCATTATGACATCATCACAAGTCACGTGACGACATCTTAAAGGTGTTGTGTTTGAAATGTTTGAAAATTTATAACAAATCAGCCACAAGAGACCGTAGGTTTCTGTTTGCGGGATTGGGTAGGGATAAATTAGGTCTTCATTTTGTTTCGTGTGCGTGACCTCACATGACCTCTACTTCCGTTCGAAACCGGAAGTGGCCCTCTAATTCAAAATTGGCAAAAGATATGAAGTTGCTTTCAACGATGTTAGTGCCTGGCAAGGGTAGGCAATTAAAAATGCAACAGCGCCCTCTAGCGGCAGGTTGAAAACTCGTCAAAATGAACTTTTTGAAGATGTGTGTGGTGAAGTTTTTTGTAATCACTTCAAATTTTACACACACGTTAACTGTCAGGCAGCCATCATATGTGTGAAGTTTCAGATCAATGACGTTATTGGGGGTCACGTGACGCGGCCTTAAAGGTGCACTTTTTGAACTAATATAACTCCCGAAGTAATTATGCGGTTATGTTGAAACTTGGTAGGTTGTTGGATATTGACAAGTTCTTGTGAATTGTGAAACGACGTCATGATGACGTCATCACATAATTTTTTATGATTTTTTAAATTTTTGCACCTTTAAGTCATAAATTGCTATCTGAACTTGGTATAATCCAAATTATTTTTTTAAATGGGCTGGACTGTCATAACTGCTTTGATGCAAAGAGAATTTCAAATTGAGAGGGACAATTTGTAAATGTTATTAACGAAACAGCTCTGCATTTGTGCACAAATGCAATCATGTCTAGTTAGACCCATTTTTATAATGGTTATACATTGTAGTTGATTAAAACCATGTGAACGAAATTCCGTCCTGTCACATTTCCGTCCTGTCGCATGTATATCATAATTAATCCTCCAGTAATTGAAAGAAAGAAACATGCAAAAGTTATTCTTTTTCTGTAGGTTAGAGTATATGAGGGTATACTTGATTATAAAATAAAACAAAGTATTTAGTTGCATTAAATTTGATAAAATTTTTAAAGATAATTGAATGTTTCAAACACATTTTTCTATCGATCCGTCCTGTCGCGCGAATAAATTTGTGTTACTATGACAAACTAAATACTATTCAATTTTTTTTGGGAGCTTGCTTGGGTCAGTTGGTTCCTTGTTTACACACCATTAATTAATTTGTGTTTTAATGGTTCTATTATTAAGTGCACTGAAAATACTGCATCAAATTCCGTCCTGTCACACAAAGGATACTTTTGGCTTTGGCCCATGGGCTATAGCCACTCCTTGCTGTAATCAACCGTGTATTTGGCTTGTAGTTTGCTTGTTTTGGTTGCCATGACCTCCCTCATGTTGACTTTTTGTAGGCCCTATTATGTTTTTAATGTGTTTTGCTTTTCAAATTTTATTGTAAAAACTGCGCTATGTTCAAAGTCAAGGTAAATTATCAAGAACCAGGCCCCGGCGAGTTTAAACCACTAACTGAAAACCGATTCAACACACTTTGACTCCCACTCATAAATGCCTTTTCGGTCAAAAAGTTAAATAAATGCAAAAATTATAAGTGTTCAATGATATTGTAACATTAGAACGGTTAGATTATCGTTTATGTTTTATTGTCCATTGCTTAATGTTTATTGCTTTTTAATATTGTATTGTAATTGACGCAATTTAGCCATTTGTGGCAAGTTCAATTTTAATAAACCATCAATAATAATAAGTATATTATCAATTGCAAAATGTTACTTGCACACACAAATCTGCCATACTATATTTCAAAAGTGTTCAGGAGTATGTTGTTTCAAGGGAAAATGTTTGTAATACTTGATGTTACAGGTACCAACTGCTTGTTGATACAGTTGACAACATTGTCACCCAGTCAACTATTATACGAGAGAATCTTGGAATGCAACCAAAAGAAGTAGAAACACCTGATACAGACCAAAGTGAGTATGAAAGTCAACGTACATGTACATGTAGGTTGTATTGTATTAGCCACGAGTTAAGGTACCTTTCTTGAAGGCTGATATCAACCAGTATTATTGTATTTCAGACATGGCCCAACCCTAAAACGAAGATCAAAATAAAAGATAACACCCAAAAGTTCAAGATAGAAGACAAATAGATTTCTGACTTCCATAATGATTTATTTCAGTTATGACAAAAAGGTAAGCTTATACATGTACATGTACATGTATAGTCAAGTTAATTTTGCTGTATATTTTACATTTTTTCTCACAATGTGCAACGTGGATACATTACCTGAATAATGTTTCCCCTCTGACAGTGTCTGAAGTTCTCGGGTTTTCTTCATCGAGTAGTAGAACAATAAAAACCATGAACCTACATTATACTCCAGAACTAGAGTAAATCAAAGTCCTTTAACAAGTATTTAAAAGAAAGAAAAATGTAAGATAACAGAATAGAGAAATACATTAACTGAAAAACCCCAATTTATTTTGGGGTTGACAAAATAGGAAGACTTCCAAAGTAGTGCTAGATAGCTCAGTTACACCAAACAAATGAAAGGAGAACAAATTGATTCAAACTGAGAATTGTTTACAAGTGTACTCTGAATTTCTTCTTTTGTAAAAAATTTTTTTTTTTTTTTAGGGATGTGATTGCTCTTTTTTAACCAGGTTTTTTTTAGCTCCCCCCCCCCAAAAAAAAATGTATATACACGTCTTGTTTTTAAGTTTTAAAATAACTTCCAATTACCCGCAATTTCATTCCTGCCTGAGAATTTATATTGTGTAAATATTCTGTAAATAAAAAGTAAATTAGCAGTCTTTTTATATTGTGTAAATATTCTGTAAATACAAAGTTAATTAGCAGTCTTTTTGTATTGTGTAAATATTCTGTAAATACAAAGTTAATTAGCAGTCTTTTTACATTGTGTAAATATTCTGTAAATACAAAGTTAATTAGCAGTCTTTTTGTATTGTGTAAATATTCTGTAAATACAAAGTTAATTAGCAGTCTTTTTATATTGTGTAAATATTCTGTAAATACAAAGTTAATTAGCAGTCTTTTTATATTGTGTAAGTATTCTGTAATACAAAGTTAATTAGCAGTCTTTTTATATTGTGTGAATATTCTGTAATACAAAGTTAATTAGCAGTCTTTTTATATTGTGTAAGTATTCTGTAATACAAAGTTAATTAGCAGTCTTTTTATATTGTGTAAATATTCTGTAAATACAAAGTAAATTAGGAGTCTTTTAATATATTGGTTACTATTTTGATTGACACAGACATGTAATGACCAATAAAACAGTTCTCTATAAAGATTATCTTACTTCAGCTAAATACTCTCCTCCACCTTCACCATTCAACTCTTTGTGTGAGTATATGCCATCAGGGATCATATCTTCTATTCATATCTGCCATTCATTCAAATTTCACGCTAAATATGCCTCTAAAAAGCAACAAGAAAGGTGCAGCTTCAGCCTCAGTGGCCGCAATGGTACTCCCGCCAGTTTGCGGGTGAACACCCTGGCTCTTTACTGCGTCGGCTTGCGTCGGGAGCGTCATTCAATGGCGGCAGATCTCACAAGAAAGCTGGCTGTTGTGCTCTCCAACCAAGAGGGCATTCTCTCTAGACTTACATCCACGGAAACTAAGCAGTTAGTGATGGAGGAGTTCCTTTAGTTTTCAGCAACATCCATTGAAGAAATCCAGGTCATATTAAGATCTTGTTGGATGGGTTTTCTGGGTTGACTATGCAACTTACCACATCCGAATCAAAGATTAAGCAACTGGAGGTGTCTACTTTATAATTTGAGCGGCACTCCCGAAGTTTTAACCAGCGGTTTGCGGTTGTTCCGGAAACAGCGTCGGACCCCTCCACCCCGCCTTACGAAGCTGTCAAGGGGATCCAAGCTAATATATTCCATACATGTATGCCAGGAGCAGAGGTTGAGGCCGCTCAACAGAACTGACAGAACCCCTAAGTCTTCTACCGACAAACCCAGCCATGTCATTGCCAGGTTCATTTTCCGCCATGAGCGCCACTTGGCTCTGGTGAACGCCAAGACAGCCCTCACTAACTCTGATGTTTTTGTCCTACCCGATCTTCCAGCAGCCGATGTTTCGAAAAGAAAACGGCACTGCCAGACGTCATGGTGCCAGTCAGAAGCCATACAACCGTTAACTGCGGTGTAGCCAGGGATCACACTCAAATTACAATACAACCTGGGAAGCGGCAGCCAGGGGATCACCTTAAGGGGATGCGACTTTTGGGTGTGATCCCTGGTTGCTAGATAGCTTAGTTTGGTAGAGTGCCGGCACATAAATCCAGAGTTAGTTTGTTCGAATCCCACTCGAGTCAATTCTTTGTTCAACCCCCAAAATAAGTATTATTATCTGAAATTGTTGTAAACAAGCTTTTCAATCATAGGGGTCTCGGAATCCTATTAGAGGACTTCTTTGATCTGTTGATTCAGATTCCAAATAACAAAGTAGAAGGTTCATGCAGGCAAAACAAAAGAGGAGGTGGGGTTGTAAAACTACGGAAGCCGAATAGTGCCAGGAGATAAGAAGTGAATTATTTTTTCATACTTGCGATATTTTTTTTTTTACCATTTATCTGGCGGCCGCCACATAATTGTCTGGGGGCAGCCACTTAATTATCTAGTTGCCGCCACTTCCAGCAGCCGCAACTTATTATCCGGCGGCTGCCACATAATTATCTGGTGGCCGCAAATTATTATGTGGCGGCCACCACATAATTATCTGGCGGCTGCCACACAATTATCTGGACTACACGTTGTTTTTAACCATTGTCTTGATTATTTGGAAAACCAAAGAACACCATCAAACAGTCGGGAATGGTTTATTACCAGAGACCACACCGATAACATGTGTTTTCCTTTTCAAACCCCTCCAGGCCCCCCCCCCCTGTCATCGGATTTGGTTTTGAATTTCCCGCTCACTAGTTATTTCCGCCATTAGTACTTTCTGGGCAGTGTGTCTCGCTCTTCCTTGCACCTTCCTTCAGTTCCAAACCCCACCCCTACTAACTCCTGTTCGGCCTTGCCCCCCCCCCCCTCCTCCCTAATTAAGAACTTTATACATATTCACGCATCATAGGCCTAAGTGATTTTAATGTATCTAATAGATTTCTCTCCATGTAAAAGGGGATAATTGTATAAGACTTAACCTATAGCTTGTTGAACATGTTGAGTGCGTCCTGGTTTTACTCATATCTGTGCTTGTTCTGATGTACAAGAAAACATATGATTTCTTTATCAAAATGTTTTTTTGTATACAGTACATGTATGATTTCACTTCCCCCTTACACCCACCAGATAACTATATATGTGGCTACCGCTGGATAATAAGTGGCTGCCGCCACATAATAAGTGGCGGCCACCAGATTATTATGTGGCGGCCGCCGGATAATAAGTGGCTGCCGCCACATAATAAGTGGCGGCCACCAGATTATTATGTGGCGGCCACCAGATTATTATGTGGCGGCGGCCAGATTAATGGAACATATCGCACGTATGAACAAATAGTTCACTTCTTATCTCCTGGGTCTATCCGGCTTCTGTATTAAACTTGATCTTGTGTATAAATTACCTTATGATTTGTGTATTAGCAACTCTGAAATGGAATAATTTTTTATTGAGCTTGTTCACTCCTCTAAATTTAATGTTATAATTGGAATCTTGTATAAACCCTGAGCGTTTCCTGTAACGTTTTTACAGATGACATGGATGAAATGTTAGGTCCACTAAATGCCGTGAACAACAAATGTTACATTATGGTAATAACGTAAATTTGCTGCAATCTGATACAGATAAGCCTGTGCATTGATGATTAATTGAAACCACACTGCAGGGGTTCCTGATAACTGACATCATTGACCACCTACCTGTATTTTTAATTATTGCTGTTCAATCTTTGAGAGAGTTTACAGACCAATGTGAAATGTAAAACGTGGGTTTATGATAACGATAATATTGACAAATTTATTCGTGATTTGAATGCGACTGATTTCGATTGTAAACTGTCAGTGAATGATACCCTCTGTATGTAGAACAATTTCTTGGCTCAACTCTATGACAGGCTTTTTCTGTGATTGATGTTAAATATCTCCTCGGATGTCTGAGGGTATTTAAAATTCTATAAGGAGGAAAAGTCACTTGTACTTATGATAGTTTATTATAGAAACAACATTACTGCTATGGCAAAGACATTGCTGATGCCTTTAACAAGTACTTTGTTGACATAAGGAGTAACCTTGCAAGCAAGCTATCATGTAACATTCCTGTTGAAAAATTCCTTGGTACAAGATGTTGGAATTCACTCTTCTTGACACCCATTACGCAAGAAGAAATTGTGGACACTCCACACAAGATTCCCTCTGGGAAGGAATCTTGATTTGATGAATTGAACTCCTCCTAAGTACTCCCTGATGCCACTGACTGAAAAGACATCTTTAATAAATCTAGAACAGCTGGAGTTTTTCCAGATGGGTTAAAAAAGGTTTAGGTTGTACCAATATATAAAAAAGCCTACAAGCATGACATTGGAAGTTATAGACCCATCTCTGCTTTATCAACATTGTCAAAACTATTTGAAAAAGTTAATGTATACTGGATTGATTTTGTTTATTTACAAAAATGACCTTTTAACAGAATCAAGGTTTAGCTTTAGACATAACCGCTCAACTGATTTAGCTATACCTTTTGTTGTTAATAACATGTACATGTATAATGATCGAGACATAAAACTTTTTTCAATTGGCATTTTTATTTTATTTATCTAAAGCATTTGATACAGTTAACCATGATATCTTGATGCGTAAATTAGAACATTATGGTGTCCAAGGAATAGCACTCGACTTAATACGTTTTGTATAATTCTGTAAAATCACAGATCGGCGGTGTACCACAAGGCTCTGTTTTGGGTCCCTTATTATTTATCTTGTACATCAATGACATCAGCAAAAATGAACATGTACATGTACATCAGAATTTTTTTTTAACATTTTGTATGTTTGCAGGTGACACTATACAATTGTTGCACGCTGTGACGGGTTCCATTGCGTTTTGTACACTGGAGGGGGAAAATGGAACCCGAGGCAAAGCCGATCGGCTTCGCCTCGGGTGCGAGGGTGCCATTTTCCCTCGAGGGTGTACAAAACCCATGGACCCCAGTCACAACGTGCAACAATTGTATTGTTATACCTTTGTATAATTGTTATTCCTCTTCTCGAAGTTCTGTTGTCATCTTCAAACATTATTACGACGGGCTGTTCATTGTTTATTAAGCAGACGAACGAGAAAAAATTCCCTCGAACCCGCGGTTGTTTCGTACACAGCGCGAAATCGACCAACGCTGGGAACGATCAAGGTGATGTACACCGGTGTACATCACTTTTCATGTTACCCGGCCCGTTGCGAGCCATGTAACATGCGTTTTTGTTGCGCGTCACATGATTGGTTCTCGACCAATCAAACTTCACAGTTTGTTACCGAGGTATAACAAAATTTGTTGTTTGCAGATAAACTTAGCTGTGCAGAACATTAATATTTGTATGGTCTTCACTATGCCTTATGAAAATGGAGGTTGAGACAGACTTTACTTTTATGCGCTGTGAAACTTAGCTTTTATTTCTGCTAGACAGCCATGATGGTGAAGTAAGTTAGTTGACAATGGAGGGTGCTATTTATATTTATATGTGAATGTAACGATATTGAGCTCCGGGAAATTGCTACTTGGCTTTTAGCTAATAAATATTCCCAAATCAAATTATCTTATATTACAGTACACTCAGTCTGTTCCTTTATTTTTTAATTATACCAATCTTGAGCAGGTAAAGGGTACTAAATTTCTGGGAATACTTATACATATTGAAGAGAATTTGACTTTGATGAAACATATTGACCTTTTTCAACTATTTTATCTGAATTATGCAATTTTGATTGGGGGTAGTCCAACTACTAAATGTAAAAAACTGCTCACTCTCCAGAAACGTGCAGTTCGGGTCATTTCTAAAAGCTACTATTAGGAGCACTCTGGGCCTCTTTTTGATAATTTAATACTCTTAATGATTCATTGACCTTTATCATCTTAACCTATATAGGAAAATTTAAGTATTAATATATGAATAATGTTTTACCTGCTTGTTTCAACTACGTTTTACACTAACCTCAAACATCCATTACTACTGTACATCCACCACTGCTAGGAAAAATCTTTGTTTTTATCATTTTCACATTTGGCTGATCCTTTTTCATGTTATTGCTCTTGTCCTTCTATTGTTGTAATTTTTGTGTTTTGTTTTTAAATTTGATAATAGTTATTGTTTTTTCTCGGTGTTCCATGTTGTTGTCATATTTTTTTTGTGGCCTTTGTGCATTTAGGTTATATTTTTTTAACAAATTCTCAAAATTGTAATTCAAATTCAATTTGGCCTCTTGCCGTGACTTTTGACATGTTTTTAATAAACCATTAAAACAAAATTAAATAAAACTAGACTTCAAGTGTTTGTGAACAAACACAGAGCTGTTCTGTTTTAATTTTTAATGTTCAAGGGGTCTATAATTGAAAAGAAACTGAAGATCGGTTGCATGGTTCTTGAGATATGGTCCCACTTCCAGTTGACCCGGAAGTAAAGGTCAATTTGGGGTCAAGGTAATCCAAGTTCAATCTTTAGAGCTCAAAGGGTCTATAACTGAAAAGAACTTGAACATTGGTTGTGCAGTTCTTGAGATAAGGTCCCACTTCCGGTTGACCCGGAAATAAAGGTCAACATGCGGTCATATCAACCGGTACGATTGTCCAATGCCAAAGGAGCCCATAATTGAAAAAAAGTCTGAAAATCGGTTGGGTTGTTTTTGAGATTAGGTTCAACTTCCGGTTGACCTGGAAATAAAGGTCAACATGGGGGTCTTAATTTTCAAAGTTAATATTTAATGCCTAAGTAGTCTATAACTGAAAAAAGTTTGAAAATCGGTTGTGTAGTTCTTGAGAAATGGTCCCACTTCCGGTTTACCCAGAAGAAGAGGTCAAAATGGGGTCACGGATTTTCCCCAACAAAATTTAATGCCTTAGGAGTCTATAACTAAAGAAAAAAAGTAAATCGGTTGTGTAACTCTTCAGATATGGTCCCACTTCCGGTTTACCCGGAAGAAGAGGTCAAATCGGGGTCACGGTTACCCGAGGCAAATCTCCTATGCCTAATGAGTCTAATACTGAAAAAAAACTTTGAAATCGGCCGTACACTTTTTGAGATATAGTGCTGCAAACAAATACTCTTTAAAGCTTCTAATAAGCATAAATTAACATGTGATGATGTCACAGTCTTAAAATTGTATTTTTCATACTAATAAATTTCATAAGGTACACGATGGTATGCAACTTACGGACCCCAATCCAATGCCTTTTGCAAAATCTCAATTTTGTATTGCATTAACCTTGGAGAAGCTATTGCAATGCGTTGAATGTGACTGCATCCAGTTTATGAGGTACTACGTTGTACCCATGATGCCAAGATTTTTAATTAATCGTTAATTATAGACGTACTTTGATTGATTTTAATGAACTGAAACATCTCTTATTAGAATCAGTTACTCCAATCCCCAAGGAGTCTATATCTACAAACAGTCTGTAAAACGGCCGTGTAATTCTTGAGATATGGTGCTACAAAGATTTCCCATTTAAATATGCAAATATGGGTCACGTGGTTAACTAATTACGAATTAAAAAAAATATTTGGTCGGTGGTTTGATGTTTGATCTAGTACAAGTTGATTTCACAGAACTCTTAACCACCAAACTCTGCGCTTATGATCACCATTTTCCGCTTACTGTGTTTTTAAACATATCATGTCATGCATGCACACAGGTTATGTTGGGCTTACAATTGAGAAAAAGAAAAGGCAACACTATCGATATAAAGATAAGAATCAAACTTAAATATTACAAAAAGAAGTATATGTTAAGTTTTGGGAGATAAAGAAAAAAAAAATTCGGATGGAGATTCGAACTCGCAATTCTCAGATGCATAGTCGCGACTGATGACCACTAGGCTAGAAGGGCACAATACAAAAGTAGTGGGTTTTTACATGTGTGGATCAACAGAGGGGATTATGATCCGGCGAAATAATTCTCGTTTCATGATTTTGCGACCATTGTCACTAAATATGAACTGTTAAGTATTAATATAACTATTAAGTAGGGTTGAAATGTAGTATTAGATGCCTTTAGGGTTTTTTGACGACGACGTCGATGTCGTCAAAAAACCCTATCTAATTACGCACGTTCGTTTTAACGAAAACCCATGCACAGAGTAATTGGTCCAGAACGCGGTTAGAAAAACAAGGACAAATTTAACGCACGTTCTAACGAAAATCCCAAACCTCCGTACATTGTGCGTGTACAGAGTAATGTGTCCAGAACGCGGGTAGGAAACAAAATAGTATAGACTCCTCTCAAGAAGTCAACAACTCATAGAGGTACAAACTGTGTTGTATTACCAAAGAGAATATTTCACAATAACATAAAAGTGACTGCATCAAGTTTACAAATTAAAAATTCAAATGAAGACCACGTGGTTAATTAATGAAGAATTTTTACACTTTTTTATTAGAGTAAAGCTTAGGCTCTAAGCTTCAATTTGATATATGATTTAACTATTTTATCCTAATACTTTAAGAGTAGGGGCCTAAACAAAAACGCTGTACAAATGCTATGGGGTTTTAGGCGGAAACAAATAATAATAATAATAAAAACTAGAGATTGTGAACAATCACAAAGCTGTTCCAGAATGTTTTGTTAATAAAAGTATTCTATACTTTAATAAAACCCACACATAACAGCTTTATGACATGTGATTACCTTGTCTTTTATCTGATACTGAATCGAAATGAGCTTTAAAACCAGAATTAAAGGTCAACATGGCATCATGGTCATTATTTGGAATAAATTTAACCAATGTTAAAAAATCGGTTGTGTAGTTCTTGAGATATGATCCAACTTCCGGGAAGTAAAGGTCAATACACCTGTACTGGGTCACGGTAAATCAAGCTCGATTTTGAATGCCTAAAGAGTCTAAAACTGAAAAAGATTGAAAATCGGTTGTGTAGTTCTTAAGATATGGTCACACTTCCGGTTGACCCGGAAGTAAAGGTCAACATGGGGTCACGGCCAGCCAATGCGAATGTCCAATGTCAAAGGAGTTAATAACCAAAACAAAATTGAAAATCAGTTGTGTAGTTCTTAAGATATGGTCCCACTTCCGGTTGACCCGGAAGAAAAGGTCAACATGGGGGTCATGGTTTTCAAAGTTAATATTTAATGCCTAAGGAGTCTATAACTGAAAAGGTTTGAAAATCGGTTGTATAGTTCTTGAGAAATGATCCCACTTCCGGTTTACCCGGAAATAAAGGTCAACACAAGGTCACAGTAATATTGTATGTCTAAGTAGTCTATAACTGAAAAAAGTTTGAAAATCGGTTGTGTAGTTCTTGAGATATGGTCCCACTTCCGGTTTACCCGGAAGAAGAGGTCAAATCGGGGTCACGGTTACCCGAGGCAAATCTCCTATGCCTAATGAGTCTAATACTGAAAAAAAACTTTGAAATCGGCCGTACACTTTTTGAGATATAGTGCTGCAAACAAATACTCTTTAAAGCTTCTAATAAGCATAAATTAACATGTGATGATGTCACAGTCTTAAAATTGTATTTTTCATACTAATAAATTTCATAAGGTACACGATGGTATGCAACTTACGGACCCCAATCCAATGCCTTTTGCAAAATCTCAATTTTGTATTGCATTAACCTTGGAGAAGCTATTGCAATGCGTTGAATGTGACTGCATCCAGTTTATGAGGTACTACGTTGTACCCATGATGCCAAGATTTTTAATTAATCGTTAATTATAGACGTACTTTGATTGATTTTAATGAACTGAAACATCTCTTATTAGAATCAGTTACTCCAATCCCCAAGGAGTCTATATCTACAAACAGTCTGTAAAACGGCCGTGTAATTCTTGAGATATGGTGCTACAAAGATTTCCCATTTAAATATGCAAATATGGGTCACGTGGTTAACTAATTACGAATTAAAAAAAATATTTGGTCGGTGGTTTGATGTTTGATCTAGTACAAGTTGATTTCACAGAACTCTTAACCACCAAACTCTGCGCTTATGATCACCATTTTCCGCTTACTGTGTTTTTAAACATATCATGTCATGCATGCACACAGGTTATGTTGGGCTTACAATTGAGAAAAAGAAAAGGCAACACTATCGATATAAAGATAAGAATCAAACTTAAATATTACAAAAAGAAGTATATGTTAAGTTTTGGGAGATAAAGAAAAAAAAAATTCGGATGGAGATTCGAACTCGCAATTCTCAGATGCATAGTCGCGACTGATGACCACTAGGCTAGAAGGGCACAATACAAAAGTAGTGGGTTTTTACATGTGTGGATCAACAGAGGGGATTATGATCCGGCGAAATAATTCTCGTTTCATGATTTTGCGACCATTGTCACTAAATATGAACTGTTAAGTATTAATATAACTATTAAGTAGGGTTGAAATGTAGTATTAGATGCCTTTAGGGTTTTTTGACGACGACGTCGATGTCGTCAAAAAACCCTATCTAATTACGCACGTTCGTTTTAACGAAAACCCATGCACAGAGTAATTGGTCCAGAACGCGGTTAGAAAAACAAGGACAAATTTAACGCACGTTCTAACGAAAATCCCAAACCTCCGTACATTGTGCGTGTACAGAGTAATGTGTCCAGAACGCGGGTAGGAAACAAAATAGTATAGACTCCTCTCAAGAAGTCAACAACTCATAGAGGTACAAACTGTGTTGTATTACCAAAGAGAATATTTCACAATAACATAAAAGTGACTGCATCAAGTTTACAAATTAAAAATTCAAATGAAGACCACGTGGTTAATTAATGAAGAATTTTTACACTTTTTTATTAGAGTAAAGCTTAGGCTCTAAGCTTCAATTTGATATATGATTTAACTATTTTATCCTAATACTTTAAGAGTAGGGGCCTAAACAAAAACGCTGTACAAATGCTATGGGGTTTTAGGCGGAAACAAATAATAATAATAATAAAAACTAGAGATTGTGAACAATCACAAAGCTGTTCCAGAATGTTTTGTTAATAAAAGTATTCTATACTTTAATAAAACCCACACATAACAGCTTTATGACATGTGATTACCTTGTCTTTTATCTGATACTGAATCGAAATGAGCTTTAAAACCAGAATTAAAGGTCAACATGGCATCATGGTCATTATTTGGAATAAATTTAACCAATGTTAAAAAATCGGTTGTGTAGTTCTTGAGATATGATCCAACTTCCGGGAAGTAAAGGTCAATACACCTGTACTGGGTCACGGTAAATCAAGCTCGATTTTGAATGCCTAAAGAGTCTAAAACTGAAAAAGATTGAAAATCGGTTGTGTAGTTCTTAAGATATGGTCACACTTCCGGTTGACCCGGAAGTAAAGGTCAACATGGGGTCACGGCCAGCCAATGCGAATGTCCAATGTCAAAGGAGTTAATAACCAAAACAAAATTGAAAATCAGTTGTGTAGTTCTTAAGATATGGTCCCACTTCCGGTTGACCCGGAAGAAAAGGTCAACATGGGGGTCATGGTTTTCAAAGTTAATATTTAATGCCTAAGGAGTCTATAACTGAAAAGGTTTGAAAATCGGTTGTATAGTTCTTGAGAAATGATCCCACTTCCGGTTTACCCGGAAATAAAGGTCAACACAAGGTCACAGTAATATTGTATGTCTAAGTAGTCTATAACTGAAAAAAGTTTGAAAATCGGTTGTGTAGTTCTTGAGATATGGTCCCACTTCCGGTTGACCCGGAAGAAGAGGTCAAAATGGGGTCATGAATTTTCCCCAACAAAATTTAATGCCTAAGGAGTCTATAACTGAAGAAAAAAATTAAATCGGTTGTGTAACTCTTGAGATATGGTCCCACTTCCGGTTGACTTGGAAGTAGAGGTCAAATCGGGGTCACGGTTACCCAATGCAAATCTATCATGCCTAAGGAGTCTATTACTGAAAAAAACTTTGAATTCGGCCGTTCACTTCTTGAGATATAGTGCTGCAAAGAAAAACTCATTATGCTTCTAATTATCATGAATTATCACGCGATGACGTCACAGTTTTAAAATTGTGTTTTTCGTACTAACAAATTTCATAAGGTACACGATGGTGTGTAACTTACCCCAATCCAATGCCTTTTACAAAAAACCTATTAGAACGTACATTCGTTTTAACGAAAACCCTGAACCATTGTAGGATTCCAATGTATGCCTATTGGTTGTGTACAAATCCTATGGAGTATGTCCAGAACACGGTTAGAAAAAAAAAATACAATGATGCCAACATCAGGACAGCGTCGTAGACTCCCCTCAAGTAAGTCCTCAATCCAAACAGGTCCACACTGTATTGCAAACACCCATAGAGAAAGTACAGCCACATGAAAGCGATTGCACCCAGTTTAGTGACTATATCCAGAAGTACTACGTTGTACCCATGACGCCAAGATTTTAATTTATTCGTTAATGATAGACGTCCCTTGATTGGTTTTAATGGACGGAAACCATTATTTTTAGAATCAGTATATTTTTTGACACAAAATATCAAATTTAGAACACAAACAGATAAATGTTTCTGAAGTTATTTAGTTTTTGACCATTTAAATGTTGACATTTGAAGAGCCATTGTGTTTGTGCACAGACACAAAACGTGCAATACATGACGTCATGGTGACGTCGTCCGGATTCTAAGGCCATTGAATAGTTATACAGTACCCAAAAAGTACAAAATTGAAAAAAAAATTGCGATCGGATGAATAGTTTGTGAGATATGGCAGTCTAAAGATTGGCTAATTAAATATTCATGTCGTTATAACTTAGTTAATTAATTATTTAATTTATGCAAATTACATTTAACTGAAACTTCAAGACCTAAGCTTTAATATGATATAGGGTCTGACTCTTTTATACTAAGCCAAGTATGATTTTTGGCTATAACAAAATGCCCTGGTTAAACCTATGGGTTTTTGACGGAAACAAATAATACTAATAATAATAACAAATAAAAATCTTGACGATTTCAATAGCTGTTCCGACTAAAGTTCGGAACAGCTAATAACAAATAAAAATCTTGACGATTTCAATAGCTGTTCCGACTAAAGTTCGGAACAGCTAATAACAAATAAAAATCTTGACGATTTCAATAGCTGTTCCGACCACTGCGTCGGAACAGCTAATAATAAAAATCTCGACGAAAACAATAGCTGTTCCGACTGGATCGGAACAGCTAATTAATCTTAATTTTTTGTTTATACTATATTGACTGTTTTACTATTTTTATATTCAATTTTTAAAGCATTTTTTAAGGGGAGGTTAATTGAATAATGGATGGAGTAACTGAATGATCAAGACGGATAAGTAAACAAAAAAGTAAACAAAAAAGTAAACCAATTACCTGTGTTTCGTTTTCATGTGTCCATTAATTTCAGTTCTTGCTGCTAATGAGAACCTGAGGGGAGGTATGTAAGACTTTTTTTCCTCAAAATATTGTTTGCTTTCCTCAATGTGTTATTTTATTCCCATGAGGTATGAAGTATTTTAAGGAATTAGTATTTTAAGGAATTAATCGATTGCTTTAATCAAACAAATTGATCTTTTTCATTCCCTTGAAGGAACTTCTTAGACACTAAGAAATAGTTTGAGTTAGTTATTTCTTGCACTCATAATTATTTTAGATTCACAAAATTATTTTCTGAACTAAAAATAATTGTTCAGTGTGCCAAATCTTTTATTGCAAGCGCACAAAAAGATTTTGAGCACACAAAGTAATGCATGCCTGCATGAAATCATTGTTTGCTCAAAATTCGCATTTAAATTATTTGAGAGCTAAATTTAGTGTAAACTGACACCAAAAAGATTTATCCCAACCAAAAACTAGTTCTGATAAATCACACAATCATATAGTTTTTGTGGACATTGCTGTGTCCATGCGCGTGTGGTACATGGTACATGTACATGTACATCATATACTGTCTGTCCCATACAGAGAAAATGGTCCATTCCCACACAGAAAAAAAGCACCTACTCGATCATGCGTTGGTGATCGTCAAAGGACTTCTGACATTTGAACCTTTGAAGGTGGACAGCGTAAAAAAAAATTATGGGGACCATGTGCTATTCTGATGCTGTCATCTTGGAAATCAGGCTCTTTGCTGCGTTTTAATCACATATTAAAACTAAAAGTACACGGTCAAACTTCGGGGGCGCCTCTTGGGCGATATGCGTGCTATAGGGTTAAGAGTCATGTTTTGGTGTATTTGGTAGCCAAAATAGTAAAGTGAAGCCTGTGTGTCCCTTTAACACTTGGTTCAAGACTTCAAAAAAAGAAGCAAATTTGTGCCATTGGACATGTTGGAAAATGCATTGCTGCAGAAGCAATATTTACAGAAAGGCTCCATCATAATGTCATATATACCCGATAGGTGAAAGTGCAGAGCTTTAATAATAAATTATAGCTCTGTGGAAATATTTTCCAAAGACAGGTTTGTCTAAATAAACGACACGGGATTCTTGCCAAATAGGCCTAACCCTAACCCTAACCCTAACCATAACAAAAACTAGCTGGCAGTTAAACAAGACTCCGGGTAGTTGTTGAGCCTGACTTCGAGAGGTTGCAAAACTGCACTTAACCCCTGTTAAAACAGATTTGTTTGTTTATGTACAGGGGAGATTAAGAAAAAAAAGAAGGAGCACAAGGAAGAAGAGACTAAAAAGGAAGCTAAAAAGGAAAACAAAAAAGGCAAAAAAGAGGTAAGCCACCAAAAGAAATACTGTTTCTGACATGTATTGTGGTTGTCGGGGTGAAACGTTTAGTGAGAAACGTTCCCTGAAAATAACACATGCTAGACCCTGCCGCCCATCGGTGGTACCCCCTCCTAGACATACTTTGTTATCTTCCAGAATTCTTGTCCACCAGTATTCCCAGTTGAGAGGGATTTGATGAATCTGGATTTTTCTTGATTAAAAAAATGTGGTGTGTCTTCCATTTTTTTTTTCCCGGTTGAACACAAAAATACATCTTAGACTGCTGACCTTACCGCATTTTTAATCCTTTAAAAGGAGCACCTCCTAGCCCTATAAACCTTAAAGTCACCTGGAAGTGGTATTTTTTTTTAAATAAAGCTTTTGTCACTAAAATATGTGTTTTTATGAGAGGAATGTGAATAAAAAGTTAACTAAGGTTTAAAAATATTAGTTTTGATTGTATTTACAAATTTTCGGAGTAGGCCCCGACCCGAGAGGGCGCTGTTCGTGCCGAATTCAAGGCGCGATATTTGAAGAGAAAATTTGTAGTCAGGCCCCCGTACATTACGTCTGGGAACATGGCACATCAAAACAAATTTAGACACGATTTTACACACATACGTACATTGAAACTTGAACATGTTGAACGCCTAGTGGTTTTTACAAAAGCTATTGCTGCTATTTTTATTTAACTATGCGACTTTTTAGTGACCAAATGGGTTGTAAGATGTGGGTCTGCCTACGTATTATTATAGAAATACGGCCACGGAGCAGACTGCACGCACGCACTATGGCTGCTGTATAATGTGCGGACGGTCACATAGGACCTGCACGCACGGTGAATCGCATGCGGTACCAACAAAAAATCGTGTCACTTGGCACAAGCTAAAAACATACCATCAAAGTTCAAACTTACCCGAATTTTTTCACATTTAGCAAATGCTCCTCTGGGTTCGTCACGTCTTTCAGATACCTTCTTATTGTTAATAAACATATACTCTTTTGTTTAAAAGAAAAACAATTCTATTTCCAGGTGCCTTTAAAATTTGCACTTCCTTTGTTAATGTCATCTTTTCATGTAAAGCCAATGTCATTTGCTGCTTGATCATTGATATGTGGCAAGTAACCCTCCTTCTAATTATGTTTTCATTGTATTTTTGAAGTTTCTGTAGAACTAAAGGGAAAAACTGTCTGATACCGTTGACTCTTGCTAATACAAGGTCCATCGGACTAGTCTGTTTTCTTCATAGTATTTGAACCTCGTAATATCTCATCCAATAATAATCATTGCACTATATGCACATGACAATGGCTGCGTATGTACACAGATAAGACGAAGCTCGACCTGTCTTTCAAGTTTGTCCCACTGATTGCTTTGAGGCGTGTACCCTCATTAGTTGGTACACTTTGTCTCCACCCTGTCAAGCAGCTCTTGTGCTTGACTGATTTGTTCTGTGAGTAGAGCAATGTCATCTGCAAAGTCAAGGTCTGTGAGTTAAGTAGGTCCTACTCTCCTGGTTTATCTGGGGTTGATTACGTACATATGAAACCAAGCCGTAAGCCTGTCTCATAGCATAGTCTAGGATGATGATGAAGAAAAAAGGTGCTAGTGTATCACCCTGAAGCATTCTCGCAGATATTTCTAACTCCTCTGTTTCACCGTCGGGAGATAATACCTTTGCCCTGGTGTTATTATGTTTTAGTGTATATGCCGTTAATAATGGATTGGACAAGCTGCATTGGTACCTCGTAAGCAGCTAGTATTTTCATAATTTTCCCCCGGTGTATGGAGTCAAATGCCTTCTTAAAATCTATGAATGTTATGACTGCCTGGTACTTTATATTTTCTTCACTCCTTCAACGATCCTTCTTAGTGCTAACAGTTGACTTACATGTGTTCTATTAAAAGCGGTTCTGGTTCTCTCTTAGATGCGGGTCAATAGAAGGTCTGATTCGATCGAGGATCATTCTGTTGTAAAGTTTAGCAATGACTGATGACAGACTAATTCCCCCGTAGTTGTCTGTTTTACGTAAGTCCCCTGATTTAGGAATAGGCGATATGATTGATAAGGACCACTGCTCTGGTTTCTGCCTGCAAGTATGTGCCCGGTTGCACGTCCAGTGTGTTGCTGTCCATGTTGTAAAGCTTGACTACTTCAGGAGATATTCCATCCGGCCAACAACCTTTGCCAAGTTTGAGAGATTCTTTAGCTTTCTCCTACTCTGAGATGCTAAAGGGCCAGTCTTGAATATGGATTTTGTCAAGCACCATTGATATGACGTCGTCAACTCCCTGCACAATAGGGGGAATTCCGAGCAGTTGACTAAAGTGTATGTACCAAGCCTTGATCCTCTCTTCGATTGTGTCATCCTCAATTTTCCCAAGTTGGTTCCTCCTTCTACCAGCAACTTCACGATGTTTGGAATGTTGTTGTCGGGCATTCATTATCATCAACAATTCATTAAACAACTGAACCTCACTGGTTCATATGAAGACATCACTCGAACAATGCTGTCATGATGACTTCATCAGGTGTGGAATTAGACGGTTTTAAAGTTTAAATATTACCAATTGTTTTTTGCTGTAGCTCTTTAAATGTGAAAGCTACATATGTGATGTGATCAAGCTAGATCAGTCTTATGTCGGCAATTTTATTACGGAGAAACAAGTCAAAACAGGACAACAAGGGTATTTTCAAAATATTTTTGTTTGTAGATTCAAGTGCCAAAATGTCTTCTTTTTTTACATAGGAGACTTCCTTGCTGATTAATAACATCATATCAAGGGGTTAAAATTAGCATGGGAATAAAGTTGGGTGATGTACATTGTGAGAGAAAGTACACACAATTTTTTGCATAGTTCCTAAAGAGCAATTGCAATGAAACTTTCAGGGATCGAAGGTTATGGTGCAATGATGATCCTAAAGCAATGATGTCATGATGACGTCATCAGCGGTCACGTGATGTCATCTTGAAGGTGTTTTATGTTAAATGTTTAAAAATCTATAAAAATCAGCCAAAAGAGACCGTAGGTTTCTGTTTGCGGGATTGGGTAGGGATAAATTAGGGGTAAAAGTTACGAAGTTGCTCTCCAAGGACGTAAGTGTCTAGCAAGGATGGGCAGTTCAAAAAAAATATTGATGACGTCACAAATTGCAACAGCGCCCTCTAGCGGCAGGTTGAAAACTCTTCAAAATGGACTTTTTGAAGATGTCTGTGGTGAAAATTTTTGTAGTCACTTTAAGTTCTACACACACGCTAACGGTCAGGCAGGCATCATGTGTGTGAAGTTTCAGATCAATGACATCATCGGGGGTCACATGACGCGGCATTAAAGGTGCATATTTTGAAGTCATATAACTCTCGAAATAAAAACGCGATTTTGTTGAGACTTTGTAGATTGTTAGATATTGGCAAGTTCTCGTGAATTGTAAAATGACGTCATGACGTCATCACACGATTTGTTATGATTTTTTCTATTTTTGCACCTTTAACACACAAATTGCTATCCGAACATGGTATAATCCAACTTATTTTTTTAAATAGCCTGGATTGTTAATTTTGGTTTTTACCCATACACCGATGTGTGTTAGCACTGTATACTCAGTACTTCCCGAGTCCTGTGAAAAAATATCACAGGCATGTTACTCGGGTGGGATTCGAACCCACGACCCTTGCAATTCTAGAGCAGTGTCTTACCAACTAGACTACCGAGGTTGCCGGCAGCTAGAGGCAGTTCGAATCCTATGTTTTGGCAGCGGGTACCGCAACGATATAATAGATGTTAAATTTGCATCGGGGATAAAGAATATTAATTTTGGTTTTTAACCACCCGAGTAACATGCCTGTGATATTTTTTCACAGGACTCGGGAAGTACTGAGTATACAGTGCTAACACACATCGGTGTATGGGTAAAAACCAAAATTAATATTCTTTATCCCCGATGCAAATTTAACATCTATTATAGCCTGGATTGGTCATAACTGCTGTGAAAAATGAATAAATTTAAAATTCAGTTGAAAATTTTTAAAATGTTATTAACGAAACAGCTCTGCATTTGTGCATAAATGCAATTATGTCTAGTTATTGTTATTATTACTCATGGTTTATTAAAAACATTCAAATTAGTTGCCATAGGCAAAATTACATTGAATTTACAAAATTTACAGATAAAACAATAAAATTACAGACATAACAAAATTGGGTTTGATATTATAACAAGAGGGCATAAAAAGTACACAGGAATTCAACTAGGCGAGTTGAGCAGAAAAATATTACTGCAAAAACAAAAACAAACAAAAAAAACATAAAAAGTTAATTACACAAAATTTTCATTAAGGAGTTTGGTCATGTAAGGGATTGCACTTTTAGCATGTCGCTTGGTATGTACATTAAGAGTTGTAAACAAATGTGAGTTACGTAGTGAACGGCCAATACTATCTCCTCTCGTTTTAGGAAGCCACTCTCGAAATACAGTACTGCTCGATAGAGAATTAGCAAATTTAAGACAAATGTGTTGACGGCGTTGCTGGAGGTTTTGTAACTTCAATAAATGAAGGGTACGGTGGTATGAATCCCAATCATTAGCTAAAATAATCCTACAAGCTCTTTTTTGAATGCGTTCCAGAGAATTGTGTTGTTTAGTAGTGAGACCAGGATGCCAGACGGGGACAGCATATTCTAAAAGTGGTCGAATAAAACCAACATAAATGGTGACAAGGTCTTTGATTGCTAGTCCAAACCTTCTAAGGGTAGTCAACAGGCTTTACAGATAATGTCATTGAAATGTATGTCCCATTTCAGATTATTGGCCACCTTAATACCAAGTATTTTGCAGACTTCACTTGATTGAAGTTCTTGACGGGGTACCATGCCAACGAAAAACAGCATGCTGCCCTATCACCTGGGCAAGAAAACCATTTTGTCTAATAGTTGACTTTTTCGTAATGTGAGATTTGCATTAGTGGTGGAAATCGCTGTATCCTGACTGGACTAGGAACGATCCGGTCTCGCTTTTAACATTTCCAGGTAGAATATGAAATAGTCTATCCATACGTACTAATTGGGGACTGTTGCCGACATTCATAACGGGAAAATTTTCCGGGTTTTTGTGACTTGTTTTCTCTGTTTTGGAAGCCATTTTTTTTTACTTACAATTTATCTTTTTAAAATTTGAGTTGCACCGATTGTTTTATACATATACGACAGATATGCTCTTCATTTCAGTGTACTTCTACATTATTTCTGTCAATACTTTTCAAATAAAGCCGAACAAGACTGAATTTCAGATGCCCTTTTGACTAATTAGTATTCAAACCGAGGTCATGCATGAAAAATCATGCCTACTCGCGCATCCAGACAAATCACAAAGGAGACTTATTAAATCGAGTGTACTGCAGGTAGACTGCATAAATCTCCTATTACCGTACAGAAAAGGGCTATTGGCATTTGCACACTTTCCCATCCTCGTGGTCACACAGCACCCCTGTTTGCACACACTAACAATCACCGACATTAGAATCATAAATAATGTTTTTGTAGATGGTTGCTGTAAAACAAAATCATCAAAATGTCATGTAATTAGCGGGGGGAAAAATTAAAACCCAAAAGCGGAAAAAGGCCAGCGTATACGTGTTTCCAGCCGTTGCAACTGTAAAATCTTCATGACATTGTCGCCCAACGTTGTAAGTAGACTGGTGCTTTGTTTATAGCATTATTTTACTGTGACGCAGCATAAGGATCCAGTCTATCCATGTATTATAAACAACCAGCATAAATATACAGATCAGGCAAATCCTTCAACGATGAAGGTAGACCTTCGTGCTTCGACGTACATCCTAAGATCGTAAAAAAGAACACAAAGAAACTAAACCCAGAATATGATGGGACAGTGACAAGTAAGTAAAGCATTCCTGGTACCGGTACCAATAAACTATAGGCCTACTGCTGCATAGCCATGATGCGATCGTGGCGTTACATGCTCCCAACGTGCCAGGACCCAATTTCATAATGCCTGTATAGTGGCACAAAAATTTGCTTAGCACAAAATAGTATTGCATAGCAGAAACTGATTACCAGCCAAATTTTAACTAAATTTGAAATGATGTGAACTTGTGGCTGGTGCCTGATTAAATTTTTAAATAGTAAAGACATTTTGTAAGCAGTATTTTCTGCTAAACACATGAAACTGATCAATGGGCCCATTTGAAAGATTTGTTAATCTCAGGGAGGAAGGGGATCTTGAGGGATTCAAAAGCATCCTTGTGAGAATTTTTGAAACGTAAGCGTAGCTGCAAATCTTGAAACGTAAGCTTAGCTTGACTCAGGATTGAAAGCGTACCTTTTGATTACAGCGTAACTGGAACCTAAACTTATCTTGGCTTGTATAAGCGTAGCTGAGTAGCTGCGTAGCTTGGAACGTAACCATATCTTTGGGAATGTAAGCATATCTTGGAACCAGGGGCGTTAATCCATCTGGAAGGTGGGGGGGGGGGACACGTGGGGTCCGGGGCCCGCTTTAGGGCCCCGGGATTTTTTTTAGCCTGTAGATGCTCTCTGGTGCAATCTAGTGAATCTTTTTAATTTTTTTTAAGATTTTTGGAAGAAATCATTGACAAACTATAATTTATGAGTTTTTGTTTTTTTACTTTTGGACAATTTTTTTTAGATTTTTATGTTTTTGACCGAAATGGTTTTTATGAATAGGAATAAAAATGTGCCTGGCCGGTGTTAAACACTTTGTTTAAAACCGGTTGCAGTCGGATGCTGATAATTACCCAAGCCGGAGGCGGGGTAATTATCGCATCCAGACTGCAACAGGTATAAAACAGAGTGGTTAAAACTGGCCAAGTACATAATTATTCCCTTATTTTACAACCTTAATATCAAGACGAAACAAACTTGATGATGTCATAACATCATCAGATTTCCAATTACACTAAATCAAAGTTGTATATTTGTTTAAAAAAACTTGTAACTCATGAACCTCATGTTGGATGTTTAAAATCTACATATCAAGGTCAACAAATGCTACACAGATAGCGACACAATTTGACCTTGACATCTGGTTCAAATCAGAAGTTTAATGTGTACACAAAGTTTGACCTGTTTGACCCTGACATCCGGTTCAGCCAGAAGACATAACTTAATGATTAAAAAAAAACATAAATCCTGAGCCATACACTACAATTTTGCAATCTTTAAGTTTATTATAAAAGTGTGTAAAATCGTGTGTAACGGTACACATCTGAAGTTTGTGTTTATTTTTTTGTTGTATCAAATAACTCCAAGGTCAAATGCTGGATTTGTGAATAGTCTTTATCACATTAACTATCTCAATCAGGAAATTTAAGTTTTATATTGGAAAAAGCCAATCCCTTTCAACAATTCATTCAATCACAAATTGACGACGACACTCACGAACACCTGGTTTTTGTAGTTTGACAAAAACTGAATGTGTAGTTAAATGCAGTGGACACTATCGGTAATTACTCAAAATAATTATTAGCATAAAACCTTACTTGGTACGAGTAATGTAGTATAAAATATTCTGAGAAACGGCTCCCTCTGAAGTAACGTAGTTTTCGAGAAAGAGGTAATTTTCCACGAATTTGATTTTGAGACCTCGGATTTAGAATTTGAGGTCTCAAAATCAAGCATTTGAAAGCACACAACTTCGTGTGACAAGAGTGTTTTTTGCTTTCATAGTTATCTCGCAACTTCGACTTCTGATTAAGCCCAACTTTTCACAGGTTTGTTATTTTATATGTTAAGATACACCAAGTTAGAAGACTAGTCTTTGACAGTTCCCATGTCCCGTGTCTTTAAACTAAAGGTATTCCATTTTATTTATTTTTTTTCAGGAAAAAGAGAAGGATAGACCAAAAAGCAAGGGTGGGAAAACAAAGAGTCGTACTGCAACAAGTCCTCCACCCTTACGTGAGCCCAAGAAAGGGACAGAGAAGAAGATACAGCCTTTACCTTTTCGAAGTCTCACACCACCATCAGAAACTGGCAGTCCCACTCTGGATGCTAAATACAGGAACAAAATGTATATTCAGGTAATTGAAGTAAAAGGAAGTTATCAGGAATAATGAGCAAACAATTACTATTCCAAAACTCAATCATAGTCCTTCTTGATCCTCAAAGGCTATTACGGGCAACATTTGTCATTAAATGTTTAAAGCAACGAGTATGCCTGTCTAACACAGTGATCACACCGATGTGTCTGTTGTCAAAAAGCTTTGGGTTTCTGATGAACCTCTACCATTGAATTAGGCCAAATAAAAAAAAATACCAGTTGATCATTCGTATTTTTCAAAAAAGAGGAATATGATCTGAGGGCCTTTTTATTTATTAGCTGTTCCGATGTAGTGGTCGGAACAGCTATTGAAATCATCAAGATTTTTATTTGTTATTATTATATGTATCCGTCAAAAGCCCATATGTAGGTTTAACCAGGGCATTTTGTGTCTAGCAAAAGTCATGGACCTGGTTCGTTTCAGGCGGCGAGTGTGGACGACAAAAATAGACCGCCTGGGACTTGGAATGATTTACGGGTGAAGTCACCTTGTTTGTGGCAGGAACCATTTGCCTAAATTAATTCCAGTACTTCGCTTTACTTTCGGAAATTAGACCATGACAAACAAAAACTATTTGACAGGATTACAAAAGCAGAGATTTTATTATGCTGACGTTTCTCTGGTGGTTGAGTGGCTCAATTTTATAGAGCTGCTTATAATAAATAGGCAAAACATTCTGCTTAAAAAAATTGCAGAAATTGAGCAGAATACCTGGAGCCACAATTTGTACATGAGGCATGGTATTTTCTGTATTAAGCTGCTTTTTGTGTTTAAAAAGCTATTATGTAGTTTGGTCCTGGGCCAATGGCTTTTATTAAAGGAAAGAATCGCAGCGCTTACGTAATCAGGGAATTGTGCTTACGCTAGCTTAGCAGGGAATGTGTTCTTGAGCGTTACAATTCGCAATAAAAATTTGCTACAGTTGACTTATTGTGCTCAACTCCTCCAAAACTTTCACTGCGAAAACAGTGACTTAAAGATTTTATTTGCATTCGCAGGATAACCATGCTTTACAGGTGCAAAGTAAAGGCAGGGGCAACTAGTGTGCTCGCGACTACAAACTATTATTTGAGTCGCGACTACTGTTTTTCTCTACTCCGTTATAATCGTGCCCACTACAAAAATTGTCCCGACTAACTGTTTGGTGAACCAGTTGTGTTGCTTACTACTATTTGCAACATAATTAATATTGCGCTTGTGGCACATTGCGGCACATATCTTGAGAACCCCTAATTTATCTATGTAGATGGGAACTTGCTTAATGACAAATCTTGTGCGAATGGGCCCAGTGTCATGCTCTGCTCAGGAAGCAAAGATTCAGTGCTTAGTTTAAGCAGTGAATTCTGCGCTTACAGTACGTCAAGCGAAATAGACTGCTTACTAGGGATTTCTTTTGTTTGTGTGCTTCCAAGCTCGCACATTACATGTATATTCCGCACTTGCACAGTTAGTGGAAAATGGTGATCGTAAGCGCAGAGTTTGGTGGTTATTGGAACCATGAAGTCTACTTCACTCTATTTACCGGTAGAGTCGAATTACTAATTTGCATATTCCCTATGCCGCGAGGCAATAATATTAAGACTTTCACACACAATAGCGCCCTTCACCGTCCTACCCACAACGCCCCGCGACATGCCTGCCACGGAGTTGTCCTCTTTTCTCTTAGCCGCGAGTGGGTGAGGTCGTGTACAAATCTGTTCCACAGTTCACCGTTTTCTATGTTAAAATAGAGACGCCTTATCCTCGCTAAGAGTGCTTATAAGACTAGAAAGATTGTAGAGTTATAGTTGTTGTTGTAGTGAGTTGTGAAATAAACTATAGTTTGATTTCATTGTTAAATAATGAGTAGCGTATCCCGAGATGAATTCCTGACGGCTTTCCAGACCTTAGCAGCCTTAATTTCCGGTCGGCGCGAGGTCCAGGAAATTGCCCAGTTTTCAGGGCCGTACACCCAGCCCGACCAGTCTGGTCATGGCTGGGTGCGCCAGGATCGAGGCGGCGTACCATGCACGGTCAGCCGGGCACCGGCCTCCCCTCCCAGCCACCGTTCCACGGTCACCGCACAGGAGTGGTGGAACAGGGTGATGTGCGGTCACGCACGGGTGCTCATTCACAATCAGCATACACCCTTCGGGGTCCTTTGTATCCAATCGGGATGCAGAGCACCATGATTTGTTAGGCACAGCCCTACCTTTTGGTGAACAGTCACTAAGTGTGTCCGACCCCCCCGTGTCCGGCGACTAGTCCCCAGAAGAGGACGAGTTGGCCACAGCGGTTCAACGGCTCTCAATTGCCGAAACTGAGTTGCGCCTCATCCAAAGGGACATGGTGTTGGATCTCCCTGCCGAGAAAGCGGAGGACGCTAAACGGCGGTCTTTTAAGAGGAGAACTGGCCCCGCTCCGAGGAGCAGGAATATTTTCCCGGCTATGCCACTCGACCGTGTATGCGCTGACCGCATCGAGGGCATTATGTCGGCATCCTCTTGGACGGCCTACCCCAAGCGGGCGGATTTATATTACCGATCCCCCCCCCCCCCCCACCACCGGGATTTCGATAAATATTTTTCGACCCCGGTCCTGCCGGACTCCGCGGCAGACAAGCTGACCGCAGACAGGGGGTCAACCTCCAAACTTCCCTTCGCCGACAAAACGCGGGGGAAAATGGAGGAAGTAATCAGGAAGATGGACTCAGCGTCTCGCTTCGGCATGCGCACATCGTCCTTTTTGCTCCTCTTGTCCGAGTACCTCACACTTGCCGGCGATGAGGACTCGGCGATCCCAGCGGACATGATGGTGGCTGTCCTAGATCAATTTACGAGGGCAAACGTCCTTGATGCATTGTTCCTCCCGTTCGTCGGGGCTCGCAAGCGACTTGATGCGCTTCCCATAATGGGACGAGACCTGTTTGCAAGGCAATTCCAGGAGTCTATGGAGGCCGAGGCCAGGCGCCTCAAGGCCACAGATAAGATCAACTTAAAGAAGCCACAGACCTCTGTACCGGCGGCAAGAAAAGGCAAGCAAGCCTCCTTTGTGATTCCATGTAGGCGCCCACAGAGACCCGCCCGTGGTGGTTTTCGTGGGAACCAAGGACCGACGAACGCACGCACGCCGGCCAAAGGCCAGCAGTGGGCCCAATCGGGCCGTGGTTTTCGTGTGTCCACCCCCCCCCCCCCCCCGGTATCTCGGGGCGTGGCGGAAGTGACTTCCCTGTCTTCAGGCAACCTCCCGCCGACAGACCCGTGGGAGGCCGCCTTCAGGAATTGTTGGGGTCCTGGGCTCAGATCACATCCGACAGGTGGGTCCTCGAGACGATCGGGTGCGGCTACGCACTCGAGTCCCCCCCCCCCCCCCCCCCCCCCCCCCCCGGCGGACACATGGGGGCCGATCCTGAATTTAAAGCCCCTAAACCGATTTATCCGCCCAAAGCGCTTCCGTATGGAAACATTGCGGGCAATCCTCGAATCAATCGATACACCTGCGTGGGGGGCGAGCTTGGACCTTTCGGGACGCTTACCTACACGTTCCCATCAGGGCCGAACACCGCAAATTGTTGCCCTTCCTCTACAACGGAACGCTATACGAATTTGTGGGAACCCCTTTGGACTGTACACCTCCCCTCGGGTTTTCATCCGCTCCGACAACGCTACAGTGGTAGCGTATATCAATCACCAGGGGGGGCACCCGGTCGGCCTGGCTGTGTGCACTAGCCTGGGACCTAATCCACTGGTGCATACAGCAGGGGATCGCCCTGTCGGCGGTGTACATCCTGGGGAAGGAGAATGTCACGGCCGACGCTCTTTCCCGGGGCTGGATCGTCCCGACAGAGTGGTCCCTCCGCCCCTGTGTGGCCCAGTCGCTCTTCCTGCTGATCGACCGGCCTCATGTGGATTGTTCACCTCTTGGACGAACAATCAACTGCCGATCTACTGCGCCAGAGGTCCCGACCCCGGGGCATGGCGGATCGACGCTCTGGCTATGCGATGGAAGGGGCTGTTGGCATACGCCTACCCGCCCCATCTCCCTCATTCCACGGGTGCTGACAAAGATCGAGCAGGATCACTGCAAAGTTCTCTTGATCGCCCCTTTTTGGCCCCGACAGCCCTGGTTCCCTCGGCTGGTCAGGCTCCTGGTGCACAGGCTGGTGGTTCTCCCGCAACGACCGGACCTCATATACCAACCCGGGTTCGGAGTGGTTCATCCGGCTCCGGGGGACCTGCTCCTGACGTGCTGGGCGCTGTCACGAGATACCTCAGAGCAGCGGGCCTTTCGAGACGGGCTGCGGAAGTTGCCGCTCAGTCCTTGAGGGCCTCAACCCAAAGAGTTTATGACTGCCAACTACGCCATTTCTTGAAATGGTGTAGGCGGCGAGCACAAAGTCAACCGCACAAAGTCAATCCGAACCGGCCACGAACAGCTGTTCGTGTCCACGGTTCCACCATTTCGACCAGCATCCCGCGATACAATCGCGCGTTGGATAATTACAGCCATCCGCTCGGTGCGGGGCGGATGGCTAGCGACCGATGGTCCGGTTCATGCCCACGAGGTACGAGGAGTGTCGGCCTCATGGGCTTTCTTTAAAGGTGTCTCCATGAGTGACATAACAAGGGCGGCCTCCTGGAAGAGAGTGTTGCAGGCGGCCAGCCAAGCTGCGAAGCCAGAACAAGCTCCACCTCATCAGTCACGTGTTTAGGTGAGTTTTTCCACGGTATTACAGTGCTAACAATACTTATTAAGGTTTTGTTCACCCGTGGGACGACACCCCCTGTACGTTTTGGGCATGGACCACTATCGGGCCTAGCGGCCGCGAAGTGTTCTCTGAACTTTTTGAGCGCGCCATGGTCCTACGCCCCCTTAAGACATGCAGTAGCACCGCGTATACCCGTCGCCCTTCCTCGGTGCGAGTCTATGCAAATTAGTAATTCGACTCTACCGGTAAGTAGAGTGAAGTAGACTCCCCCCCCCCCCCCCCCCACAGAAGTGTGGATGGGGTCTACTTACCGGTAGAGTATCCCTCCCTCCTTCCCAACATACTCGGTCCTTAGGTGCTTACATTTAGTAGGGCTCATCGAAAAGAGGACGACTCCGTGGCAGGCATGTCGCGGGGCGTTGTGGGTAGGACGGTGGAGGGCGCTATTGTGTGTGAAAGTCTTAGCATTATTGCCTCGCGGCATAGGGAATATGCAAACTCGTTCGTAGACCCCATCCACACTTCTGTGGGGGGAATTATGCCCTGTAAGTTGGTTTGGTAAGGCCTACACTTGTAGCCTAAACATGTAAAAGTAAAAAAAAAATTGTTAGTACATGAGGGGAAATCTTGTGAGACTGGTCCAATTTGACTCTGCTTCACTGCATAAGCAAAGAATTGACACTTACATAAAGCATATTTTCACAGTTTAGCACAGATATTTAAGCTCTTGCACAGTAAGCGGAGAATGGTGATTGTAAGGGCAGAGTTTGGTTGAAACAGAGCCATGTTCTATAGGGGCCTATATGAAGGGAAGTTGTAGCTTGACATTTTATGCCAGTTTTGGTCTCTGCGACGTACATGTACACATACAAATACAGAGTCAGATACAGACATTGTGAAGACATCGTGCATTGAAATGTCTCATATAAGAGCGCCCCCTATCAGCAGGAGTAGGAAAGGAGTATACTAAATAATTATGTGTTTTTAAACACAAAGAATATATCAAATGGAAGCTTAGGACGTAAGCTTAATTCCTATCGTAAAAAATATTAAAATTCTTTATTAATTAACCACGTGACCCTCATTTGCATACGGGCATTTCCACACTAATGGACCAAAGGGAAAATAACTTTGTAAGTGCGTATGTGAGAGCGAGACTAAATAACTATTTTGTTACAGTCTTTTCCTTTACAATTTAAATCTGTTTATAATTGTTCCTAGTTAAAAAAAATAATAAAAAAATCATTGACCTCTAGGAATTACAAGGTCATTTGAAATGTGTTACGTATAAAATGGGTTCTGGCAGTTAACGGTTGTATGGCTTCTGACTGGCACCCCCTAACAAAGATGGTGACAAAATAGGGACATCGCCAACATAGGGCTACATGTAGATAGCTCAGTTGGTAGAGCGCCGACACGTTAATCCGGGTCAACTGGAAGTGGGACCATATCTGCCCAGCTAGTAAATTCTTTGTTCAACCCCCAAAATCGTATGTAACAAAAGACAGACATATGGCCTGGAAAGTAAAGAGAAATTTGAAAACAATTACAACATATTGTGTTAGTAATTTTCCCGACCCTTAAAGATTGTAAGCAATAAAACTGAGATGTTGCTGTGGGTATTAAGGCAAAACAAATGGGAAAAAAGTCACGTACGATCAATCGACCGACATTTTGTGACAAAACTCTGTCCTTTGTACGTAACCGTTTGTTTTCAAAACTTAAATTTCTAAAATAGGAGGGAAGAAAATTTCTTAATTTTGGCTGGTAACTATCCCTAAGGGTCTGTAGAATTGGTATCTGGAAAACATTGGGCAATACATTTATTTGAGTATAACTTCTATCAAATGATAACCAAAATGTCTGTCCTTGTTACGTACGCATAAATCTTGAAGACTTATCCTTCCAGTTTCTTAAATACTTGGTCATTTACCTTCTTTTTTTATTGACCACAATCCTCATGTGCTTCTGAATGTACACGGACAAAAAAACATGGCAATATACTTCATTTTGTTACTACTATCAAACATTCCCCTCTCATGTCTTGCCCACATTTAATTAGGAAATCTTTACAGCATCATATCTCAAGAACTGCACGGCCGATTTCCAACTTTTTTTCAGTTTTAGGGTCCTTAGGCAGTATAAATAATTAGAATAAACTTTGAAAACCGTGACCCCAAGTTGACCTCCCCTTCCGGATCAACCGGAAGTGGGACCATATCTCAAATACTATACAACCGATTTCAAACTCTTTTTAGTTTTAGGGTCCTTAGGCAGTATAATCAATTAGAATAAACTTTGAAAACCGTGACCCCAAGTTGACCTCCCCTTCCGGGTCAACCGGAAATGGGACCATAACTCAAGAACTTTACAACAGATTTTCAAACTTTTCCAGTTGTGGATTCCTTAGGCATAAAATATTACCTGTGAAAAACTCTGACCTTTACTTCCGGGTCAACCGGAAGTGGGACCATTTCTCAAAAACTACACAAACGATTTTCAAACTTTTTCAGTTATAGACTTCTTACGCATTAAAGATTAACTTTGAAAAACCGTGACCCCATGTTGACCTTTTCTTCCGGGTCAACCGGAAGTGGAACCATTCTCAAGAACTACACAACCGATTTTCAATACTTTTTTTCAGTTATGGACTCCTTTGGCATTGACATTAGCCTTGAGTAGGCGCGTGACCCCATGTTGACCTTTACTTTAAGGTCAACCGGAAGTAGACAATAGTTTAAGAAATACACAACGGATTTTTAATCTCTTTCAGTTATAGACTCCTTGGGCATTCAAAATCAAGCTTGGATTACCTTGACCCCGTTTTGACCTTTACTTCCGGGTCAACTCTAAGTGGGACCATATCTAAAGAACTACACCAGCAATTTAAAAAAAAAATTAAGTTATAGACTCCATGGGCATTCAAAATCGAGCCTGAGTTAAAATTATTCAAAATGATGGCCAGGACCTAATGTTGACCTTTTGTTCTTGTTTTAACGCTCCTTTCGATTGAGTATCAGAATCAAGACCATGCAAACCACATGTCATAAAGTTGTAATGTGTGTGTTTATTGGAGCTTAGAAAACAATTAATTACAGGAACAGCTTTCTCTAGTTACAATCACTATCTCTAGTTATTGTTATTTTTTTCCTCCAAGATGGCCGCTTAGTATTTCAATCAAACAGGCCACAAATTCTTCAGTTTGAAAGACCGCAAACTTATTTTATATTTATTTGTGGCATAAGAACCTGTGTTAACAGGGTAGGATTATTACACTAAAATGATTTGCTGGTATCTGGTAGGCATTCACTAATATTGTTTTATGAAACAGACTGTTACACGTGTTTGTGAGCATAACGTTAGATTCGGGAAAAGCTCCTAGGCCAGTCCGATTAAAAGGATGGATATTTTCTTTTTTTTCTTTTTCTTAAATCGAAAAACAGCACAAAAAAGGGATGCAGCCCCAAAAAGGATGTGAGCGGGGACGATCAACTGGTATTTTTTTTATTTGGCCTGACGATACTTGATTATGAGCTTGTTCTGCAATCTGTAAACAAAACATCAAAATTTCAACTTAATGTTGGTGATTACATTTATTTTGTTCTCATTTTTTTTTTTTGCAGGTTTATGGTTTACTGTCTGAAGCAATAGAGAAGATGACAACACTCTTTGAAGAATTTCACATTTTGAAGACTGCTTCAGACAAAAGTTCCATGATTTAGGAAAAGGACAAAATATGGAAATATTTGTAATGAATATAAAAATGTAATACAAAATTATTCTCAATTTGAGTGTGAAAACATGCACAGTTCATTTTTATTTTTCACAAAGCATTTGTTGGTGTAACTCTATTATACAGCAGTAACTGTAAATCGCTGTTTACTCCATAAAAACAAACAAATTGAGAACACTTGCATGCAACAGTGATCTTTATAATGATGGCGGCTGCTAGTAGACCCTTTCCTTGAAATCTGTTAATTTATGCAGATAGCGCATGCGCATTAACATTTTGGTTGGCAAAATGAGGGAACATCGCGCTGTTTTGTACACGGCTAATGGGTGCGTGACGTAGACGCGATTGTGAGTCTGCTTAATGCACATCTCTATGGCGTTTACGCATGCATGAATGTAATTAGCATATTTCATGGGAAGGGTCCATTTAGGCCTTTAGTAAAAAATATGATGCTGATACTATACCTTTAATGTCAGAATATGTTTGTTCTACTTGTAAAAATCTGTCAGATCAATTCGCCAGGATTATATTATGAAAACATAGTAAGAGCTTGATGAGGATTTCTAACCATGATGATTTGTTGGTAATCTACTGATCCACTTCACAGTAATATTTTAGAACAGAAACAAAACTTGCATTGACTTGTTTTGACTCGCATTGAACCACGAACATTGAACAACCTCCCAGTGCGCATCAGAAATTGTAACTTTTTGCCTTTGTTCAAAAAATCTCTTAAAACCCACTTGTATCAGATGTAATTTGTTGTATTTACAGTTCCATTGGTTTTGCTCTTTTCAGCCCTTTGATCTTGATGTAAAGGCGCTTTATAAATAATTAGTTGTATGTATGTAGTGTATAGACTGGTGGAGAAATGTACACATCTATTTGTTTGCATGTTGTGGGTATTTCCCAATGGAGTTTTTTCATGTTTGTGACCAGTAACAAGTTTTTGACATGGGAAAAAAAAAAACAGGGGCCGGTTTCACTAACGTCCCTGTAGCGATCATTGCCGTCACACTTGCGATGAGATCGTAAACCGCTAATCCATCGCGCTCCTGATTTCGAGTTTTTTTATTAATTTATTTATTTATTTATTTATTTATTTCCAGGCAAACAGTACATACAAAGAATAGGCAATAAAAAATAAGACTAAACAGAGAACAAGCCTGTGGATAACCAAAAAGCAAAAATAATCACTATCTAAAGGCAGTCATCGCAATTTTTGTTTAAAGGAAAATAAAGTTTTGATACCAGTCGACCTTTGACATAACCAGCCAGAAAGCCGTGGGTCATCGCTATTAGAAGCGAAATGCATAAATTGCAGTTTAAATGTCAATCGTTTTCATGCTGGTGCATGAAAAATAATAAGATCAAGGACCATGATTAAAGGCTGGACACTATTGGTAATTACTCAAAATAATTGTTAGTGTAACCCAGAAAAAGAATACTCTTAGAAAAATAATGAATAAAACTATTAAAGTCACTAACTGTTGGGGCAATCTCTCTAACAAATGAGAAAAAACCAAGATTGGGTAGGGATAAGACGCGAGAAAATGTAAAAAACAGTTACTCAAAGCTGTAGGTTTCTCAAACATAAAAAAAGATAGCTTTATATTTATTATAAACCAATCACCCAAAGCAGTATAAAATAATAAAAACCTTTAGACCAAAACGAATGGACTAAGGACCTCAAACTTGAACATCACTATGTTTGAAACATCAACTTAAGCAAAGGAAACTAAACCAAGAACTAAAAACAAACAAAAAACAAAAAATAAAATACAGAACACAGTTAAAAGAAACCTTAAAGAAAAGTTACACATTAAAATCAAAATGGCTTTGGCAAACTTGTGTAAATAAAACGACAAGAAATACCACTAATTGAAGTACAGTTCTTCTAACAAATTTAGGAAGAAAAACCTGGTCTTTGAAAATGCAATCAAAGCTTCAAGAAAAGTAGTTTCCAAGACAGACTCTTTCATAAAAAAATTTAACTTTAGAAATTAACTTCTAGGAAAGAAACTCAGTAATATTACAAGTGTCAAAATAATCAACAAATTATACAATAACAAATGGCAGTGTAAGCTTACCAGAATAAACACTTTGTACAGGTAAAATAGAGAACGTTGAAGAAAATCAAAACTTGAGAAGAGAAATGAAAAGTAATCGAAAAAATAGTAATCAAAAAATAATAAATAATAATCAAAGAATAATAATGAAAAATTATAATAAAAATAATAAATTAATAGAAACAGATAAATCAATAAATTGTATTATACAAACAAAATTCTTTGTAATTCTTTATAATACAAACAAAATTCTTTTTTTTTCTCCTGCAACTTCTTTAAAGGAATCAACCTAGTCTTGTTAGAAATTAAATTGGTTTATTTTAAATTTAAAGTTTTAAATAAACGTTGGTTCGAATTCCACTCTAGTCAATTCTTTGTTCAACCCCCAAAAAAGCAAATAAACCTAATAAGGTCTTACCAAACAGGCTAAATTTCTGAAGGTAACCTTTATTTGTTTTTGTGTGATGTTACTTTGATGTTTTTTTATGCCTACTGAGGTTTTAGAACAAAACTGTCTTTTGAAGGACCTTTTCTGATTTGATTGTAATTTGTTATTTTCCATGCTCTTTCAAAATGTGACTTAAAAAAATTATTTATTGTGTTGGGCATGGGACTATTTTATTAAGTTTACGTTTAATATTTGCATTAGAAGATTATCAATAGCTGGAAACATGAAGTCAGAAAAGGCAACCCTGGTTCTATTACAGAAAATACGTCATCTCCGATACTCCACTGAACAAAAACAAAGCACCCTGGTGTAGCTGGAGCTACATGTGTGTACCGTGCACTTAAGATCCCGTGTGTACATGTACACACAAAGTACGTCCTCCTTTTTACAGCCCCCATATTGTCAAGTCGTTTTTTTCACAGCTCTCGGAAAACAACGTAGTTAAGCCCTTTCACAACGTAGTTAAGCCCTTTCACATGAAGAAAATAAGCAGAGGGTCCTTGGTTCTCAGAACACAACGTTGTTTTATCCACATAGGGTGAAACGTACCTCTGCTTAAATAGGCACAGGTCCCTGGTCCTTTAAAGACCACGGTCAAGACCTCAACCTTGAAAACACAACATTGTGTTAATTATACCACGATTGCCGTGCGTGCCGTGTGAATGAACATTGCTGCCGTAACAAAGGACCCTGGTGTAGATGGAGCTACCAAGCGTGCGCGCAAGAATATCAAGATGTTCGACCCCGTTATGCGATAACTTTAAACCTTTGAACGTGTTTATGAGAACGTGTGTGCATGAACATGTGCGCTCAAGAAGAGAGCAAGTTGTCAATATTAGCATGAGATCAATAAGAGATAATTTAAAAATTTCACTCTAGAAAACCATTTGATTTTTCCTTAAACCGTTAGATAATTTTTAAATCAACTTCCAGCATAGTTCTAGGAGCAGGCCTACTTCAGTGGGCAACAAAATGCATGCCAGATTTATGGCAATATTCATCGGTAAGAATCTGCACTCCCCAGTTTGTTTCAATTGTTACTTTTTCTGTCCTTGGAATTTGGTGGTCAGAGCACGAGTGAATGTTTTGATCATCACAACCATGTCACAACTATGCATTTATTCTCCAAAACAATTTGTAGAGGCCGCCGACGACAGCGCAGGAAAATGATCTGTTACCAACACATATGTTGGCTATGTATGCTAGCTGTGTGGGTATCAGTGAAATAAACAATATTGACCTTTGGCACCACAAAAGACAGACATGTAGGTTCTGAGACACGGGGCGTTGGTTTCTGCGCCGTGTGAAAGGTCCTGTTTGAGTTTGACCAACGTCCTTGGTCAAGACAACTGGCTCCGGAAACCAAGGACCCTAGTTTAATTTTGTCGTATGAAAAGAGCTTTACACACTATGTAGGCCAACAGTCCAGTTTCCTGACACCTCCATTGCGATGTCAGAATCGACCAAAGGAAAGAGAAAACAAAATTAGAGAAAAAGGTAAAGGTAGATCCTGCGAGGGTCCTCCCTCAACCTTAGAGTTAGACGTTCATCAAGTCGAGTTTTTGATCGTTCGATTCCCAACTCTGCAAAACAGTCTTATCTACACTGGGTTCCGGCGGAGTTCTCCTCTTTTCCTCTTCGCCTTGTCAACTTCCGGCCCTCTCCATGGTCTTTCTTCCCTGACGATCTTCGCAGATATCAGTCAACACATCCTTCCATGGGTCCTTACAATACCTTTTCGATGCCCATTGGTAATTTTGCCGGCTACTACCCACAAGAACGGCCAACAGATAACAGAGGTTTTTTCTCGTTTTGACATTCGCCTGCCACCAAGTACCACAGATTTATTTGGCGCCATTTCCAAGAGGACATTGGGGATCGTTCAGAGTTATGCTTCTCCCGCTCTAGAGGGTCCCGTTCCTGGTCCCATTCACCGATAAGACCACACTTTAGGTCACCTGTGGACGATCTTTGATCACCAAGGGTCATTCTTCTGGGCACCACTCCCGTTCTGTATCCTCTCCAAGTAGCTCATTTGGGTCAGATAATGATTTTGTGGAGCCTGGAAACACTTCGAGTATTGGTCCCCAGAGGGAAGCCGAGTAATATTTTACAGTTTTCCCCCTCCCCGCTTGTCATTTTGTTGGGATTTTGCCCAACTCACTCCCCCCTCCAACGTTTACTATTCCTGTAGACAGCTTTTACTCTGAGAATATAAAAGAGGCCTTTTGAACCTTTCAAAAGAAAAAGCATCTGACAGTTCCTCGTAAATCATCTCTCTTCAAAACGAATACCAATGATAGCAATAGATTTTTTACTGTGCCAACAATTTCGTCAACATTTAAAGATAAGCTGCGGTCGATAAACCAACCGGGAAAAACATCTTCCCAGATAAACGCACTACAGACCTTAACAGCTCTCTTGAGAAGCTAGATCGTCATTTATGCTCTTGGGCCCAAGTTTCCAACCTGTCTATTCTTCTGCCGGACACTCTTGCTTGGGCTTCAGAGGACCCCGCGACTTCCCTGCAAACATGTAGGTCACTTATCCTCGATCAGCTCTACTGGCCCTCACAGGGTGCCGCCATTGTTTTCACGTCAAGTGGTGCCCGCACCGTGCTGAATGACGGAGGTGTGGGTTATTAGAGCACTGGGACAGGGAGAGGGTAGGGCTACACAGTGGTACGTCTTTGGAACAGGGGACGGGGAATGGCAAACAAAGTGACAGATAAAATGAACTGGGCTGGGCAGGGACATGAAAAAGTGGAAAGGGACTATGAAGATATGGGATATTGGAAAGGAAAATAATAAAGGAACACGTTGCCTTGGATCGGACGAGTTGGTCTATAAAAAAGCGTTTGTAACCGTTTGTTATGAAATGCGGGTAGTAAGATAATTTAAAAGTAGAAAACAATGATCCGCACAAGTTTGCCTCGAAATTGCGTGGTTTTCCTTTTACTGTGCGAACAAATACGGTCGGCCATTTATGGGAGTCAAAAATTTGACTCCCATAAATGGCCAACCGTGTTAAAAGGACGAGGTAAAAGGAAAACCGTGCAATTTCGAGGCATGTTTGTGTGGATCATTGTATTCTACTTTTACAGCAACTTTCTACCCATATGCATATTATAACAAACGCTTTTCAAAGACCAACTCGACCGATCCAAGGCAACGTGTTCCTTTAAACCGAACTGGGGAAAATCGAACCGTAAGAACGGGGATAGAGCCACTGTATATAAGCGGGACCCAAGCAAAACTGGAAAACATCAGAACGGGGTATAAACGAGACTAGGAAAGAACCACTACGGGACCCGCGCAAAACTGGAAAACACAAGTTATGGACAACCCGTGGCAAGCAACGAACAATGCCAACGCACGGGATAGCGGGGCCGGGAGGCAAGGAGGCACAGGATTATTGGACGGGGAGTGGGAAGGGGCACACGGTGGGACAGGGAGTGGAGGAAAGTCAAAATAAATTGAACGGGAACAAAATAAGCGAAACGGGTATAACGGGACTGGGAAGAACCACTAGCAGGACCCGCGCGTAACTAGAAAACATACTAGATGGGACCGACAAGTAAAAAGAAACAAGAAAAAGACGGGCAAGTGTACGGTTTATAATTAATGCACTAAAACTAGAAGGTTCGTCGTGATTCAGGGTGTCCCTCCACTTTACCCCTCCCCTCCCCCCTTTCACCACGCTACTTGCAAATCTATATACGCAATGATTTCTAGCGGGCGCCGCAAGCGGGGTATAACGGGACTGGAAAAGAACCACTAGCGGGACCCACGCGAAAATGGAACACATGGGCATAAAGTGGCAAGCAAAGAACAGTTACATGTACATCGCAGGGACGAAGGCTCACAAACAGAGGCTCGGTTATGGGACGGAAGAGGGAAGGGGCTCAAGGTGGGACAGGGGACGGGGGAATTGCAAACAAATTAATTGGGCCGGGTATATAATAGGCCTATGGGAAAGGGGAAAACAAATACCTATTTACAATATGGGATAGGAAAGTAATAAACTGAACGTGGAAAAAAACGGGAATGGGAAAGAAAAAGCGGGACCTGCGCGGCGAAACTGAAAAATATTGATGGGGAGATCGACAAATAATGAGAAACGAAAAAAAGCGGACAAGTGTATTTGATTACACAAAGACGCTGTGATTTGTGTTGTGACCCTGCCTTCCCTGTAAACAACACTACATTTGCGGCATTTTATACACTATGATTTCTAGCGGGGTTGCCAGGCTTCGCGCGGCATCCCGCGAGCATGGAAGAACTACTGCTCATTGGGAGTAATTTCTTCTCAAATAAATTTGACGAGAAGATCAACCTGCATCGACCCTCTAAGAAATCTTCTTCTTCACTGCCCTCCAGCACCAACAACAAGGGCAGGAAAAGCAACCAAGGGTCTTTTTGATGCTCCTACCAGTACAAATTTCGTTGCCCCAAGATCATCAACCTTTTGCCCCTCAATGCCTTTATTCAACCCAAGCATTTCCGGATGGAAACGCTGAAAACTGTCTAACCACCTCTCCCTCGGGGTTGGTGGCCACTTCCTTCGACTTATGAGATGCTTACCTCCATGTACCTATTGACGCAAAACCTACCAGTTCCGATGCCTCCCGGCTTGGCCTCTCAACTGCTCCAAGGGTCTTTACCAGAATCACACAAGCCGTTGCTGCAGCTGTACATCAACAACAGATTCACATTTTTCTGTACCTGAAAGATTGGCTGATCGTGGGCCCCACTCACTCTCAGATGCTCTTCGAAGCTTAACAACGACCATAAAGCTTACACAGGAACTAGGGCTCATCAACATAGTAAATTTTTCTCTAGTTCCAAGCGATCGCGCCAAAGGCTAACCAAGTTCCAATCTGAGCTCACCAATCAAGGAGCTTAACTACCCAGAATGGCTTGCACTTGCGCATTGTAAATGCCTTTGTAGGTATCTAAAGTGAGTATTTTTCTGATACACATAGGTAGGCAGTGGTAACCAGTGTATCCCACATTGGTAGTCTATCACATTGGTTCCCTGCCGTGTAACAACCAGTGAACTACCACATTGGTACCAATGTTGTCACTTTGGTAACCAGTGTAACCTCATTGTTAACAATGAAACCACATTGGTGACCAATGAAACTACATTCAAGTGGCCAATGAAACCACATTGATAACCAGTATATCCACATTGGTAGTCTATCACATTGGTTCCCTGCAGTGTAACAACCAGAGTACTACCACATTGGTACCAATGTTGTCACTTTGGTAACCATTGTTACCAATGAGGTTTCATTGGTAACAATGAAACCACATTGGTGACCAATAAACTACATTCGAGTAACCACATTGGAAACCAGTGTAACCACATCACATTGGTTACCATTGTAAACACATTAAAACCACTAAGTAACCGTGTGTTGCCAAATTGGTAACCAGTGTAACAACCAGTGTAACCACATAACCAGTGTAACCTCATTGGTAACAATGAAACCACATTGGTGAACTATGAAACCACATTGGTGAGCAATGAAACCACATTGGAAACCAGTGTAGTTTCGAGCTTCTCTATGGAATAACTCAAGATTGAACGTTGAAACACGACAGATAGGGGAACCTTGGTGTCAACTCACCACAGACCTTTATCTACGAGTATGTAAGCTATTATAGCTTACATATTTGTTGAGAAACAGCGAAAAGCAAATGTCATTTTTCAACTTTAAAAACTTTGTCATGACGTCATCATTAAAAATTTGTGGCGGTTTCATCTACTCACTATTGCCTACGTACATAGTAAGTTTTAAGTTTGTATATGCTTTCCTTTTGTTCAAACTTGCTGGACATAGCAAGTTGCTAGACATAGAATTTTTGTTTATTACAAAAACACGGTGTTCGGTTGAACGTTAAGTGATAATGTAGTTCAAATACATTGAACCATAAAGATGACTTTTTATACAATGTATCGTTATTTTATAGTCATCAGGCACTAAATTACAATAAATCAAAGTTTAAAATTTGTAAAAAATATGGCGCAAACTTTTTGGGGAGTTCCCAACAGTGCTCTCTTTGGTCCAATGAAAGAGGGCACTGTTGGGAATAAAGATTTCACAAACATCAAGCGCCACGTTTCCCAACAAAGTCTCGCAACAAACTGGAGGTTGAAGTTTTCTTTTTCAAAGAAAGTAATTTCTCAGCCACACAATTGAATTTTTGCTTATTTATGTGACAACTGAAGAAAAGACACACAACATTGACCATTTAACCTTGACTTTCGGTTAAACAGGAAGATACAAATAATTGTTTAAAGAAAATCGTACAACTAGCTGGCGCTACCAACCTGCGGCTACTTTCATAGTTTTAAGACACTGGACACTATTGATAATTGTCAAAGACCAGTCTGCTCACTTAGTGTATCTCAACATATATACAAAAGAACAAACCTGTGAAAAATTGAACTCAATTTGTGATCGAAGTTGCGAGATAATAATGGAAGGAAAAAACACCCTTGTCACACGAAGTTGTGTGCTTTCAGATGCTTGATTTCGAGACCTCAAATTCTAAATTGTGGTCTTGAAATCAAATTCGTGAAAAATTACTTCTTTCTTGAAAACTACGTCACTTCAGAGAGAGCTTTCTCACAATGTTTTATACTATCAACCTCTCCCCATTACTCGTTACCAATTATGCTGATAATTATTTTGAGTAATTACCAATAGTGTCCACTGCCTTTAAAACTGTTAGTGACCTATTTTGACCTTGCTTTCGTTTAGAACCGGGTTTTTATCGCGAGATAAGATAACAACTAAACCTCACAATTCGGAGTGGACTTAATGATGGCATTGTGGCAGTCTATGTAATGATTCTAAAACATTTAAAGGAGTTATCAAATCCGTAATGTACAACATCCCGTGCCAGATGAGCCAAACTTTTAAAGGGCTTCCATAAGGTGCAACATAAAACCAAAATAAAACCAAAATAAAACCAAAATAAAACCTGATGCCAATGTCACGCAAACATTGCAATTGTGAAGAAACAGGAGTTGTTAAAAAGTGATGCAAGTTTAATTTTAAACTAGACATTTAGAGTTTGTGAACAAACTTGAGAACTTTGGTTTCCAAAAGCCTGGGCCCATAATGTATAGATTGTCAAAATAGCTTATGTGGTTGAGGAAATATGAACTTATGAAATATTGAAGACTGTAGAACAGACTAACTAACCCAAATGAAAATGTATGTTGACAGTGCCTCGAACACAGACTATACACAAAGCTCACATCATGTCGCAACCACTGGAGCGCGACTCTGCACCGCATACACTACCAGTACACGTGTTGAACGTGTAAAATCTTAACGCTTGAGCAATGGGGAACTTTGTAGTTCTTTATACATGAATTTTTGAATTTTTCAACCTCAATTTTAAACCAGAAGACTCGGTCAAAATGGGGTCATGTCGTGAGGCGTTTACGGAGTTTTCAATGACGGTTCTGATGATGTATTAATTGTAAGAATCCCTCATGAGAATCAAAAGTTATGATTTTTTGAAATAATAAACTTTGAATTGTCATAACTCAAGATTTGATGACGTCATCATGACGTAACTACACATTTTTCCTCTCCTAATGAATATCGCACTTAATGCAAAGTTTCAAGTTCATTTGAGTTTGGAAATGTGCTTTTGTTAGCAGACAAGGGACGGACAAAAGAAGATGAAGATGTAAAAAAATCTATATAAAAAAAAATAACAAAAGGTGTTCAGAGCTATGCTCTGCTCCGAACACCTAAAAACAAACACACACAAAAAGTGTTCCAGGTGTTGGCAATAAAAGATTTTCAGGGCTGTTGGCCCGAACAACTTATAACAGGTGCAAACCTGAATGACTCAACAGAGATTGAACAAGCCTGTCTCTTTATTAAAACATGATAGATTAGCATGATACAATAAAGAGTTCTAACTAAATACGACCTAAGTTACTACATACAGTTGTCCCACACACAAAAATTGTATTACTTGTATACCACAAAGTGAAAATTAAGTTAACAGTTATGGCTTCTCAATTATTCACAGGAGTCATCTATCCAGTGATAAACAGTTCCTCTAAATAAATAATAACAGTTTCATAACCCTTTATGTATGAACAATTTTATCTGAAAAAAAGTACATGGGTCGTTTGAATAAAAGAAGTAAATACTGACAATTACAAGCAAAAAGTAAAAGCATCAACTTCCAAGTAAGAAGCAACCAGTGTACTAGCATCTCCCAAATTCCAGATGAATTATTCTATTATTTTACAGCAAAGCATTCACTTAAGGCTCTTAAACTCCCATCTTAAACTCACACATACACACACAATCCAAACAGCATTTGAATTAACAGAGACATAGTAATCTACATGACAGTCATGAGATTTTGATTCTGACAACAGAAACCTGGTATTAAACCTTTAAGTTCATAAAATGCAGATCATGTAAAAGTAGCATTTTAGTAAATACTTGCCAGCAAAAGCTTTTACTTTATTTTGTTCATATGGATGGTAGTAAACACTTGAAATTTTCAAGTAAAATAAAATACTAATTTTATTCATACGGCCCATGGTTTTTGAAAACAATTTTGAGAAATTCTGTCCTCTTAAATTTGTCTTTTAACAGTCAACTTGGAAGGCAAATAGTTAAGTAAAAGTTTAAATGAATGTGAATAGTTTACAAGAAAAATCAAAAGTCAATTATGGGCACTTCAAATGACAAGTCTTTATACAATTGCACTTCTTATACTTACTTCCATACATCTTTAAAGGTTTCTTTTTTGACCCACCATATTCTGAATGAACTCCATATGCTGTAAATAACGTGTATTATTTGAGATCAAAATGTTACAAATGTATATTCGTTTTGGTTTTTGCCCATATGCACTGATGTGTGTTAGCACTCCATACTCTGGGAAAAAAACTGCTACTGTTAAGCTCGAGGGACAATTTTTGGCCAAGACCACACATTGCAAATCACATCCTTTGTGAAGGTTCTGAGACTATGAAATATTGTTTCTGCAGTGCAACCCCCACCACCAACACACACACACAAACACACACACCTGTTTTTTTTTACATGGGCTCTGTGGACATTCACGTCAGGTTGTTCTTTTAGTTTTTCAATTGTTTTTTCCTTTTGTTGAAGTTCTTGGTTTCAATGTGTAGGTGAGTACAATTATGTATAATGACAGAAAGAACTTGACCTGTAAGAAAACATATTGGCTATAAATATGAAACAAATTATAGTGAAACAAAAAATTCACAAAATAAAGAAGAATTTAATCTCCTTTAACGTGTTACTTGTAAATACAACTTTTTTATTTCATTGCTCATTGAATGTCCTTTTTTAGCCCTTAAGAACATTTGTGTATTCAAAATAAATATTACAGTGACATCCTGAATACACAAAGCCTCACTTTCAGGGTAGAAACTTTTGGTTTCAGGCAAACTTGATGTAAAATGGCTGGAGAGAACAAAGGTTGCTGAACATGTTTGTATTTTAATACAAAAACCTGCTTTGACATTGTAGGTTCCATCCAATATTTTTTATTTTGTTAACAACATGTAATATTTTGCCATGTTATGATTAGGGTTAAGAGTAGAGCCAGACACACTGTTTACTTGGTAGGCTCTCAATTCTTTTTTAATTGTGAAACAAGGAAAAACTATGCAAGCTTTTACCATAGAGCAAGGAACGGAAGGAGTTACAACTAGTCGTCTTCAAAGGTTCCATGTGTGTTACCGCGGGCGTATAACGACCAGCACTAATCGGCAGAAACATCTGCGGGCGCAATTCCTAACGAGCGAAGTATAAAGAACTAGGTATTATATGTCTGTGGTTACGCCACAGAAAAATACACAGATTGCATTGCGTTCAAGCGTCCTTCTCAACCAACGACAAACGGCAAGGCTGATTTGAGCTATAAATAACGACATTTCAATGATTTTGGCAAACAAAAATGCAATAGGAATTACCTCTTTGTAATATTCTTATAAAACAAACACATATCAGTTGAATAATTACGGCTCTCTCAATCTTCTTAACCAAAAATATCCTATGCGAAATTGTACAAAAGTGAAGTAAAAAAAATAGAAAAAAGATCATTTTATATTCCCCTTTTTCAGTTTGTGTCTAATTGTGTCTACCGTTCAAATGCATATCCCTCGCTAGGAAAAGCGTTTGCAAACAATCTCAATTCATTTTTAACGGCCGGAGACCACCGACATTCTTTTCATGATCAAACAATCAGTACCACATATTTCATAATATTCCCGATCAGCAAAACCTAACAAATGTCATAATTCATCACAGGAAAGGCCGATTTGTTTGCTTCAAATTCAGTCAAACGCTCAAAGTCTACAGTTTCTAATGTAGCATTGTGCGCATGCAACGTTGGTGACATTGTTTACTGCGCACGCGTTGAACTTGTGTGTTGCTACTTTACCACTCCAATAATTATGAATGGAAAACGACAAAATACCAGCGACAGCAGCGAAAGGCGGTAACAAACATGGGGTACAAAGAGCTCGCTGCGGTTGGAATGTGTACAGCCTTTTACAGGCGCTGCGGTTCACATCCATAGTGTTTCCACTGGAGGTGGATGCAGCACTAATCGGATTAATTTGAGCTTCGGGGATTAAGACTGGAGTTGTAACTCCTTCTGTTCCTTGCTCTATGCTTTTACCAACACAATGAGTTAAAGGCAGTGGACACTATTGGTTATTACTCAAAATAATTATTTCCATAAAAACCTTACTTGGTAACGCGTAATGGGGAGAGGTTGATAGTATAAAACATTGTGAGAAACGGCTCCCTCTGAAGTGACGCAGTTTTCGAGAAACAAGTAATTTTCCATGAACTTGATTTTGAGACCTCAGATTTAGGTCTCGAAAATTTGAGGTCTCGAAATCAAGCATCTGAAAGTACACAACTTCATGTGACAAGGTGTTTTTTCTTTCTTTTATTGTTATCTTGCAACTTCGACTGAAATTTTCAGGTTTGTTATCCCATGCATATGTTGAGGTACACCAAGTGAGAAAACTGGTCTTTGAAAATTACCAATAGTATCCAGGGTCTTTAAGAAAAGAGTTGTTATACATTTTAAGGCTATTTCTTATTATGAAAATTATACTAGTAATTTCTCATATAGCTAGATTTTTGTGCAAGCATTGTTGGAAGAAAAAAAAATAACTAAATCTTATCCCACTTTCCAATACAATAAACAAGCCAAATGTGACATCTACATGTATAATCTATTGATCCTCCACCAAAAGAATCTTCAAATTCCTTGTGTATATAATTTGTTTTAATAAACCATGATAACCCATATTGGCAGCAAGTACATCTCTATGCTCATGACACTTGAGCCCGTTTCACACAAACAAGCTTTTTAAACTATGGTCGTTGGGAGCGAAATCACATTCCCATTATATAATCACAAACTTGTGTCGTGTGAAATGAATCCCTGCGAAGAAATCACCACGGCGTGTACAATCGAGCTCGAGACCTCCAAAAATCGCAACCCTGTTTAGAATTGCCGAGATCACTTGTGTGAAACGGCACACAGTAGATTACCAAGGTCCCTGGTGATTGCACAACGATCATGCATGCACAAACCATTGGGGTTTCCTTTCTTTATGCACAAAGTTTTAAGCAGTAAACACGTCATTACCTCATGGAGAAAGGTCGTCTATTCCAGGTATCCAACAAAATGGTGTCCGCGGCACAAATTGCAAATTAGTTTATTGTATTGCTTTCCTCAAACCATAGAGAAATGCCAACTGTTGTCCTTTCCCTATGCTCAAACAAAGTTTTTTCTATGACCAAGAAGCTATCCGATCGAGGACTTGAATCTTGCTTTTCCGATTCCAATTTCATACAAAATGTGTTCGGATACATTTATCTTTGGAGTCGGGACGCTGAGAAATCGTATAGTTGTTATCGTTTTGACAATTTCCTTGACATCCCAGCGGCTTCACGTTGCAAAACACGTAATGACGACACCGAGTGTCATTTTGATTGCAGCACAAAAAAATGGGGGAAAATCTGTAAATAGACTTGACAGTCAGTCCTTTTTATGTTCAACTAAAGCATACACATCGCGCGCACTGCTCATACAAAACACAAGTAGGACTGTTCCTTACTCTACTACGGAATGTAGTGAGAATTTGGTTGTGATCAATTGCTGCAACATGTAAAGTACATGTACTTCGCTGCAAATCCTCCACACATGCAGGTTCTGGCGATATCAACATCTACGTAACAATGGATGAATCCGTTCGAGAAACACTCTGAGCGTCTTTTAATGCATGCAATAATAATGGTGTGGACGCAAACCCGTTCGCTCATCCCCTGATTTTTAATTTTGAACTTGGAGACCACATATTTTTGAAGTGAAAAATCCGGAAGATTCTTATGCCTGGAAAACACATTGTAATTGGTGCAACAAGATCTATGGTAACCTAAAGCAAATACATGACACTAAACGGACACTGACAGAGCACCAGCGAACTGATAAACAACACCACAGTGCGATCTCACATAAACAAGGGACGTCGGGAACGCAATGTGCGTGATCGTGTGAATGTTGGTCATGAAATCGCAAACAACCTTTAAGACAGACAACTGGTGGCCACAACAAGGGACGTTGGTCTTCGGCTCTCGTGTGAAAAGGGCTCTAGATGTATAAGCAGCCACATTGCATTCTTCAAGGGTCATAGAATACGAACAATTAAAGTCCTAAAATTTAAGTGGCAATGGTTACAAAGAAAAGCATAATTTCTAAATCTTTATCATACTAATTATAAAAAATTTCAGTCCTAAATGTGAACATGAATAAACAGGCTGAGAAAATTTTGAAAACAGAAATGGGTAAGTTTTCATTCACTTCAATGTATAGCTTACTGGATAAGTACTTCGTAAACACTAAACAGTGCATCTACACTTACCTTAATTATGAAAAGCATACATTATGTCTACATGTATACATGTATATTATATGTAATAAGTAATGACACAAGCTAGTGTGCCTTCATTATGAGGTATTTACATAATGACATTTAATGAAAGCTATTGCTGCTGCCTTTCATAGTGAGGTACATACTTTGCAACAAGTCATGCACACCAAATCTGATGTAAATTTGGTCGCTCCTTAGAGTGTAAACACTGCAAGAGGTTTCAAAAAGAGTAGTCAATACAATGTTTTTTCATCATTAACTATCAGTTTAGTTATAAAAGCCTTGATAGAAATGATTGTACATATTTTGAGTATTAAGTGCACTGCAACCTACACTAAATAAACAACACTTTCTAACACAAAGAAATTTCTATTCCATCCAACTTGCCGACTCTTGAAGTCCCCAAAACTGTTCCCATCGGCTCACTTGCTGCTATTGACACGTCCTTTTCGCACTGTGGTATAAAGATTAAACGGAAGGAAATAATATTGAAAACACTATTAAAAACATCTATGTTCCTACTATATGTCAGGCGAGTTATAAACAAAATACAGGATTTGTAACGATTTACAAAGTTGATTGTCATACGTTAAGATTATGGCTTTGTGATCATGACTGGTCTGAACAAGTTTTGTAATTCTCTCCATTAAGCAATAGAGACCTACTTTCCCCAGCATATAAATCAATGTCAGCGAGCATTCAAGTATGGAAAAACTATACCATGGAAGTGTTACAGATACAAAGTCAAACTTAAAATAAAAAAGCCAAACAAATGGTCAACACAAGCATAATGAAATCCCTGAAAAAATTCAACCTAAGTTTTTGGTACTGTGACGCATACAGAATGACATGTGAAGTCATAACATACCATCACTGTAGACAGCATTTACCCAAACAAACCTCATCTCAGTTGTAATGCTATCTTAATCCCTTCCTACATCCCTAACTCGCTCATCTACCAATTTCAACAGTTCAACCATGGTAAGTCTTCAATCAACTGAGCGGAAATCAAGTGGTCCGGACTGTTGTCGGCCAACAATCCCAGCCAAGTTGATCTATCAATTCTCATTTTCCTATGAAATTGCATCATCGAGTCTGTTTCTATAAATCAACTCCAACCTCAACTTTAACCCTTCAACTAGTTGCACTAGCTTATAACTAAGCCCCACGGCTCCCATGGAATAATTTGAATCTTTTTTGTGATAAACCATAAGTAATAAAAGAAAAATTAAATAACAAGAGTAACAAGAGATGATAAGGCTGCCCAACTGTTTTTCCATTGTTCTCAGCATGGGCAGAGGTACAGGTAAAACTGAAATCCAGTACACCATGACCAGTTAGTGAACACGACTTAAAGCCGAGGGTCAAAGCCAAGGGTCACAGCAGAGTCAAAATTAACAGAAATTGCTTTAAATTAATTCGAACAACCATTGGTTTTTCCATTGTTCAAACACACACTAGAGAAAGAAACATGTTGGACAAGGCATTGAAAATATTTATAGTATTTTTAAATACATAACTATAAATATTTTATTCAGTATAGGTTTTCTCTGTAAATTTCCGCAAATTAGCAGCAAATTTAACCACCACGCTGTTCTTTTTCGCGCGAAATCAAATGCTACTGAAAAGGGTCATTTGATTTCGTTTTACGACAAGTCAAATGTACTGTTGCGTAATTTGCTTTAACAAAATATTCATTTAATTTAACAATTCATCAAAAGCATTCAAATTCACAAGAGTTTTTTGAGGCGTGTGTTTAGTCATTAACTTCCATTTTTTGGCAGTCAATTCTGGAAGTTGTGCAGTCTAAAAAAACGCTTGGTAAACTTTTTGTACCTTACTAATGTTAAAGGCATGTGGTTCACCTTTTGACACTTGAACATACATTATACGCCAAGATGTCTGGTACGCCAACAGATTGATCTTTGGCGAATATTTACACGAAAAACAGGAAAACATTTAAAAAAAAACATTCAAACACAATACAATTTGTGACCCGCTACGTGAAAATGAGTCAGATGTTGACAATTGGGTGTCACAAGATAGTTGTTCAATTGTGTGTTACCTTTGGTCTAATTATAATGCTAAAGATTGAAATAAGATTGAAGATTGAAATATGAAGTACATTATAACAAAGGATGAGGTCATGTCAATCTATCCTGGATGAAGACAAAGTAAACGCATTATCCGCATAAATGGATTATTTTGTCCCGACTTTTGAGCATAGTTTTAATTCAATGGGCTATGTCATTGTATTAATTTTATTATCTCAACTGCACTGAGTATTTCCCCGCTAAGCCAAATAATAAGGGTAATTACCTAGTGGACTAAGTAAAAATATAACACACTGCTATAATTACACAGTATTTATGGGAGAGAGGAACTTCTTCTACTTCGCACCAAGAAGATAGAGCTGTCAAAAGAGGTACTCTCACGTCTTCGTTTGATGAACATTTTGTCAGATTGTGATGGGCCAAGTAACGACCGAATGTACAGCACAACTCATACTCAATCTCGTAGTGGACAAAAGCGGGGTAAGCGTGGTGGACTCTTAACCAGATTGCGTCAACGTAACCACAAACCTCCCCTCCCAAGTATGTTTTTAGCTAATGTTCGTTCACTCAGGAACAAAATTGATGAACTTTTCTGCACTATTCATAATCGGAAAGACTATCGGGACTGTTCAGTGTTTTGTTTCACTGAAACCTGGTTGGATTCAACTGTCCCTGACTCGGCAGTTACACCCTCGGGATTCACCCTTTTTCGATCAGATCGTAATTTTACTGAAGTGGGTAAATCTACTGGAGGTGGTTTATGTTTCTTACTGAACAATTTGTGGTGCACCGATGCCAGGATTATTTCACACTCATGTACACAGGAATTGGAGACTCTTATCGTGAAATGTCGGCCATTTTATTTGCCGAGAGAACATAATTCGTTATTAGTGGCTGCAGTGTACATTGTACATACCACCCGAGGCAAAAGCATCTGCGGCTATTGACCAACTTTCTACCATTATTACGAAGCATGAGAACGCGAACTCGGGTGTTGTTTTCATTGTTACCGGGGATTTCAATCATTGTAACCTAAAGAAGGGGTTACCGAAGTACTACCAGCACGTGGACTGTAAAACTCGTCAAGATAAAACTCTGGACCATTGTTACACAACAATCAAGGCGCTTATAAATCGTTAAAGCGAGCTCCTCTTGGTAACTCGGACCACAATATGGTACACCTGGTTCCAGCTTACAGACAACGGCTTAAATCCAATAAACCAGTAAAACGCCTTGTTCCTTGATGGACAGATGAGGGCGTTCAGCAACTACAAGCCTGTTTCGACTGCTCTGATTGGTCTTTGTTTGTAAACAGTTCAGCTGACTTGGATGAATGCACAGATGTCACAATGGGTTACATCAAGTTTTGTGAGGAGATGTGCATTCCTAAGAAATCAACAACTCGTTATCCTAATGACAAACCTTGGTTTGACGGTTCAGTGGACAAGGCACTCCGCTCAAGGAACATGGCATTCAAACGAGGGGACAACGCATCTTGGAAACAGGCGAAATACGCAGTCAGGAAGACAATTAGTGACGCTAAACGCCGTTACCAAGGGCAACTCGAGGACGGTATCTCTTCTACCAATTCCAAAGAAATGTGGAAGAGTTTCAATAAAATGACTGGATACAAGCCCAAGTCCGTAGGTGTAACATCTAATGATCCGTTATTGCCAGACCAACTGAATGAATTTTATGCTCGTTTCGATCGCCCTTTGGACAGGGCAACAATGCCTAATAGCGATGACCTTCTTCCTCCATTTCAGGTTTCGTTGGACGATACCCGCCGCGTCTTGTCCAAACTAAACGAGAGGAAGGCTCCTGGTCCGGATGGGATTTCCTCTCGCCTTTTGCGATCATGCAAAAATGAACTGTGTGACATTCTCTGTATTATTTTTAAATGGTCATTGAAGATTTGTCATGTTCCTAAGGTATTTAAACATTCATTTGTCATTCCTGTGCCCAAGCATACACCTGTTTGTTTAAATGATTACCGACCAGTTGCTTTGACGTCAACTGTTGCAAAGTGTTTAGAGTCTCTGGTACGGCAATATATTTTAGCTAATATTCCACCTGCTCTTGATCCTTATCAGTTTGCTTACAAGAAAAACAGATCAGTAGAGGATGCAGTGTCTCTCGCATTATTTAATGTAACACGGTTTCTGGATCGAAAAATTCCTAATTATGCCAGACTTTTATTTATTGATTACAGCTCGGCCTTTAACACGATTTCGCCTTTTCAATTATATGACAAGTTGACTCTTCTAGGGTTAAATGTTAATCTTTGTAAATGGGTTTTAGACTTTCTATTGGATCGTTCTCAGATTGTCAGAGTCGGAAATAATTACTCCAAACCCTTGGTTTTAAATACCGGGATGCCACAAGGTTGCATTTTGTCTCCTTTGCTGTACTCGTTATTTACATACAACTGTGTCAGTACTTCAGCCAGCAATTTTATGGTTAAGTACGCTGATGACACGACTGTATGTGGATTAATTACGAGACATCGTACCGAAATGAAGTACAATCTATTGTTAACTGGTGCACTGAGAACGATTTAGAATTAAATGTCAATAAAACACAGGAATTTGTTATTGATTTTCGCAAAAATCCTGCAGCTATTGCTCCCTTGGTCATTAATGGTTCTGAAGTGGAAATAGTGAAATGTTTTAAATTTCTAGGTGTACATTTATCATCTGATTTGAAATGGGGATGTAATGCAGATTCAATTGTTAAGAAAGGTCAGCAAAGATTATTTTTCTTGAGACGGCTGAGAAGCTTCCATGTCAGTCAGCCACTTCTGTTGAAGTTCTACCGAGCGGTGATTGAGAGTGTCTTGACACAATCAATGATCGTTTGGTGGGGCAATGCAACAGCCGATGACCGGAAGCGTATCAGCCGGATCGTTCGCACCGCTAGTAAAATCATAGATTGCCAACTTCCATCACTTAATGAACTGTATCTCTCTCGAGTTAAAAAACGAGCCCTCTCTATAGTAGATGACCAGTTTCACCCAGCACATTCCCTCTTTCAGCCCATGCGGTCTAAGAATCGTTTTCGTTCAATTAAATCTGGATCCAACCGTACTTTGCAGAGTTTTTATCCCACAGCTGTTCGTGTTCTAAATGACAGGTTTTAATCATGAATGTCTATTTCTGATTTTAATTCTATCGTACTATTTTTATCTTTCGTATTTCGCCTGTATATTGTAATACTTTTCAGAGTTGTTTATATTATATTTCCATGTATTTTTGTAAATGGTTAATTTTTAGTGCAATTTGTATATAACATAATATTTTTAGACACGCAAAACCAAAACAAATTTCACTGTACTATATTTGTTTTTTTACAAGTGACAATAAAACATTCTATTCTATTCTATTTTCTTGTACGGAGCGCATTGGGTATAATTCATGTGCACGCAAGTGTCTTCACATTGGCGACCAATCAGGTGGAAAAGACAATCAGACCATAGAGCAACTATGATCAGACCAAAACATTTTTCTAACCCGCAGGTTCAATCGTGTTGAACAGATGGTAGCGAAAAAGTTCAACGTTATGTGCAAAATTTTATTGAAAATAAACACATTGAATAATTGGTTGCTTTCGTTGAATTATTGTTTGCTTTACTTCCAATAACGCTACGATTTTAGAATCTTTGGCCTTTTACTTGTGCATCGCGAATTATGGAGCGCCACGTCCCACGATACATATCGTTCAGTTGTTACAGCACTAAATAAAGCGAGTTTTTGGAACATGCTGGGTGTGCCACAAATCTATATACTGTTTGTTTAACACCGCTTTTTGTTGGTGGGTGGGGGGGTAAGAGCATCGGAGATTATTGGAAGTCCGAGGTCGCCACCCACTTTCAACCTAAAGCGATTCCACGGCGACCTCCTTCACCAAGCAATAGGTGGCCTGTCTCAAAACCAGACAACAGACAACGCACCACTCACAATACACTGACCAGAATGTAAGGAGATCAGTTGGGCTCGATTTCACATGCTTACTTTATTTGTATAAGCCCCCCTCCACCCCCCCCCCCCCACAAAAAAAAAATGTTATTAATTTCCCCACAGGCTCCTTCCAGCCTATAGCCCTATAGTACAGGGTGTCTCAAAAAAAGACTATACACTTTTGAAATGAAAAATATACGATTCTGGGGGAAACGGTTTGGATGTATGGATAGCTTATGGTCTCAACTTTTATATGACAACCCGACCAAAAAGGGCGGATCCAATGCCGGGTGGGCGGGCAAGGGGCAATGGGTGAACCAATCCGGAGAACCATCTGCGAAACACTGTCCAATGAGTCGCCTGTCAGAAAGATTTTTAGGAAGTCTGGTAACAACATCGACCAGTGGTTGACACATGGTCGCCGCCCAAACTCTTCCTCCAATCGGACGACTCGTAAGTGGGAGTTCGGGTCAGGGTTTTGTAGACTTGCAACCCGACGTCTGCAAAGACACAATCGTGTTGAATTCCACAACGATGTTGTTGAATTCGGCAAGGATGCCATGCCACTGGACCTTCTAATTTCAATCCAAGATGGCGCGGGTTACGCTTTTAATAGTATAGATAATAAAACGAACATTTATATTGCGCAGTTAGGGGCCATTCGTAATTTTCAATGTTTAAAATTTCGATTTCTTTTCCAAAGATTTTTGACCCACCCTCCCACCCCTAATTTCGATTATAAAAACATTGATTTGTTATGTGCAGTAGATTTTCAACCCCCTAAAAAATATTAAATTGTTTAAATCCGAAATTAACGGTTTTGCCGCCCTAAAAAAAAACTTGCTCCCTGGGGAAGGAAAAAAATAGGCTACATGTAAATACAAAAATTGTGCAGAATTTTTTTTTGTGGAGGATTTCTTTTCTTCAAAATGCATGGGGAAAAAAATGCCAGTTTACTTCACATTCACATGAGGTACACACGAGATGTTGCTGGTTAATGTGGAGGTACGATTGTGTGAGAATATTTCCCCCAAGAAAATTAATTTCCGGCTAAAATGATGTGCAAAATCCTCCGCTCATGACTTCTACCTGATGTGTTGAGTCTATGCACGTGGGGCGCATTCAACAAATTTGCTAAACAGATTGGGACACACTTGTGCGCAATTCACGTTTTGCGCTCTTGCGAATTCCATATTATCAGCTGAATCTGGTGAGAGAGCAAAAGCGTGCGCAATATGCAAATTTGCGCTCTGTTTGTATGCCAGCCCAAGTTGATAATTCAGAAAAACTGCGCGCAATCTGAAGATTGTGCATTATTATATATATTATTTTGTTTTCCCTGTCCGGCCCTAAGCGTGAGAAAATGGTTGCATTGTGTGAAAGCGTGAGACTTGCTTGGTCTGCAGTTGCTACCTCCATGGAAGGCAAGTCAAATGATCTACATGTAGCTTGTGTCTGTTTTGTTTTTGTTTTTTTAATAATGAAAAGTGAATTTCGATTAATAAATATTTGTAAAAGAGGCTTTTGAACCACCCACCCAATAATTCGAAAAGAAATTGAAATTTTAAAACATTGTGAATTACTATGAATGGCCCCTTACCTTTATAAATGAACTCTACTGCGCATTAAAAGGTAAATGTATAAAAAAAAAATGCAGAGAAAAAAAAAAAAATCAAACACACAAACAGAGCAAGAATGAATTAAATGGGTTAAGTAAACAAATGGGTTTTTAACTTAGATTTAAATAAATTGAGTGAAGAAGACTGCGTAATTGCAAGGTGGGAGATTGTTCCACAGATTTGGAGCGGCGTATAGAAATGCCCGATCACCTAATGTAGGCCTAGATTTCCTAGATGGGTGAGATAATAATGTGGAATCTTGAGAACTCCTGAGACGGAGGTAGATTGAGACTGGGAGAGGGATTTCATGGTTATGAGTTCATGAATGTATATTGGTGCTAAACCATGAACAGCTTTATAAGTTAATAAAAGAACTTAAAGGCAGTGGACACTATTGGTAATTATTGTCAAAGACTAGCCTTCACAGTTGGTGTATCTCAACATATGCATACAATAACAAACCTGTGAAAATTTGAGCTCTATCGGTCATCGAACTTGCGAGATAATAATGAAAGAAAAAAACACCCTTGTCACACGAAGTTGTGTGTGTTTAGATGGTTGATTTCGAGACCTCAAGTTCTAAACTTGAAGTCTCGAAATCAAATTCATGGAAAATCACTTCTTTCTCGAAAACTATGGCACTTCAGAGGGAGCTGTTTCTACCAGTGTTTTATACTATCAACCTCTCCCCATTGCTCGTAATCAAGAAAGGTTTTATGATAATAATTATTTTTTAGTAATTACCAATAGTGTCCACTACCTTTAAATGCTATTCTTTGTCGAACCGGTAACCAGTGTAACTCATTTAACAATGGACTACATCGAGAATATCTAGAGGAATTACATATCAGTCTAGCACAAGCATTCTGAACTCTTTGCAGTTTGTTAATCTGTGTGTCAGGCAAACCCAAAAATAAGCTGTTACAATAATCTAACCTGCTTGTTACAAAAGCATGAATAATTTTTTCTGTACAGTCGCGAGTTAAGTATTTACGGATATGACGGATATTGAACAGATAATAAAATGCATTTTTACAAACTTCGGCAAAATGCTTATTAAATGTTAAGTGAGAAACAAACCAAATCCCTAAACTCCTTACTGAGGTGGAGGGTGATATGTTGGACATAACGACCTTGATGCTCTCACTGGAACCAGTGATACAGAGTTTGATTTGTTTTAACAAATTATTTCATAACTTTAAGATTTTAATTTGAGTTTGTTTCTTTTAAATCCAGTCGCAATGTTTGAGCCTGAAAAAAAACCTTTCAATTTTTGTTATTCCAAAAACTTTAACTTTTGTTTTTATTCCAAAAACTTCAACATTATTTGAAAACATAGCTGCAAATTACTGGCAATTGTATATAACAATCTCACTTTGGCTTGTCTTTACCAAAAACAATATTCAACTCAAAAACTTAAACTTAAACCAAAAACTTTAACATTGCCAAAAACTTTAACGCGGACGGACAGACGGAGGGATGGACGCCGGACGGAAATTGGTATTACATAGGCTCGCACTGCTCTGCAGCTCGCCAAAAACCACTCACTTTTATAACAATAAGTTAGGAAAATAGAAATGCATTGAACTGAAAGTGCTCTATATTACGCTGTGGCACTTGCGAACAAAACTAGTTTTGCTTTCGGGTCAGCCAAACAATAATACTCGGCTGACCATCACTAGCTTTAACAGCATAACTGATTTGAAGAACTGTGCTCTACTTGTATGGTCACCAGGGATGACAATGTTGTATACGGCTAGTAGCATGGCCGCACCAGTGATAATACTTTGAATACAGTTCATGGCATTTTTTTGTGGAGAACTTTCAGAGTCAATGTCTCCAGCAAATACTTTGTTAAAAACGACAGAGTTCTCTCAGACCCAAGGGGGTCGGAATGGGGCGAGAAGATACACGTGTACAGTTTAGCCCGTATGGCATACATGTATAAGGGGAATTTGATATTCTGTGACAGCTTTTTAGTTTCATAATCACTTAGCCTTTTCATTGTTTTTTAATAATGGTAAAACATCTCTGTTTGAAATCGTAACTGTCAAAATGTTTCTTTTACACCACTCATCCCATTTGTTTTTCATAACAAACTCCATATTTGGATGAAAGACTGAAAGGCATTGTGAAATCCTAGATTTTGCCTGACATGAATTGTGCGAGTTCCTTCTCTTTGTAAAAAGAGTTATAAGTTGACATTTAGGAGGTTCAAATTGTCTTTAAAATCAACATATTTTACAAGTCAAACTAGCTTTGAATGGATACCAGGGTTAAATTTCCTGAGATCTCAGTTGTCTGTTTTACCAAAGTGGTTTGTATTAATATTTTGCTAATTCAGTTAACATTGATTCAGACAGTTTTATAATCTCCATACAATTTGGGCTCGATTTCATAAAGTACTATGATTCATCTATTAAAGATGAGTTGACAATATTACTATACAATAGCACTTTATGAAATTGGCCCCTCCCTACTTCAGTCACTTACCTGTCTCTATATTCCTCAAAATAGCATCATGAGCCTGTACTCTTGGTCCAGCATGCTCAAAGGCAAAACCAAACTTCAGGAGAGTTGTGTTTGCTTCAAGTATGTCTGCTATTTCACGCTCCAATTTTTGACCCATTTGGCAATTCTGTGTAATTCAGGAAAAGAAATTGATAGATGGTACAATCAGGGTATTTGCGACATATTTTTCTCGAGGTAAAGTAGGATCTCTCATGTACTATGCCATCTTGAATATAGTACCTGTTCAACAGAGCATCTTCCTATTGTCTTGGACAATAAAGCTGAACAACAACAATGGAGATGGTCAACCTGACTACAATTGCGTTATTGTTCTGCTGTGCACCACTGCCAAAAATAAGTTTCTTATTTTGAGAAAATAAAACTTAAAACAAGTTATTTTTTCTAGAACAATTTTCTAATAGACCGTTCCTTGTTTTAAGAAATCTGTAATTAGATCTGTTTCTAATCTACTTGATTTAAGGAAGGAAAATTTGTAACAAAATTCTGAACTTTTCTCAAAAAAGAAAAAAAAAACTTTATCTTAGTTATATTTCTTATTTTAAGAAAAATTGCACAGAAAACATTCTTGTTTACATTTTCTAGGGAGTGACACAAGATAGCCTCTTCTCTTTTCTTGAATCAAGTAATTTAACCCCTTAACTATTTTCCAAATTAACAATCGTTTTATAAGAACAAATTTTCTAAACTTGTCTAAGTTTTGTTTCTTATTTTAAGAGAAACTGCAATTTTCTTGTTTCCATTTTCAAGTGAGTGACACAATAAAACCCCTTATGGGAATTGTCCAATAAAACAAATCTAGTTTTTTTCTTGAAGTAGCTTGATTTCTGCATCCAACATGGTCTTAAAAAAATAATTATGTGGCTGCTCGGAAAACATTACTTAAAGCTATTGGACACTTTCTGAACAGAACACAAATTAAAAGTTCACAGATTAACAAATAACTTACAGGGTTTACAGAAGGTAATGGTGAAAGACTTCCCTTGAAATATTATTCCATGAAATGCTTTCTCGATATATTTATTTTAAACACATACGTTATGACACGGCTAAACATGCAGAAACAAGGGTTGGTTTTCTCAATATTTTCTCCGATTGAGCTTAAATTTTCACAGGTTTTTTATTTTATATATATGTTGTATTACGCGAAGTGTGGGCCTTTGAACAAGTTGGGCTGTAACTACGAAAGCCGTTTATCTTTATACTAGTGTAGTGTATAGACGTGGATAAATCCAAGTTTTATACACGCGTCTTCCTAAACACCTGAATTAAACAAGTCTTACGAAATATCTTAAATAGTTGCTTAGTTATCCTTGTGTAACTAGCTAGTTACACGAGGATAGGACAGTCTAAACTTGTTGACCGAGGTCCCTATTGTTAAATACATTGTAATGTAGATAAAGGATTGCGCAACAACATGAACATATGATAGGCATCTGTATCGAGAAATCTTCAGCAGGTCGTTACTTCGATACTCTACAGCCTTGGCTGATTAAAAGCAACGCAGTGACAATTTCACTACTGACGAAAGGATGGCTCTCGTTGAGACCATGAGGGACTTCATTTCCATTATTGGTGACAAATGATGTGACAAAAGCCAACCAGAAAAAAGGTGATGCCTGAAAAGCTATCACTTCAGAAATGTCCATCTCGTTTCCTGACCGTAAAATACGATCTGCAAAGGACTACAAATAGTCAGTGTTAACAAAATTAGATTTTTGTTCGAAATTGTGGATGGGTGGGTCAAGGAAATAACTGCAAATCGAAAATCATGTTACCAAAAGGAAAAAAATAAATAAAAATAGACATAAAAAATAAATAAATAAAAAATACCCAGCTGGCCAAGATCGTCAATTTAATTCCTAATTAAACTCCAAAGTTGTTTGTTTGTTGGCTTGTTTGTTTGTTTGTTTGTTTGTTTAAACCATCAGGAAAAGCCATTAACAACTAGTGTTCTTCTTCATACTCTTCTAAGGGATTCACCTTGTCCCTAAAAACTCTTGGTCGTCGGCCTCCTCTTGTGCAATTTAGAAGATTTGGAGCCCATCCATCCTGTTCACCTTTCTACCTTTCTGTGTACATACCTGGCTTCTAAATGGCTCAGGATACTCGCTAAACAACCCCCGTACCATGTTTAAGAATTGCTATTGTTTGTTATAAACACATGTTTAACTCTAATGGTCATTTAAACGCGGCTAACTAAAAGCAAGCTTTGTAGTACCTGATTGAAGTTAGACACGAGGTTTATACAGTGACTACTAATTTATACGCATCTAATGGGTTAAACGGCTTTCGAACTTACGGCCCCTACTGTTTACCGATGTTGTGCGATTGCTTTAAAGTCATCAATTTAAATATTTTAAAAAACACAATGACGACATTCATCCTCTTTGGGAAAACTCGCTGAATGTCACTTATGATTTCACGATGAGTTATTTTTTAATCAACACAGTTTGCTCATCATTGAGTTCAACTAACAACTTCGTTTTAACATGTTGTCACTGTAATGAACTTTTTTTGCTGCTCTGAAAAAGTTTTTTTAAACCAACTCCTTGCCATGAATTCCAACATTATAGAAACACTGAACTTTGGGAAAACTTGGTGGAAAACTGACAGGCTATATATTTTTACATTAGTGACATTTAGTTGAACTAAATACCTGGGCCCAATTTCATAGAGCTGCTTGGTTAAGCAAGGTTTTTTGCTTTAAGTGGCAAGCATGAGCAAGCAAAAAGGGTCCTTAAGCCCCAGTTTTCTGCTTAAGCACACTGTTTAAGCACAGGGTCCGATTTCATAGAGCTGCCTTTGTGGTTAACGGGTGCACCTAGCAAATTTTTCATTTCTGTTTTTTGCTTGAGCAAGGTTTTTTGCTTAAAGCTGTAAGCAAACAATAAGGGTCCTTAAAGCCTTAAAGCCTTGCTTAAGCACCCTGTTTGAGCACAGCGCATAGTGCAACATCATTGCAATACGTTTTTTGTGTGCGGCGCTGTGTCTGTGTGTATTTTACGTGTGTTTGTATGGTAGGTGTAGCAAAGTAAATGAGTGTCTAAAATGTTCCAGAAATGTACATTGTATCTTCTTCTTGTTTGCTCTCAAGTTAGTGGGTAAACCTTTCAAGAGGCGCTTTAAACCATTACTAATAATTCATATCAGACAGAGAAAGGTGATGACTTTTTTTTTATCGCCGCTCCGCATTTATTTCGCCCGCCATTTTGTCAGCACTCTCTTCTTTTTTGTTTAAGCACACGATCTAAAATGTTCCACGCGCAGTTTGCTAACGTGCTTAAATTAGCAACCGCCTGTGAAATAGGTTTACGATTAAGCAATTTTTTTTGCAACGTTAAGCAAACAAATTTGCTTACCGTTTAAGCAGCTCTATATTAGGCCCTGCGCAGTGCAACATAATTGCAATACATTGTAGTGTGGCGCTGTGTGTATTTTACGTGTGTTTGTGCGTTAGGACCAGCAAGATATAATGATCAATTTGATCGAATGCTTTAGAGGAATCCGTTAAAACAATGATGGAAATTGATTAAGGGTTGCCTGCATTTTCGTACAACTGATGCAACAATTTGATCAAATAATGACATGTGGATAATTTGCGTTGATTTTTCAAATTGGTTAATATCAATTTTCCCAGCAACGTGTTCCAACAACCATTTAGCTACAAAGGTTTCCGCAATTTTGGCAAAACAACTGGTAAGTGCAATTAGTCTAAGCTCAGCAATGGTCGGTGGATTAGTTTTGGGGATGGTACTGGGCATCCCATCTCGACCTTCGAAACACCCTGATCGCAAATACTATGAAACGGCACAGGTTTGACACAATCAGAGAACACATGGCCTGTGTTTACCCATCCAAGGACCCCGACCTAATTCGTGACAAGGCCCATCACTACTCTACCAAAAAGAAACATCCCCTCTACCCATTACAGTCCCTGTGGGATAAGGTTCGCCACGCCTGCCTGAAGCTGTACAACCCTGGCCGAGAAGTTACTATAGACAAGGTGATGATCAAGTACAAAGGCTTCAAAGTTAGCGTGCGGAAGTTCTTCATGACTCTGAAACCAATCCGGCTTCAAGATATACACCATTGCCGAGTCAGCCATCTGGTAGATGTACATCCTCAACTTCATGGTTCATCCGCATGGTGATAGACCTGCCAAGATGGCCTGTGTAAAACATCAGCTGAACGTGTACCACCACATCTTCATCGACAAGCTCTATACCTCAGTCAGCCTTGCAAGGTCATTGCTTGCCAAGCGAACCTATCTCACAGGGGCTGTAAAAGGAAACAGCAAAGGTCTGCCTTCAGATTTCTCAACAAAGCCTTCCAGCCTGAACCGCTTGAAGTTGAAGCGCCTACAAAAAGCTACGAGGGGTACCTTCTACACCAGACAGAATGGCCAGTTGACAGCCGTGGCTTGGAAAGACAGCCGAGTGATGACCCTCCTCTCATCAGCGCACCAAGGCTGGAGGGATCCTGTGACCCACACCCTCAGACGTAGAGTGTCCGGACCTGTCTCCCGTCTGCCGCAAGATGAAGACCGTTGCAGCTCCTCCTCAGGCGGTGGACTACACCAAGTGTATGGGAGGAGTCGATCGTGGTGACCAGCTGCGATCTTACCATACTTGCGCCTGGAAATCGCAGTTCTGGTGGCGTAACATCCTGTACTATTTGGCTGATATTGCCAGAGTAAACGCGTGGCTTTGCTATAAGCACCACCATCCAGCCGTAGCCCACAGTGATGGCAGCGATAGCAGTGATAGTGACAACATCAGGGAGGAGTTTGAGAACAAGATGACCCACTCCCAGTTCACTCCGGCCATCGCTACCAGTCTCGTTGACGGACACGCTAGAGGGGTGACTGCAAGACAATCGTCAAGCACACAACATCAGGGGGCATTTCTCGGACAAGATGCCAGGAAGACGCGCTCCCTACTGCAAGTACTGTCGTCAAAAAAACAATGGACAAAGTCCGGTAAGCCCAAGACGACCAGACGAGGCTGCCCAGTGTGTGGCGTGAACCTGTGCACGGGGCAGTGCTTCATCAAATACCACCAGGCTAGCGAAGACACCACCACTACTACCAAGTAGAAGTCTTCTTCTTTCGAAGTATCCTTCATCCCCCACCCAAAAAATAAAATTAATAAATAAATAAACAAAAAAAGGACCATGATGTTCAATTGTTATGTGAAACAGCCACTGTTTTAGTTGCTGAATCTCGGAACATGTGCGACACCGTAAACACATAATCTTTAAAAAATTAGCTAATAAAATATTGCACGGAGTTGTTAGATTTTGATGGGCTGTGTAAATGCCAATCCCCCTCTATATTTTTTGTACAGAACCAAGGATACCCACTCCATCAATATCAAACAGCTGGACTTTGATGGATTAGGTACTGCTACTACAAATGTACTGTTGGAGTTTGATGGGTGAAGTCCATCAATGGATTGGGGAAGATTTTACAATAAACAATATTAAAACAATTTTAAAAAAGGCTGGTTGGGAGTTAGGGTCTAATAGGAACATAATTTATATACAAATGTGGTTCAATGAGAGCCTGCTGGAAACAAACAGTCATAAAATTACACTTGGTTGGATTTAAACGCATGCAAGTTTTCAGTGGATCAGATGATTTCCTCATTTTTAGTTTTTCAGCTGCCCCTTTGAGAACTGTTCACGGTGATTGGGGGGGGGGGGGGGGGGGTGTTGAACCGACAAGCCCCCCCCCCCCTCCAAGGTGAAAAGTTTTTCACTAATTCTTTTACAAATTGTTCAGGTGTAGATCGGGGGGGGGGGGGGTTGGAGGTCCCTCCCTGTTGCTGCATGTGGACTCCTTTTGTTCTGGATTTGCGTTAACTCCTGCTTGGGATTGATCAAGAAGCAGCCAAAACCCAACTACCCCTCGATGTGTACTGGCGTGTCAAGAATCTCAACATTTGCTCTGTCAAACCTACCAGGAGAGGCAGATGATCATGGGCCAAACAGCAAAAACCCATTCCTGTGATTGGAACCAATCGTGACCCATCGGTTATGATACAAAAGTGAACATTAACCAGACACTCTACTCTGAAGACGATACAACTGACAGCTGATCGTAGTGTTGCTCCTACGAGATTTGGTCTATGGAACCCACAGTCAATGATGAACGAGCCTTCAGAAATATGCGATTTTATCCTCACTGAAGAACTTGACATCTTTGCAGTCACTGAAGCATGGCTCAAGGGAGATGGGCGTGATGGTCCCGCATTGGCAGACATTAAAAACACTCTTCAGAATTATCGCTTGCTGAAACTACCACGCAGGGGAAAGAAAGAAGGACTGTGCGTCATCCTACGCAGTAGTTACAGTACCAAGAAAAGGACTCACTGCTTTGAATCATTTGAATGCTTAGAAGTGACAATTTCTTCCTCTGATAAGGATACACTTACTGTATATCTGATCTACAGACCTCCATCCAGATATCATAATCTTGCACTCTTCTTCAATGAATTTTCAAAGCTTCTTGAATGTGCAAGCCTACTGGGTACAAAACTTGTGATCTGCGGCGATTTTAACATCCATGTGGATAACAGTCTAAATCCGGATGCGAGAACACTCTCCGACCTTCTAGAATCTGGAGGTCTGAAACAGATGGTCTCTGGGCAGACACATGTCCAGGGTCACACGCTTGACCTCGTGATCGTCACAGACTTTGAGGACTTCATTGACAATGTACGTGTTCTACCTGCAATGCCCTTTGACCACACAGCTATCACTTTCACTGCGGAACTCTCACGACCCCTGCCAACCAAGGAACAACGTCACTTTCGCAAGCTCAATGACATAAACTTTGAGCAATTCAATTGTGACATCGGAGACTGTTTCTCAAAATCTGAAAACTTAAACAGTCTTGATCTATCCAAGAAGGTAAACCTCTACAACACTACCCTAACTGCCTCCCTGGATAAACATGCCCCAGTATCAGTCAAGAGTGTTCAACTGCGCCCAGATGCTCCTTGGTACAGTGAATCACTGAGGACCCAAAAGCAGAGACTACGCGCTACAGAAAGGAAACGGAGAAAGTCAGAGACAAAGACAACCATTGAAAAACAAGTCATGATGGAATCAATGAATAGGTATCACGGTGCTCTAAAAAGAGCCAAAGGAGCTTACCACCAAGAGAAATTGCGAAAGCTAACAACAAGGAGTTATTTCGTGTTGTCCAAAAGATGACAGTAGAACAACCCGACCAGGTGCTGCCGTCTCACAAGTCAAAGACAGAACTTTCCCAAAAGTTTGCTTCATTTTTCCAAGACAAGATACATGTAGCACTACTACGAACACCACGTGCTGACCCTAGACCTGGCCCACAGGCTGGCTCCAAAGATGAGAATCATGTGTGTTGCCTTCGGAAATTCAATCAAGTGTCAGAGGCTGACATTCGCACTATCACGTACACACGGCTATTAATGACCGTACGCAGTGTGTAAACGTTTGCATTGCTTGCTGTAAGCTTTAGATTGGCCATGCAGTAGAATGGATTGCGTGCCGCGGCAGAGGCCAGACCATGCGTTACGATGCATTGTTGTAATTTGTCTTAAGATCGCGCTAACCGCGGAATGTTTTTTTTAAACGCTAACCAGTTGGGTTTTTTTACGCGGAATTCCGCGGAAACGCGGAAGAGTTGCATGCCTGTTATTGAGAGGACTACAAATTGTTATTAGAGTCGCGACTACTGTTTTTCTCCACTCCGTTAAAATCGTGCCTACACGTCGACTACAAAAATAGTCCCGACTACCTGTTTTGTGAACCAGTTGTGTTGCTTACTACTAATTGCAACATAATTTATGTGTCGCTTGCAGCACATTGCGGCACAAATCTTGAGAATCCGTAATTTATCTCGACAAGTGTCGTAGTTCAGTTGGGTTTGAGGTGCGACTAGTCAAATAGGTAATGTCAAAAGTCACCCAGGCCTATCATATGGGAACTTGCATCATGAAAAATCCTGTGCGAATGGGCCCAATGTCATGCTCTGCTCTCTGGAAGCTAAGATTCCATGCAAAGGAGAAGCAGTGAATTCTGCGCTTACGTCAACAAAAATAAACTGCTTAGCAGGGATTTCTTTTGTTTGTGTGCTTCCAAGCTCGCACATTATATTCCATATGCGCTTGCACAGTAAGCGGAAAATGGTGATCGTAAGCGCAGAGTTTGGTGGTTAAGAGTTAGTTCAAACATCAAACCACCGACCAAATACAAGGATTTTATCCTCAAGTAGTTTCTCACATGACAATGGACTCCAAAAATACTGTAATGAACTCAAGAAACCAACAAATCAAACAATCCTGAGTCAAATATTAGTTTTTTACATTTATTCAACTTTTTAACTGAACTTTTGGAGATAAACATTTCAACTGAACATTTGAACAGTAAAAAGGAGATGTTGATATAGTAATACCACTCATCTTATATACCGCCCTCTATTGACAACTTACAATGTATAATAAACACTAGCGGGATGCCGCGCTTAGCGCGGCAATTTCGCTAGAAATCATATGGTGTGTGTGGCATCAGTCGCCGCGTGTGACGCGCGTGCAAGGGGTCAATTGTACAAAATATTTAAAATCTTATTAATTAACCACATGACCCTCATTTGCATATTTAATAGGAAATCTTTGCAGCATCATATCTCACGAACTACAAGGCCGATTTTTAAACTGTTTGTAGTTATATACTCCTTGGGGATTGAAGATTTTTTGAAAAACTGTGACCTCAAGTTGACCACTACTTCCAGCTCAACCGGAACTTGGACCCTATCTCAAGAAGTACACAATATATTTTCTTTTCTTACATGTCTTTGATAACTAAATTATTTACAGGAACAGCTGTGTGATTGTTTACAATCACTATTTCTAGTTTAATTTTGATATTTTAACCTCAAAAATGTATAAATAACTCTATTGTTGTGTGCAAATACATACGTATTTTGTGTTATCATTAGTATGGAAGTGTAAGTGTATTTTTTTATTTTTTTATTTTTTTTGTGGGGGGGTCATATTTCGGCTAACCCAGTTTGAATGTTGTTACCATGTTAATCATAGTGTATTGTTGGCAACATGGGACAAGTTTATTTCACATAAGTGCTAAATAAATCAATTATATGGCTTATAAAAAATGTTGTGACTCCCTCCAGAACATTATAACTAGGAAAATTGTTACGAATTAAGACAATAAACCAAAGCAAAGCTGCCTAATCCGTTGGTGGATATGAAAATCCTTCCACTGTACTGTACATCAGGGTTTGGAAATGTCCTTCGTATTGCTGCCATCAAACATGATGTCAGTGGCAGCGGTTGAACAGCCAAGATAGTCCCAAGCCCACCACTTGCCGATATTCAACATGGCAATTTTTCTGTAAAACAAAACAAAAGACTTCATACAAAATTATTAACATAAGATTTGTGGTTTGCATAGTGAAGTGTCGATATTGTTTGTGTGAACCTGAACATCTTTAAAACTGCACCCAGCATGCCTGAAGGCAACCATAATCCAAAGTAACAGTTACATACATGTACATGTACATGTACATGTAATGAATGCTGTGAGATATATGTGTAGATGCACATGTGTCGACCACCACAGTTACTTTGTGGAAAAAACATCAACATAGCTTTATCTACAATATCAGTTGAAATTGATATTGTATGATTTTTGCCAATAAGTTATAAAACGCAAGACATAAATTACCCCCTCCCCCCACATTTCTACTGACTAAGTGCGTGTGTTGTTCACATACATGTATTATAACGTGAATGGAGGTAAAAAATAAACCTTGTCCATCATGTTCGTTCAAGTTTTAGTCGAGGATAGCCTACAACTATTTTTGGCAGCACCAATAAATTGATCAAACAAAGCATCATTCAGTATAATTCATGAATCATTTTGTGGGCTTACCAGTCTTTCTTTAGCCGTCGATCATCAGGGTTTGACTCATCGTCTTCGGCCTGACGATCACCGTCCCCGGAATGGTTAACTGCAGGCACCGCAAATGGCTCGAAACGGTATGGCTCATCAATGGTAACGCCACATACTCTCTCTCCCTAACATGTCTTCGGCTTCTCTCTCGTCTGGTGAGCTCCCCTCATTGCTAGAGCCCTCACTATCCTCTGAAGTGCCTCCCTGAAATGCCTCTTCCTCATCTATACTGTGGTTTTCCCAATACTCCCATCGGACATTTTTGTTGTTTTTTTCTTTTGTAGTAAAAATGCAGCCTATAGTGTCCGATGTTATTCCGCATTCAATGTACATAGTAAAAATGCACGCACACGATCGACCCGATACACTGTGTACAGAGCTTCAGTATGTGGTGTGACGTCACACACATAGTACGAATGGTTCCTGGGTCACCGAAACTGAGTTTTTCTGGGTTGGAGTACGCCGATGAAATTAGTGGATTTTTTTCATACAAAAATAGCAATGTAGCCTATATCAATAATCCATTCACACTCATCTTTAAAACATTAAAACATTATTATACAGCTCTGTAGTATTATTAGAAGCAGTCTACCCGCAGGTCACCAAATTTCCTTTCATTTATCTTAAAAATATGTAATGTTTTTCGTGCGTGACCTCTGTGTGAATATATAATTAGTCAAAAGGGCTTCTGGAATTCGGTAATTTTTCGGCCCTTTCTGATAAGTCTCAACCAAAATAATGTACCAGTAAATTGAAAAAAAGACCATATCTGTCATTATGTATGAAAAAATCGGTGCAACTCAAATTTCAAAAAGGGGAAAATTGTATGTAACAAGTTGATTCACAAAGAAAGAAATAAAGTCACAAAACATGGCAAATTTTCCCGTTATGAATGTCAGCAACAGTCCCTGATGAGTTTGTATGGATAGATTATTTCATATTCTTCTCGAAAATGTTAAAAGCTAGACCGGATCATAGCTAGTCCAGTCAGGATACAGCGATTTCCACCGTTAATCCAAAACTCCCATTACAAAAAAATCAACTATTAGACAGCATGGTTTTCCTGCACGGTGATTGGCTGACGATGACATCATCGACTGATAATGGCAGCATGCTGTTTTTCGTGGGAATGGTTCCCCTATCACGAAGCCAGCGTTAGTCAATAACAAAAGAGCCCGTTTACAATAAAGCTGAATGAGCTAACCCTCATTCAGTGGCATCTTATTAAAGCCGCAGTACGGACATTCTTACTGTTGAAATAAAATTTGAGCCATCTCCAAATGTCCCACAGCAATATGTGAAAACATTCAGTTTGAACTGACGTCTTCCCCTTAAAGGGAAGGTACACGTTTGGTAATTACTCCCCGCGTGTTGCGAGTACGAGTGCACGTTGCCCATCTCGCTCGTCTTGGTCCCTCTGTGCCTCGATGGCAACATGAGGGCTGTATACTGTAGAAGCAGTTAAGTTGGGCGGAGTCTTCAATTTGCCAAGTTGCCGGATTTTGATGGCGATCATACCCGACTTCATAATTTTTTGAGATGTGGTGATAGGCATGATCTTCGCAAGGTCGTAGTGCTGTGTGAACAGGGTACAACGTGTGTGCAAAATACGACAGTCACATGAACACACAAAGTGTCGACATATTGATATCTGTATGTGTATCCGTAGACTTGTGAAACCTCTCTATTACAGTAGTGTTGTGCCAGATATTAATTAATGATGGACAACATTTGGTTTGTTTTTCTGTCAATGTTATGGTCTCTTCTGTCAGGCTTATGTTTTCTTTGTGTGGTGTTTTGTTGAGTTCGACTTGCTACACCTGCGAGGCATAATAAACATTTTGACAATAACAATAGCTGTTCTTCTAGAAACAGTTTTTAAAAAAATACAAAAGTCCTGGCGATTACAATAGCTGTTTTCTCGGAACAGCTAATAAAAAATATAAAAAATCTGGACAATTACATTAGCTGTTCCGACTAAACTATCGGAACAATAAAAAAAAAAATAAAAAAAATAAAAAGGAAATAAATAACTTTTTCAGCTAAACTAAAATAGTCTCCATCATGAAAGAAAGATTGCACATTTCCACTGGGCTCTTACCTGATTAGCTATCCTAAGCTCAGTCAAAGTAGTATTATTCCTCATGGCCTGCATGATAGCATTTACACCAACCTGCGTGATGAAGTTGGATTCTACATTCAAGGATGTCAATGTCTTGTTCTTTTTCAAAGCTTCTCCTAGCACCTGTTATATGTTATGAATAAGAATTGAATAATAAATAAGGGAATAAAAGGGAAGCGACCAGTTCTTTACCGGCCGTTTAAAGGGAAGGTACACGTTTGGTAATTACTCAAAACAAATATTAACTTAAAAACTGACTTGATAGCGAGTATTGGAGAGCTGTTGATAGTATAAAACATTGTTTTCCTTGTATTCCTATCTGAAAGCACACAATTGGGGCAATGTGCTGAAGGTTGCATACAATGTAGATCATTGCATTTTGTACAATTATTTGAGAAAGATGTGGGGTTAAACATCAAACGGTCATACTCTTGTCCGCAAAAGGTTTAACCCAATCTATACTTGGACAGAAATCTGCCGTTTTATTTGGCTGCGGTGAAGACAGCATCACACATCACACAGACAGTCAGAAATTATGGCCCTGAACACGTAATAACCAATGACGTCTTTCAATGGAACTTTGGCATTCGATTGGCTAACTGTGACAATGACCTCCTATTCGTATACTAATTATCGATAGAGTTTCTTATACCCCTCTCTTAGATCAGAGTGTCTACACTAGTGGATAGATTGTTCACTACTCCTTGTAATCTGTTGCTTTTACTTGGTTCTTTAGCCGTGGTTTCACAGGTCATTAACCCCTCTTTTCTTGTATTATGTACAATGTAATATGGGGGTACTAGTAGGGTGTAAGAGTGGAGTGTGGAAATGTGTGTTTTGCAAGGGGACAGAAGCCTTGTGACAGTCGACTGAGAAGCCGGTCAGCATTTTGTATTGCTGCGTGATGTGGGTTAGATTTTGCCCAAGTTTTGTGCCGGTTTTGCTTCTGCGATCGTCTACGGATGAGAAACCGTAAGTTAATTTATTTCATTGTGTTATTATGTACATAAAGTAACCGAGTAGTCGGGCTACCACCACCCTGTGAACTGTGGCTGTGTGCTACATATGTGTTGTGTGATAATTTGAGGACAGACAGCGAACCTCGCAAGTATCTTTTGGATTAGGATGAACTGAATACCGAAATGAACTATAACTAAGATACTATGGTGATGGTATTTCAGTAATTTATAGTTATTATTGTGCTTACATTATTTGTTATGTGACCGAGGTTTTGGTTAAGCCTTGTATCCTTAATATACTTGGTATAACCAACAATTAACGGATCTGCCGAGCCAATAATTTTATTATTGTGTTTTGGTTATAACAAGAACAAAGACAAGTACATTTCCTTTTTATTGTGTGACCAATTGTTTTGTTAAAGCCTTGTGTTATTAATATACTTGGCCGTAACAAATACTACGGAGTCCAACATCAGTAATGTAGCCTTGATTTATGGGGGTTGTGAGGGATGAAACAGAATTGATCATGTATATGTTTATTACTTTGCATTGTTTACTTATTAAATTTATTTAATTGTACTTACAATTCTACCGTGTGAGTTTTTCTGTCGTCACTTTGGGTAGGCAAACAGCCCGTAAAATTTATTGTTGCTGCGCGTTTAGGACGGCTTGTGACACTAACATAAAATAGATGTTTGGAGTTCTCCCACGGCACCAGCGCCACAGAAAAAAGTGTGTGTGTGTGTGTGCGTATGTGTGTGTGTGTGCACATCATCCTTGTCCAAGTAATATCTCAAGAAGGACTTAGCGTATCAACTCCAAACTTGATTTGTGGATTGGTCATGGGATCCCCCATAAGCCTATTGTTTTTGGATCTCCTCAGATAAATACAAAGCTCATTGTTGCTAAAACAAAAGAAATATTGTCCGAGCGATATCTCAAGAAGGACTTAGCGTATCAACTCCAAACTTGGTTTGTGGATTGGTCATGGGATCCCCCATAAGCCTATTGTTTTTGGATCTCCTCAGATAAATATTAAGCTCGTTATGGCTAAAACAAAAGAAATGTTGTCCGAGCGATATCTCAAGAAGTAATATTTTAAGGGTAGCTTTCTACCATCATTATTTTCAAACTGACAAGTTTAATCTGTGGACATTGTATTTTGTGTCCTACCAATAGTACCCAGACCCTTTAAGGCCGAGGTTTTGCAAACCATGATAATTGTCTACGTTTTTCTCACATGACACTTCAAATCCCAGTGCTAGTTAGTAAAACCTTTGATGTATTTTCTGTGTCAAAGAAAAAGGTTTCTTGGTGGCAACAACATTTTCAAAGGTAAATGTTTAATCCAGAAGCTGTCAAAAGTTCTGGAAAATAATAATGCGGGCGGGAGCAGAAAATATTTCATAATACCGACCCAACGTGGTTATCATTCTCTGACAACAACTGAAACCTTGCTATATTGTTGTAAAGTCAATACAAACTTACCTTTGCAACTTGATCGTTAAGGCGTGTGTTTGCCATTAATAATTCCCTTAGCTGTGTGTTCACTTCCAGAGTTCCACATATGTTCTTCAGTTGCTCAAGGGACATATTCTATTGGAAAAGAAGAACAAAAATTATAACAAAATGTATGTCAATAATCAAAGTTTTTCAAAATGGTACAAACGACAAAATTTTTTTTTTTAACTTTTGACAATTTGTGGTCAATCAAATAAGCACATTTTAAAAAAAGGGAACAAAAAGAGTCTTTCCTTGCTGAGCCACAAGAAATGCTCCATCAGATATTCAGACACTTAAAGGAACATTACAGAATTTGTTTTGCGGACAAAACAGTTGCTAGCAGTGAAAGCACTTTATGTAATCCACTAGATATATAAAATGACAAACCTGTAGAAGTTAGAAATAGATCGGCCATCTGGGAAAATGGTGAAAAACCGATTTCACATTTTTGCATGACATCGATGCAGAAAGAAGAATAAATAAAACGCTCATTCAGCGATAAACTCCAAACACGAAAAAAGATTATTTATTTCTCAAAAAATATGACATTTAAGACAATAATACTTCATGGGATGTTTTCTACTATCATCATCATTAGACCATGTAAGTTTTATGTTAGTCTGTGATCTTCATAATTTTTTTTCCTGTAACATTCCTTTAACAAAAATTAGACAATAAGAGGAGGTTTTTCCAACTATGCCTGAAAAGTTATAGTCCCATTAAAATGTCATTTGACAACTGAAAGTTAAAACTGACGTGGAAACAAACGTGACTTGGAAGCCTAGACAGACAAAACATTAATCTATTGTATGTACTCGATGAACTTTAGTTTTATGAACTTCCATTGAAAACCTTAATGGTAAAAGAAATAATAGGAGAACCTCAGATTACCATTACAGGTAAAAACATTGTGAATGGTAATTTCGAGTAAGATGGACTGAAAACAACTTCTTGTATGTACTTACTAGAATGTTGTTGAGATTGAGAGCCTTGAGAGAAGCATCATTGCCTTGGAGAAGTTTAATGGAAGCTGCAACATCCGTGTCATTCTTTTGATCTTCTGGTGCCGATTTAGGCAAACTGAACTTAGCAATTCCTTTAACATACAATCAGAGCACATTTATAAGACCTTCAAAGTAGTATACATAAACATGTGATGAATACAAAAAAACTAAATGTAGAAAGTGTTTCTCAACATAAATAATAAATAAGCACCAATTGTTACTCCATCCAATAACCGATTTTCCCTCTACAGCGCGCTCTTTCTCGTTGATTTCAGTCAAAAATGCACGCAGCCACAAATTTTTAAACCACCATAAATCAGTAAACACTGGGTCAAATAGGTTGAAATTTGTGTTTTTACCCCAAAAGTGCCACATTTTATGTAGTTTTTGGTAAACATGCCAAAATGTCCAACAAACTGCTCCACTTTGACCATTGTTACGTACGACCAACTCACAAGGTTAAACCCCATAAGCTGGTACGCACGGCAGACTAATAAAACAATGGAATTACCAAAGAAATTAAAGAAAGGGAAAACCAGCAACTGACAAAGGCAACAGTTGAAACATTCTGTGTAAGATAACAATTAATTAAGTAATTTATTTACAAAATCAAAGTTTACAAAGGGTGATGACAAAATGAAGTTAGGTATAGCATACACATAAATCAAGGCATAGTTCGTAAATGAACAGAATCAGTATAATAAAGTTAGAATTCGGCCGAATATCAATGAAACCAGAGTATTTAAAGAAGTATCATTTTTAGTGCTCAAACGACTTAGGAGTGCTCGGAAACGGAGAGGGGAGTCCAGCGCTCACCACCGGTAGGTAGCCTTCGATAGTACGGTAGAACATCACAGTTACGGTAGTTCAAGACCCTCAGTACTACGCCCAAAGAAATCCCGTCCAGTCAGTAGCGCTGTCAGACCCCGCAGTAGAAGTAGTAAACATCACATCCCCGAGGTTTGCACCGGTCAGTATCCCGTCCCGAGCTTCCCAGAATCGAAAGAGGGTGCGGCTATGGCATGCAGTACCTTTTATACCGTATAATTTCTCAAGCATGACCACGTCTTGAAAGGAAACAAGTGCGCCATTATCAAAGCACACAGGCAGTAAGGTAAAGAAAGGAAGATTCGGCTCAGCAAACACACACGCTGGCTATAGGTTTAAAGGTACAAACTGAGACCATATAACACCAGACTGTTGACAGAATGTGCATGCCTACCAGCGACGACAATTTTGGATGGTTCTACATGTAGCTCGCGCACCAACGATGGTTATTAGTGCAATTTTCGGTAAACACCCGATTCTCCCGAGCATGCGCAGATACGTTGAGTCTTCAATCTCAAAGCATTTGTAACTGGCTTGGTCTGCTATCGTGTAAACTCACCAATAGAGGGCATTTGCTCCCACATTGTACCATTCTAGCGCTCAATGTTTGTTTAATTTTTTGTTGCATGCAAAGTAACGGCATTGTTGCAGGCAGCTCCAAAACCCACTGAATGATCAGCCTGTTAAACTCCATACCTCGGGGTCTCGACAAACCAGATCACTGTGCAACACTTTGTGCGTTTGATTTCGCAAAAGCATTTGACCGATTTAACCATAATGTTGGCATAAAAAGTTAACTTAACTTATTGTCGATCCATCAATCATACCCATTATGTGCATCTTCCTCACAGAATGTACTCAAGCTGTAAAGGTCGGTGCACCCGTATCCTGTGAATGGAAGTGGGGTCCCGCAAGGTACAAAGCTTGGACCTGTCCTCTTCCTGGTTCTCGTGAACGATATATTACCAGAATTTGATGCACAATGGAAAACGATGACGATCTAACCCTTTTGGAAGGACGTTGCACGACCAACCTGTCTTCCCTTCAAACGCAGATCGATCAACCTCACTGAGTGGAATAGAGATAATGATACGAAACTCAACCCAGCAAATGCAGTGCTCTCCATGTGTCTTTCAACAAGAACAAACTTATATTTCCGGAGTTACTTATTGCCGAATCCACACATTCCTCTGTCGATCATCTCAAGATATTAGGCCTCAACCTTCAATCTGATTTAAAGTGGAACACAAGTGTTTCTGATATGATTTCAAGATCAAGCAAAGGCATCTTCATTTCTATCATTTGAAGAAATGTGGTTTTCCGAGACCCCTGACTTAACCTACAATTGTACCACATACATCAGACCAGTCTTGGAGCATCGGATGATGGCCTTCCAAACATGTTGGTCTTCCATTGCTGCCTGCAGCTCCTCCCATCGCAGGCCAGTGTCCTGGCACAAGGTGTCCAAAAGGTGGTTTGTGGTCTGCCACGGGAACAGTGTCCCCCAGTGCCCACGGCACCAGCCTGCTCACTGCCAGCTCAGTATGTCTGAACTCGGAGAGGTAAATATTTTGGCCTCCAAAAAACAAAAAAATGTCAAATGGCAGGAAACTATATTTCAGCCTACATGTAGTCGACAGACTCACCCTGTATTATATTCCATTCATAAATACCCCAGACAGTTTCACTACTCCTATTGGTGGAGAGCACTTCACGTGGGGGTGTTTAAAGGTTGATAATGACCAGCTGGAGCCGTTTATAACCGGCTGGCTTCCGCGTGTCAAGCGCGCGTATGCCAATATTATCACGCGGAACGCGCAATTCATAGCTATTAGTACCATCGCGTAATCTATTTCTAAGTGCATGCGCGTAATCTATTTCTAAGCGCGCGCGCGTACACACAACCCACGCGCATCAAACCGATTTTTCACAAAGTTTTTGAAAAAAATACTTTGAACCTCAATTTTTTTGTGTCTATAACTGTATTTTTTTTTTTTTTTGTTAATTGTATTTTTTTTTTTTTTTCCGTTTTTTCGTTTTTTTTTAAATTTATGAATGGGAATAAAAGAGTAGTGACTCGAATCCGTTTAAAACCTTGCAGGATCGATGCTGTACGATAAAGGCCCTCGAGCCTGCCGGTTTTAAACGGCCATTAAAGAACTCGTCGCTACCCTTTAATTCCCTTATTGAATACCACCCTTTAAATAAAATAAAAGGTTCCTCCATTCATAAAAATGCAAATGAGTCTATGCCCCAGCACAAAAAAAAACTCATCGAACCGTTGAACCACGTCTTTGTTCTTCCTGATACGGTCTCTTCGCACATGTATTCACGCACTCTAGTCTTTTAGTTTATGTTACCTTACTACATTGTACAAGAAAGTTTCTACACTGTTTTCTTGTGTCATCACGTCTTCTACTACGACCAAGAAAGGCAAAACATCTAGTAAGACTGCTCCTCCCCCTTCTGTGGAGAAAAGCAAGAAATCTACAGCAAGTACATCTGCTTCTACATGTAGCACTCTAACCTCTGCTTCGACCCGCCTTGCCTAATGTAGGTCTGGAAGAGACCAACCTGCTAATGCACAGTTACAGAACCTTGAGCCAGGAATGACCCTTGCCATATTTCCCAACGACATTCTCAGTATTTGGCCCGAGAGTTTTTCTAGTTCCACAGGCAAAGTTTGTTGCTGACACCAGTAAGAGTTTTACCTTGCCTTAGGTTGTTCCTGCACCACCGGGAAACATCATGGCAGGGACCAATCAACAACCGTGGAATTTTCCTGCTCCCCCTAGAGAGCTGTAAACCAAGGTTAGTTATGATGTTTCTGCTGCTAGCTCTGACGCTGCCAATCGTTTTACCACCACTGCCGATGAGGCTTCGGCCTCGGGTCATCCGGGTCCGACAGTCATGGTTTCCGCAACCCACATTGCAAATCCATCGGTACTCCAGTGACTTACAATGTACTTTCTTGGTGGGAACAATTTCACACCAACAAGCTTGGACATGAGGACATAAAGAAGAACTTTCAAAGAATCTCATCCCTACAGAGCAAGAAAAGTTCGTCAAAGCTAGCCAGGTAAATTCTTCCTTTACAGAAGTGCGATCTTCCTGGGTGTTTCAAGATGACCGCGTTAAGGATTCACATGGCCAGGTTCTAATAATATTAATTATAATAACCATATTTATAACGCGCCTTTTGCCAAAGGATACAAAGCGCCAGGTATTATTACTGCAAGGACAAACTTTGAGATATTAAGACCTAATCCTTAGCACCATGTAATGGTTTACAAGGTGCCATGACGCAATATGCTTCCAATCCAGTCAGGAACACTGGGGTGAACCCCTTCTCTTTTCAATAAGTGCACTGGGTTCTTTTACATGTGTTACAAACACATGGGACCGACAGCTTTACGTCCCATCCAAAGGACAAAGCAATGGTAAAAGGCAGTGGACGTACTACAGAAAAACCAGACATATGGGTGCATTCGATTAGCTTCCCTGGGTCGACCCCGATGTGGCGTTTTTTTTTCTTGTTTTTTTTTTCCAAGACGAACGTGGGCACATAATTACCCCACGTTCGTCCTGGAAAAAATAAAACACGCCAAATCGGGTTGACCCAAGGAAGCTGATCGAACGCACCCTGTCATGACATGACATGTTGTTTACATAGTTTCCTAAGTTGTGTGAAGTTTTGCGGTTGTGCGCCTTGAGTTCAAGACTCGCCACTTCAATACTTGAGTTCGTAAAGTTTTCAGCGTTAAAGTTTACTCTCCAGATCCCCGTATTTTATCAAGTTTATGCCGTTAGAAGGTATGTAGATCTTACTTATCTATCGTAGGATTATTTCAGGATAAGGCAGATTCGGTCTGTGGGTTTGCATTACTCCTTGTTAAGCTCTTTAGTGTAGGTTTAGATCGTTTGTTGGAAATTCCCCGTACAGTTCTGCCTAGTTGTATACATTCACAGCGTGAAGCCTGCGCCATGTTTTAGGGTTGCTCTGATATTGCGTCGGAATTGCCCCTCTTTAGTTCTCATAATTGCTGGTGGTTTAATTAACTAGGAGTTTAGGATTTATCTGCGATAGGTTCAGGTGTTTACTAATGTCCATCTTAGTTGATTCATATTGGTGTATTGATATACGTGGCGATCGTTACAACGCACTACCTTTTGTTGTGATTGGTTGCAAGTTAGTATAGCAGTGCTACGGTCATTCAGTGACGCGGACTGATATTTGTCCGTGTAGGTTGGCGAGTCGCCGCCCAGAGTTAGTCTCGCTGCAGTCGTTTCTAGGCTTTAGCTAGGCCAGTGTAGTTAGGCTGTGTTTTTGCCTTTTTGGGTGATTTCTTGCTAGGAGTTTTCTAGGGTTTTGCACAAGTTCAGAGAATAGCTAGATTAAGGAAATTTGTCTCAGTTTTGCATTTATAGTGTGTACCTGTACTTATACAAGGTTTCTTTATTTTTCTTCTTGTTTCAGGATCACACACAGTTGTTGAATAATACACATAATTGATACACAAGCAGCTTTCTTCGTCAATTTTATTGCAACAACGTGTTTAAACTTTATGAGCTCTTCACACACCCTATGATGGTTTGAAGACACTCACAGTCTAGTCACATGTGTGCATTGTTTGATGAGGACGGCAATTTTGGGTATATCTTTTAAACTAAACTGATATTTTCTACAATTTTCTTCTGATATTTTCTACACTTGTTGTATGTTTGCTTACTATTCACACATTCTCTTTTGGGTTTTTGGTTGCATTTCCCTAGCGCTTTGTACCATTTGTGTGTATATAAAACTACAAGTTGTTTCATTGTTATTTTTTTTTTTCTCCCTTGAAATCAAGTGAATTGCTACAATATTCTTTTACCAACATTAATTAAAGCTTTATAGAAGGACTCTGACACCGGTGATTCAACAGGTATTATTTTGAGAGTTTATTTGCTGCCAAACGTCACGTAAGTTTAAACATTCCCAAATTAAGTACATGCAAAAAATAGAAAACTATCGAAAATTAGTATCAAAATATCAGACAAAAACAAATAAATATAAGAGAATTACAATAAGTTATTAATATTAAATTATTGGATAAATAAGAAGGCCAAACAAGTTGTTTTCATAAACAGTTATTTATGTAACAGAACCTACCTAAATATAAAACTAGTATTTAAAATGAAACGAGTGATAAATAGGCAAGTAGATGTGAATACAAAATAACGAATGCATTGGACAAAAATACGGCCAAATAAAATAAAACTTGTGTTTCGAACTCGATAATTATTACGATTGACCTTTTAACATAAAATGAGTGATAAACATGAACAATAGAGTAGATTTATAATTTAATTTAAGAGTTCATTTGCTACCAAACGTCACGTAGGTCAAACATTCCAAAACTAAGGTAGATGCAAATAAAGTTATCAAAAACTTATACCGAAATATCAGACAGTTTAAATAAATAAATATATATATATAGTAGTTTTTGTATAAAAAAAAGTTCAGTTAATAAACAAAAATATAAATATATAAATACAAATAGTAATACTTAAAGGCCTAGCTTCGTAGCTAATTTTCGACACTTGCCGTTCAATGCATCCTTCAGTGTTTTGGTGTAACTGTCCCGTGCCGTTGCAACCGGCCACTGTAAGTCTGCTTGGGCCGCTATGGCCTGAAAAGTAGGATTTCTTTTTAGCGCCAAATTTTTTTTACTCTCAAAAATGTCTAAATATACAGTTTTAGACACCACATAGACGGCTATGTCCGGATGTCCGATTAAGATGTCCCCATCTGCTCCACCATCGACCTCGACGTAGTTTGGGACTCCTTTCTCAGCCGTCTTTAACCCCAACTGCTCCCGTAGCATTTGAACCTCCACGAGCAAAACTGAGAGCATATCTCTGTTTTGACGGGCTAAACTACCACAGCATTCGCCAACTTGTTCTGTTTGACAGGACTGGTTGATGGAGGCAGGCGGAGCTTGGCGGGTGGCGGATGTAGGATGGCTGGTGGGGGCAGGCAGAGTCGGGCGGCTGGAGGCAGGCGGAATAGGACGGCTTGGGGCAGCTTGGGCAGCAGGCGGAGATGATGGCAGAGCTGTACGAGTGGGGGCAGGCGGAGCTGAACGCCCTCTGGCAGGCGGGGTTGGACGTCTTGGAGTAGGCTGAATTGAAAACATTGTTTATGAACGAAAGTCAAACGTGGTAGACTCCAATATTCATTTGAGGATTTACAGTCGGTTAAATAAAAAACTTTGTTGTTTAGACAGAAAAAAAACAAAATAGTAATAATGACAATTTGGATTTCCAGTTTTTTATTTAGACCCACAACTTCGGAAAAAATAGGTCTGCTGTCTTAATATCTGTTTCAGTCAACTTATTGCTTTCAGTTGAAAATTGTAATATTTAACGTCAAACAAAATGTGTCGATTCACCTGAAACACTAATTAGTTCTGCCGGTCTCTTTTTAGGGATTTGGAAGTCTTTATAATACAGCTTACCTCCTTTGACGTTCACTACTTTTGCCTTAAAAACTCCGGACTTGTAAGAGACCTTGATCTCCTGTCCGATGTCAAACAGTCCTTTGATTTTCACATGACCAACTGGCACCTCTTCCTGCACACCTAACCACTTGACGCGAGCCATTCGATGCAGACAGTTTTTGACATGACGACTATGTTAAATTGAAGAATCTTGCGAGCAAAGTGAAGACTTACGAAAATATGCAGAGTTTAAATGGAAAGATATCCTTATTAGACGTAGACAAAGCTTATTATGGCGTTAGTTTGATTGACATACTATTGGACGCTTTTAAAGTGCTTAAAGCAAATCACAAAGGTATTTGCCGCCCGCGGCGGTTTCTTTAATACAGCAGGATGATCGCAATGCGTGAATAGTCTGTTGCTAAGTGTTTTTGTTGCTAATCAAGTACCCCCCTGAAAGTGCCCCCATGCATTGCTGCTTCCGCATCAGCATTTATTCGTTCTCCCACCTTTCATCTGTTAACATGGCTCTTGAGAGAATTGACAATTTTGAGCACCTTTTCCAGAATCGTCCAAAGGTAGATATAAGCCGTTTGCTGAAAAGTCCCAAAAAACGGAAATCTGTAGCAAAACGGCCTCCTAAAACAAGCGACAGAAAGTGAGGCCGCCCATCGGTGAAGGAAATGTTTCCAACCGTTGTCGATTCAGCTCGAAACTTCATGGACAACAACGGTTTCAAGGCCCATCGAAGGCGTATCGAAGACGTATCGAAGACACAGGAACTTGTGGGTCTACGATTCCTCAAATCAAGGCTCACCTTTTTCGGGCGGTTCCAGACTTGGAGACACACAGACCGAATCTAGGTAAGGTTTATACAAAAACTAACATTCAAATGCAATAATTGAAAGTCAGGATCCTGGTCGCTTTTACATGCTCTTACTGAAACATTTAAATTAAACCATGTTTACCTCCACTATGATTTATAGAAACTTTAATGCACTGGACACCTTTGGTAATAAAAATTGTCAAAGACCAGTCTTCTCACTTGGTGTATCCGTTCATTCCAACAGATGCATACAATAACCAACCTGTGAAATTTTAAGCTCAATTGGGCGCCGAAGTTGCCAGAGAAAATTGAACAAAAACACCCTTGTCACACGAAGCATGAAGCTTGTGTTTTCCTGTTCGAGTCGCACTAAATACTGAAAGCTCACGACGCCTCCTGATTTCGTAAAGAATGTGGACAGAAATGGTTGTATTTTTGTAACCCTGTATTTTTATTTATTTTATTGCTGACAGGTGAGAGAACGATTGCTAGATGAATGCAGCTGCCCAACAAGACCTTCCGCTCTGCATCCATGTACCAAGGCCTAATTGACGCCAGAATCCCCAAAAATCTCACGCATAGCTGGCCTCTGGACTTGGCATCTCTGTAACTATGTACCATGCATGCATTTATGCACTATGTTTGGACTCGACAGTCCGTGTAACTCAAGGCCTTTTTTTACAGTGTACGTTTAAAAAATGCACTGATAATTGTAAAACCAAAGTATTGCCGGATTTTGAGAGTCTAGTCTTTTCTTGTAATAACCCTATACAAACTTTGTTTTCCTTTTTTGCAGACTCCCTGTGAGAGGTCAGGCCACCATTGTCAACAGGAGCCCACAAAATCCCTGCCACATTTCATCACACATGAACAACATTATCAATGCGTTGGATGTTGAACAACAGGTGCAAGATGGGCATTCATTGCCTGTACTGCTTGCTGATGGTGGCCCAGACTTCAACGTTAATCATGTGGTTAACGAGATGTACTATGGCCGCCTCTTCAAGCAGTGCAAGCTGGATGCCCTACTTGTAACCAGCTATTGTCCTTGACACTCAGCCCTCAACCCGATCGAGCGTTTGTGGTCTCCTTGCACACGGGCTTTGACGTCAGTGTCAATCCCCGCCAATCTGCCTGGCAAACTCCCACCTTGCCAGCAAAGACAACTGAGTACTGATGATCGCGTTGCCAAGGAGAAAACTGTTTTCAACAACGTTATGGCCCTTATCAACCACTACTGGGAGAATACCAAATATGCCGATAAACGTATTACTTTGTCTGCCATACCAAGTGGGTCAGATGAAGGACCATTCTCAGATTTTGGACAGGTACATGCTGCAGTGTCGTCATCAGCTACAAGGTTGCGAGAGGACCGCGCAGTGTATGACGAACTTAAATTCGTCATGCGACATATGGATCGGCGCATTGTTTGCTAAATGCACCGATCCAGCATGTCAACACTGCGTGTCCAACCCACCTGTAAATGATGAGATGCTGCAGTGTGACTGGAAACCTTCTTCCAGTCATCCTGGTCATTTCTTGACATTTCTTGAAGCTTTGCACCAACCCAGGGACTTGCCCTGTGAACACATGCCTTTGGCCCTGTGAACACATGCCTTTGTTCCAGGACAAGAACCTGGGAAGGTGTGAAGCTGGTTGTAAATATGTATTTACAAGTAAGAAAGACAAGGATGACCACCGGAAGAAGGTTCATCCTCGTAGATAATCTATTCCATTTTCTTGTTTTTTTATACCAGATATTTATCTTAACTTATTCCTGTCATAAATGAATGAGTAGGGTTGAACTACTTGTTGTTTTTGGTTCATTTTAAATGCTCCATCGGATTGTTGTGGATTTTATTTAAACGCAAAATAAAGCAAATCTGCTTTATACTACCAAAGTTCTGTTTGTTTACAGCAGTTTTCATAGCAATTTTTGCAATCGATTCCTATATGTTTTTTTAACTTGATTTTGCATTCGAAAAAATGTTGGACGGGAGGGAGAGGTTGAAGTGCTGGTTGTGTCTTTTAATTTATTACAACTGTACGACATTTCTTTGTTTAAAAAAATCTGATTTCATTCATGATATATAAAGGCGCTGTCGGTACTTTTTAAATCTGATATTATAATTCGTAGTATCATCATTTTATATTATTATTATTATTTTTATTATGAGACTGCATGTTTTCTACAGATTCTCATATTTATAATTTGTTTATATTGGATTTATGAACAGGTTGAGGTTTTTAACGAAAATCATACTTTTTATGGTTATTGGTTTGCTGTTAATTTTTTTTAAATACACTTGACACTATTCGTATTTTTCAATGACCAGTCTTCTCACTTGGTGCATCTCAACATATGCATAAAATAACTAACCTGCGAAAACTACGTTATTTCCGTGGGAGCAGTTTCTCACAATTTTGTATACTACCAACCTCTCCCCATTACTCGTTACCAAGTAAGGTTTTATGCTAATTATTATTATTTTGAGTAATTTGCAATAGTATCCACTGCCTATGACTTGTGGTTACTCATTTATAAGACTCGCAATTGATTTTATTTGTTGGTGCATTTCGATGAAATAAACTACACTTAATTTTCGAAAGTATTGCAATGTAGTCAATGCGTTTTTCCTTCCAAGTCAGATGTTTTCATTATTAATAATTTAAGTTGTTTCCCAGCAGATAGCAATATAGCCTTGCCAGGGTATACCTATTTTTATTTATTTATTTATATATATATATATATATATTTTTTTTTTTTGGGGGGGGGGGGTGGGGGCTACAGGGGCGGTACAGGCAGTAGAAAACAGTATGTACTGGTGCAAAACACCTAGTTTATAGGAAAAAACATTTATGTAATAAAAGTAATCAAAGGCCCACAAAAGGATTGCCCCATTAAATGAGACCATCTACTAAAAGGAAAAAAACCAGAATGCCCAAACAAGCCCTAGACAGTCAGTGACAAAATTCCCTTTATGTGCCGCCCCTAGCTGCCGTCAAGATTAAAAAGATACAAGTTGTAACTTGATACGGAGAAAATGTATTACATTTCGGCTTTGTACGCCGCTGCTCACACATTGGTCGCTCAGACTCCTTATCTTCAGACTTTGTGTCCGCGGTCAATTCATTTATTATTTGGGACATGTAAGACACAGTGGACATTATTTTGATCTATTATGGGGAGACATCTGTGCTGGGCGGGCGGCTGGGTGGAAGTTATGAGTTCCCACCTGCCCACAGATGAAACAACTTGCGTGAATTAGATACTGAAAATAATGACAACGTGTAATACCAGCAAAACACAAAGAAAAAACATCATGCACAAAATGTGGATGTCGGAGGAATCAACCAAAAAATATAACGGAACTTCGAGCTTGATACATAATTTACAGGTAGATTTTCTTTCAAACAATTCATAAATTCAAATACAGTTAAATAAAAAATGCTTCGGCAAAACAGGTAATTATTTCACATCATTGTACAATTTATGGTGGTCGGAGGGAGAGAACAATCCGTCAGTTGTGTCGGGGAATCATGAGTGATCGGCGGGTTTTCCCGACGACGTGTGCAGTACCTGCCGTACCGCACAGTAAAGGTACACAGATCTGTCTGTTCGTTGACTTTGTATTGATTGAGTTGACATGAAATAAATTTATCTAAAATGAAGAACGAACAGACACAGACTTTACCGTCTAACTTTCAAAGAGTAAAACCGAATGTTTCCATTGGCTGTGGAATTCCTAGGTCTAATTTTCCAATTGGCCCACGTCAGTTCTTTGGGGTTCGAAAAAAGGCATGTGGGTAGCAGATATAGAATAGAAGTACACTGCAAGCGCTGCCTGTTTGTTGGTTGTCCTTCAAAATAATACACAATTTAACGATCATGTCATAAACAGGAATTGCGCCCTCTTTTGGCTGTTTTTATGAAGTGCTGCATCTCATAGTAAACAGAGGGCGCTATGTTTGGTGTTATATGGTGCAAGCAATGTTTTTGGTTAAAAACAACGTTCTGAAAACTTTATTTTTTGGAGTAAAAGCGATATTGTGGTTTTTGTGTGCTATTTTATTTTCAAAGCTTAGTAGTCACTCTATCATTTTATGGAAAAAAATACAAGAAATATTGTGGCCGTTGGTGGCCGATTGAAAAATGTCCAAGGTTTTGAATTTCATTTATTTTCCTTTATTTTGCAATGCACAACTTATTTGTTTGCTACTAAAAACTGACTTTTGCCAAAGTTTTCAAAATAAATTTTACATCAAACAAAAGAGTAATGATACGGCTTCAAGGCAAATAGATTATTAAAACAACCAAGTCACGGCTTCAGACAAAGCAACTCTTATATAACAAGTCGCTCAAATTAAGACTTGAAAAAGCTTGGTAATGAAATGTCAATTTCGGTGTGAGAAAAGCCTCAAAATATAATTTTTTTAATTTGAACAGTTTTATTAGATATGTCCAGTAAAAGCATTAACAAAAAACTGGAAAATATTTTTGAATGAAATGTCTGGGTCCCAAACCACTGTGACGTACATGTAGCAACACAATCAAGGGCAACCGGAATGTTGATGACAAGTCAAAAAAGTCATCAATTTCCTCAGACAGGCCATCACATATTTGTTGTTCAACACTGGAGAACTATTACGCAAGACAGCTGGATTCTCCAGTCAGTTTGTGGCCACAAGATAGAATTTATAAAGCCATCATTTCAGTTGCAGGAAAGAGTACCTGCCAATCGCATGGACGCCGCACCTCAAGTAGAGTTAGAGCAAGCAGAAATTCAAATGTTATTGAAGAAAAAAAACATCACACTGGAAACTCCAGTGGAGGGCCAATTAATTATCCAGTTTTAATTCCAAAGAAATCAAGAGAGCTCCGGCTGATCATAAATATTCGTTCGCTAAACAATTTTGTGCTTTATCAACACTTCAAAATGGAAGGAATAAATCTACATGTAGTAACGGATTTGATAAATCTAGGAGACATTTTTGGGGCTCAATTGACCTCAAGGACGCCTACCTCATGGTCCCTATTCACATGGAACATCGCAAATACCTGCGTTTCCGTTGGCAAGACAGTCTGTTTCAGTTTGCTTGTCTCCCCTTCGGCCTATCAAGCGCTCCAAGAATGTTTACGAAAGTTCTCAAACCAGTCACTGCACATCTTCATAAAAGGAGAATTAGATGTGTGTTGGTTTTTTCCCATAACCGATATATCGAAAATTTAATATCGAGTATACTCGATATATCGAGTATTTCCCGCGCGCAAGATGGAAGCCTAAAAACAGCACTTGGTATACTCATGAAGGTAGAAATATGTATACCGTAGACTGACAGTTTAATAGGGTTACATTTCAACCTGTTTTTGTCTGATCCCCCGAACTTGTTTGTAGTTCAAACAATTTCAAATTGCGTAGTCAGCCCCGATTATTTCTGGTTTTACAACAAAGTATGATCGCCGCTACCGCTGGCTTGGCCAATTGGTGAACGCTCACCACAATTCTCGGTTCGTGATTGGCCATGATTGGCCGTCTCAAAATGACACAGAGCCTTTGTGAGTTGCGTGACTCGCCGACATTAAGGTGTCAGTTGCCGATGCATTGACGTAGAAGTGTCAATCAAGTTGTCCGACGGGTGCGCGGACTACCTTTACGGTTGAAAATGGTTGAAATAATCATCGAAAAAAAATCACTAGAAAGTCCCGCAAAACACAGACCTACCACTCCGCGATCACAATATACAACGCACGCAGCATGCAGTCACATAGTCTCCAATAAAGGCTCGTAGTCTTTTTACTTTGCATTCTATAACAAAGGCAAGAAACATTGAATGCTAGAACGCCCTCTATTGTCGAAATAACGCAGTGCATCACGCGATACTGCCTTGACCAAAGACTGCACGTGTCTGTGCGTGCTTGGGCAAACAGGTTTTCCCCCCGAATTGCAATAACCATACACGCTGGTGTGCACGCTTAAACCGTACAACAGCATAGTCTTCACATGCGCAATGGGAAGTTGCATCTTAAACAGCCGATAGGCTGGGGCTGCAGCGGCGGTTTCTTTTGAGGTTTTACGCTCGCCGCGGGGTCGTGAACTTCTGCGGCGGGCCGGCGGCTGATGGCGAAAACACAAAGAACAAGCAGACATACTTGGTTGTAAAACGTGTTTTATTTAATAGGGCAACTCAAAATGATGAAACTACATAACGACGACGGCTTTTCTAATACTCAAAACACAGATTTCTTGTAAATAATCGGACACTCTTTTGGTATTTTCGATATCATTTAGGAACATCAAAATTTTCAAAACATCAAAATTTTCGATATATCGAAAATCCGATATTACGATATGATTATAAAAGTGACATCGGCGATTTCGATGTCAAAAAAATATCGAGTTTTTGAGTATTTTCGATATATCGACGGACGTTAGTTATGCAAGGGGAACTTGAACATAACCGCAAACCTACTTCAGAAGTTAGGTTTCTTGATAAATCACGACAAGTCTCATTTTGTCCCATCACACCAGTTAACTGGTTTTTCTCATCAATTCATCGACAATGACTTTGGCCCTGCCAGGGGAGAAAGTTAGAAGATTGTACCATAGAACATTGCCAAAACGAGGTTGAAAATTCAAAAATCAATGTATAAAGAACTACGAAATTTCCCCATTGGTTGCGCGACCCATTTTTATGTACATTGTACACCACATGTAAGATTGCGTCGCATAGTCACGCTCCAGTGATTGTGCCACGTGTTGTTCATTTTAGTCTGTGTTCGAGGTGTTTTCAACATACATCTTTCGGTTAGTTAGTCTGTTCTACAGTCGACAATTTTTATAAGCTCATATTTCCTCAACCACATCAGCCATTTTGACAATCTATACATCATATGAAAGGGCTTTACGTACTTTACAAAAAGGGACATGTTGGTGAACTTTTCTTAACCTTTCGACCTGTTTAAACTGGAAGTGACTGTAAAATTATTTGAAAAGGCGTTATTTAATGGCTTTACGGTTGAAATAAACATCCTTTAATGCTTTACCATCACAGCATAAAAGTCTGTCAAAGGTCTAGCAAAGGTCTGGTTTAAAAAAACAAAACCGATGACGCCACCAAAAATAAGTGCGCCCTTTAGCGGCAGGTTAAAAACATCTTAAAGTACACTTTTACTAAGGGAATCAATGTGTGGTGAAGAGGTTTTCAACTAGTGGTTTAACCCCAACGAGGCCTGGTTCTTGATAATTTTACCTTTTAAATAAATACCTTTTCGGTCAAAAACATCAACACTTTTTAGTCAAAAAGTTAAATAAATGCACAAATTATAATTGTTCAATGATTTCTCCAGCTATGAAATAGTAAAGCCCTCCGCCGCCCTCGGGTAAACAACTCCTTATAAGGGAATGCTGTGCGCGACACGCATATCGCGTGATGTGGCACAACTGTTTCAGCCGTTGCTCTCGACCAATAGGAATAAAGAAACTGTCTTATAAGAACAGGTGCAAGCTCGCGTGTCACACCCATGTTTCAACACTTTTTACTGGTCATAAACAAAGGTTTATATACACCCACGTGCTGCGCTCTCTACCAATAGGAATAGCGAACCTGTCTGAGGTATTTATGAATAGATGTTTGTGTCAGAGTTGGTGACAATTGTTTCAAAATTGGTATACATAATCTTCTTCATAACAGCAACATATCTGTGGAGTCTTAGCTTGATGACGTCATCATGTGTCACGTGGTATTGCATTACAGGTGCACTTTTCAAAGCTGTGTGTATGCCAAACCAAAAGTTTGACTGAGGTGAAACTTGGTATTGTTGTTAGTCAAGTATATAAACTTCTTGAACTCGAAATGACGTCATGATGATGTCATCATGTTGTTTTGAAAATTTTTGCAATTTTGTTCATTTATTACAAATCTTGAGAACAAAGCAAGGTGCAATATTTGGTTTTTACACCAGGCTTTTACTCCCAGAATCCGAACACCTTGAGTTTGTTCACAAACTCTCAATGTCTAGTTTTTAGGTGTTCTAGACTCTGAAATAGTACAAATTTCTCTTTTATTGTTTTCATAAAAAAAAACGACAGATGCTCTTCATTTCAATTTACTGGTACATTATTTTGATTGAGACTTTTCAGAAAGGCCGAAAATTACAGAATTCCCGAAGCCTTTTTGACTAATTAAATATTCATACAGAGGTCAGGCACGAAAACCGATGAATAATTTTCAGATAAAAGGAATCAATTTTAGTGTGGTGCGAATTGACTGTCCAGTCATTAGGCCTATATTTCAGGCTTTTGAAGAATATGCTTTGCAGCAATATCAAAACACCTTTAATTAAGTGTATAGTTACCTTGAAATCCACCCTGGTCATCCAGAAGCTTCTCGTTCCTTTGTGCAGCTTCAAACTGCTCTTGATTTAGCATGCCATGAAGACCAAGAATACCTTTGGTATTAAACAAAGTACAGCAATTAATATTACTTTTAAATTAAATCACAAACCATATGCCTTTTTTATTGTAATTAGTTTCCATCTGCTTTAAAGCCAATCACAGATTTACAAATAATTTACAGGGTTTACAGAAGGTAATGGTGAAAGACTTCTCTTGAAATATTAGTCCATGAAATGCTTTACTTTTTGAGAAAACGGTAAAACAATATAAATTCTCGTTAGCGAGAATAACGGATTTATTTTAAACACCCGTCATGACACGGCGAAACGCGCGGAAACAAGAGTGGGTTTTCCCGTTATTTTATACAGAAGTTGTGATACACGAAGTGTGGGCCTTGGACGATACTGTTTACCGAAAGGGTCCAATGGCTTTAACAGGTTGGCTTTTTCAATGTGTCCTGCTGACTGATCTTTAAACACAAAGATTTTATTTCAAAAGAAGTTTAAAAATATTGTAAATTGAAGACTCAAATCACAATTATCTATTTGCCCATTAATATGTGATTGTTTATATTTCTTTATCCACCAATCAGATGCTCAAACTACTAGGGGGATTAAAACACATATATACTACTTCCTCTGTTTTATATCCCACTTCCTCTGTTTTTATTACACAGTGTGTATTGTGAGTGTCAATGCGTCACGCTCCGTATACGGACAGTGCAAAAATTACATTCTAAACTTTGTGTGCATGCATGCTGTTCGTCGCAAAATAACGTTCTGAAATTTTAAACTTTGCGCGTTGTATGTGAGACTGGAAGATTAATTTGTTATAACACACGCGCTTGTGGAATACGAAAAAACATAGCGCTTCTGCGTCCCATATCCAACGAGGCTGAAGGCCGAGTTGGATATGGGACACAGACACGTTATTTTATTTTTCCGTATTCCACTTGCGCTTGTGTGATACCTTATAACATGTACTTATATTTTTACCATTGTTAAAGGCACTGCACTTGGTGTATCCCAACACAAGCGTAAAATAACAAACCTGTGAAAATTTGAACTCAATCAGGCATCAGAATGAAGTTTTAGGAAAAGAAGGAAAAGTATACAGTGTTTAATGAAGGACTTAATTGCAAACGTGAAGCATGAAGCCCTTAAGGCGTGGGGTCCGGTGCTCGATTTTCAATGCCCAAAGAGTCTATAACTGAAAAAAGTTTGAAAATCTGTTTTGTAGTTCTTGAAATAAGGTCCCACAGGTCAACATGGGGTCACACCTACCCGATGTGAATGTCCAATGCCAAAGGAAACCATAACTGAAAAGAGTCTGAAAATCGGTTGTCAGACATGGGGGTCAGAGTTTTTAAAATTAATATTTAATGCCTAAGTAGTCTATAACTGAAAAAAGTTTGAAAATAGGTTGTGTAGTTATTGAGAAATGGTCCCACTTCCGGTTGACCCGGTAGAAGGGGTCAAAATGAGGTCACGGATTTTCCCCAACAAAATTTAATGCCTAAGGAGTCTATAACTTAAGAAAAAAATTAAATCGGTTGTGTAACTCTTGAGATATGGACCCACACTGGTTGACCCGGAAGTAGAGGTCAAATCGGGGTCACGGTTACCCGAGACAAATCTCCTACGCCTAAAGAGTCTATTACTGAAAAAAACTTTGAAATCGGTCGTACACTTCTTGAGATATAGTGCTGCAAAGAAAAACTTATTAAATAAATTTAAGGAACACATTGCCTTGGATCGGTCGAGTTGGTCTTTGAAAAGCGTTTGTAACCGACGATTACATTAGCTGTTCCGACTGAAGTTCGGAACAGCTAATTACTTTTTAGACTGTTTTTGTTCAAATTTCTGTTTGTTAAAGTGTTCAGGAAAGGACAAGTTTTACAACTTCTGTTACACACGGTTTTAACAGACCTTTTGGAATTCAAAATCAAGCTGGGCATCCACCCTAATCGTCTTCCCGAGCCAATGATCCATACATCCAGCATGGATGCCAGCCATTAACAAACTATGCCGTGTTTTTTTTTCTAGAGCACTTTTTAAAGTTTGGCTGGTCTACTAATTGGACACTTTCTGAACAGAACAAAAAATTAAAAGTTCACAAATTTACAAATAACTTACAGAGTTAACAGAAGGTGAAAGACTTCCCTTGAAATATTATCCCATGAAATCCTTTACTTTTTGAGAAAAAAATTTTTAAAATTATAAATTCTCGATATCGAGAATAACAAATTTATTTTAAACACATGTCAAGACACGGTGAAACGTGCGGAAACAAGGGTGGGTTTTCCCGTTATTTTCTTCCGACTCCAATGACTGATTGAGCCTAAATTTTCACAGGTTTGTTATTTTAAGTTGTGATACACAAAGTGTGGGCCTTTGGACAATACTACTTACCGATGTTGTGCGATTGCTTTAATGCATTATGCACGATAGTACCACTTTTAATAAGTTTGATTGTTATATTCTTTAAAAAATGCCTGTTTCAGAATATCAAACTTGACCATGTAGTGAGTTAAAATGTTTGTCCTTTCCTGAACAAAATGAAACCTTTCCATAGAATGATAAAGACCATGGTACAACTCGATACGCAGTACACTACGAACGCAATTTCTTTGCCAATTGTTATACCATAATTATAACCCTTTAAACAACGACTACCGCCCTGTAGCAATTACATCTGTGATGATGAAATGCTTGGAGAAGATTATTCTACATAACCTCATCCAGCCGTTTCAGGAGAAACTTGACATCTACCAGTTTGCATACCAGCCTATTTGGCTAATCAGTCCAGGATGCTGTTCTGAGTTTCACACACGAAATCTACCAACATTTGGACAAACAGCAGTGTTACGTATGCAAGAGCTTTGTTAATTGACTTCTCATCAGCACTCAACACCATACAACCAACTTTGTTACTGGAGAAACTTAAACACTTGTGAGAAAAACCATCTTTAATTCTCTGGATAAGGGACTTTCTCTCAGAAAGAGTCCAAAAGGTTAAAGTCAACAACATTTGTTCAGACATGTCAGACCCTATAGTTTGTAATACTGGTTCACCTCAGGGCTGTGTCATTTCACCCATATTGTTTACTATTTACACTAATGGATGTACATCCAATCTCAGTTCAGTGAAAATATTCAAATACGCCAGTGACACAGTGATTCTTGGACTCATAAACAACCAGCAGGAGGGGGAATATAGGAAAGCGATACAGAACTTTAGCCAGTGGTGAAATGATAACTATCTCATACTGAATCCTCAAAAAACAAAACAGATTGTGTTTGATTTCAGACATATTAAGGGGCCGTTCACAATTATCAACATTTTCACGAGCGTACAAACCGTACGCTGGGGGGGAGGGGGTTTATGCCTGCCGTACGCTTTATAAAATATTTTTAATGTCGATCGTTTTTTTGGCCAGGGCGCTGAGCCCGGACAAAAATATCAAATGCGCCCGGACAAAAATGCTGCGCCTGGACAAACTCGTCGTCCGCCCGGACAAAAAATATCGCGCCCGGGCAAAACATTTCGAAAAACACTAGAGACGAACACAAACCACTGTTCAGTGCACTGCATCACCTACCTTTGTGTACCATAATAGTGTGCAGCGACTGGTACCCAGAAGTCGGCTATTTCATAACGGCATTCCGCGTGCATTTTTCTCTGTGTCGCAGGGCATCCTGACTACATTTTGACAACAGCGTGGTATTTAGACTTGGTTCCAAGTCTGTGATCGTGCGGTAATAGTTGTCCTGACATATTTTTTGATAAAACAGCGCCCTCTCGTGGCCAAACATCCGTCATTAGAGCGAGTTAGAGCGTGGTAGCAAACCTAATGGGGAATTATGCGGGGCTGAGATGCAGAGAAATGACCGCACTCTCAGACTTGAAATCAAGTTTACGTGGTACAAAGAGACCGATCAGAGATCGAAAAACACCCGGACAGCGATCGTGCACTAAAGTGGTTTTGTTCGTGTTGAATTGATTTGCGCAAAATTGTTTGCACAATCAGTCCATCTTGCAAGAATAGTTTGTGTAACTGCCGATCGTGCAGGAATGTTTTGTGGTTTATGCAATTGGCATATCTATTTGAGCATGAATATTTTGCGCAATTTGACAATAGTACAGGAGTAGTGTGCGCTATATGCCGATAGATTGGGAGATCGTGCATGAATTATCTGCGCAATTTAAAAACAGTGCAGGAATGGTTTGCGCAATTAGACGATACTAGTGCAAGATTGGTACAGCATAATAATAATAGACGGTGCGCGGCATCGTAGTCTGCAACGTACATGAAAATTTACTATGTACAGTGTACATAGCAAGGAAATGTATCTATATGTAGACTTGTGTGAAAAAAAATCAACATTTTATTCGTACACTTTTAGGGGGGAGGGGGGGGGTCTTGAAAAAGTGTACTCTTTGTACACTTGTGAAAATGTTGATAATTGTGAACGGCCCCTAAGAGAGGTGAACCTTTTGCTAATAGTATTAACCTCATTGGACAGGATATTGACATTGTGCAAAACTACAAATACCTGGGCAAAATAATTGACAATCAATTAAATTGGAGTGATCATTGCTCAGCGCTCATCACAAAGGGCTGTATTTTTTTGCGTAAATTTAATTATTTTCATGTAGATAAGGAAATTATTATTCTGTTTTACTCATCTGTTATTGAAAGTGTTATTACTCATTACTGTGTTGTTTGGTACAATGGAGCAAGAAAACAAGATAATGGTAAAATGAAACGGGTTGTGAAACAAGCATCAAAAATCCTAGGGATAGACATCAATCTTGATGAAACTTACAAAGATAAGGGACGATCTAAAGCAGAGGCAGTCGAATGTAACATTAACCATCCATTGAACAAATTCTTCATCAAACTAAGAAGTGGTAGGAGATGGCAGTCACTTCCATGCAAAACAAACAGGTACCTCAACCCCTTCATACCATACTCTATCCGTCTACTCAACCTCAGTGTTTAACTGCTTTGTTTACTTTCTGCTTATATGTTGTTTTCAGTATGATTCCATTGTGGTTTATTATGTAGTTTTCGGATTAATTAATAGTATGTATTTCCAGTAGTTTATTTATGATTGTGCTTTATTAATTTTGTCTGTATTGCAAATGAATTTCCTCCATGGTAGGACCAATAAAAATTGAATTGAATTGAATTAAACAAAAGTGCAGATAATCAGTAGGCTGCCTGGTTTTCTGAAAAACAGAAATGAAAGTTTGTGTTTCAGAGGAGAAAAAAGAGTTAAAAAATTGAATTTTCAGTCAAAATGTAAAATTACATGTTTTTTTCATAGCCTAGTGTGCATTAATATTCCAGACATGACTACTGTAGTGACTGTTAATCATTTTAAAGCTACACTGAGCATGTTTGAGATGGGTTACCTGCTAAATCAACCAAGTCTTCTTCAGATGCTTCTTCTAAAGCATGTTCCCAGTCAGCATCTAGTTTGATGTTCAAGTCTACATTCTTTGCACTTTCTTGAGTTTTTGCAGCATAAACTTTACCTAAAGAAAATGAAAGAAAAACATTGTTACACATTCTTTATTGTAGATGCCTATTGTCACCTTTATTTAGGTCACACCTTCTAGTCAATTAGTTCTATTCCTATTCAGTTAGAAAACAAAAACAGGCATGAGAGTGGACAGTGAACTAAAAATTAAGAATTTTGTAGGTTGTACATGTAGGCTTGGAGTGTGTGCAGTGCACTCGCTTGTCAGGTACCCGTTTGTTATTGTATTAAATGCAGTCTAAAAATAGTCTATTTGTCATTTGTTGGGCAGGGCGGCCAATAATTTTAAGAGCGCAGCCAATTCTTTAGCAGGGTGGCCCAAATTTAAGGAGGGCCGCCCGCCCTCCCAAAATATGTGTGTAAAGAGCACTGCAGGTGTTACAATAACAAACAATATCAGACACTTGATCGTTCATCTATAATAACATGTCTAAGGAGACATAAAATTATCAATTCAATATGCAAGATTTATGCAATGTTCAAGCTATAACTTTCCCTCAAATAGGCCTTTCCCTCAAAAAAATCAACAAGGAATTTCACAAATTAGTGAAGCAAACTTTAGAACACGGCCCAGCTTGATGCTTTCATTCAACTCTGTGCATACAATCACCATTCTCCGCTTCCTGTGCAAGCGCTGAAATATCTGCGCAGGCTTCGAAGCAATGATTACGTATGAGGAGTGTGAAATGCGCTTTATGTAAGGGCACAATTTCCGAAGTGTAAATTCTTTGATTACGGTGAAGCAGAGTTATTAAATTGGGCCAGTTTCACAAGATTAGTTTGTTCACAACAAGAAATTTCACATGTTTGAAGTGGCCTACATGGTGTATAGCAATCCTACTTATTACACATTCACAGGTTAAATTTCATGGTTCTGATTACCACCAAACTCTGCGATTATGTTCACCATTCTCCCCTTAGGGGGCCTACAATTATTTTTCTGTGCATGCGCGGAATTTACAGTGCAAGCGGAATTAAATGTGCTAGTTTAGAAGCACACAGACAAAATGAATACCTGCTAAGCTTTGTAATACTCTTTACGTATAAGCTCACAATTCAAACACTGGATCTTTGCTTCCAGAGCAGAGCCAATTGACATTGGATCTATTTGCACAGGATTTTTTCATGTGAAGCTGGTGACTAGGGTAATTTCCTACTTGACTATTCGCACCTCAAACCCAACTATGGCACTTGTTGCGACAAATGTTTGATTCTCAAGAATTAAGGCAAGTTCTGCCACAAGCACAATATTAATAATGTTGTTGTGAATAGTAGTAAGCGACACAACTGGTTCACCAAACAGGTACAGCACAGTTCATACTTCCTGCTAAATGCAAATCAAGTTTTCAAGTCAAGGGGCTGTTTTCGCAGCGAAAGTTTCGTTGCGAAAGTTTCGCAGGAGTTGAGCACAAGTCAACTGAAGCAAATTATTTGTTGTGAATATATGTCGTCAAAATTCATTGCATTCGCATTAGCAGGAATTAATTAATACCTTGTACAGTTTCCAGTCTATGATTGGTCAAAACCCGATCACGTGGAGATGTATTATCGGATGATAAGGACCGGCTTTGGAAAACAGCGAATAAATGGCCCCTAAACCAGCATACATTGTGCACAAATAGTTTGCGCTTTGCACTGTATCGCATGCATGCTTATTCATCATAGTTTCATAGCGTACGCGCTGAAAATGTATCAATTTTGATGTAACAGCTGCGCGCGTATAAACTCATTTGTCCATATTATGGTCTTGTTTACAGGGACATGCTACATGGCGCTGAGCTCATACGCACGATTTAACGCACAAACAGCTACATGTATCGTCCAATCATTTACCTCCTTTGACCCCAGTGAAGGCGCTTAAACGACCATTCTTTTAAAGAGTCAGTGGTCTCAAAGTATCAGTATTGTCATTAATGCACGAAAGAGAGGGGAACCTTTGAAACCTAAAATGTGGCCCCTGATCTGGAAGTATCATTGAGTTAACAGCGCCAGCCACCAACCCGGTCATTACCATGCAATGAAGACCAGGTCGCACTGTTATTCCCCAAGTACGAACCGAGCTGACATATTTATAAGGCAAAGTAACCCCAACGGATAGGGCCCTGGGCCAGTTTATCCGCAAAATTTCGCACTGACGCTCACCTTTCTCCGCTTACTGTGTGCTAGTCTCAAATATCGGGCTAGCTTTCCAGAGCTATAAGAATGCAAATAAGCGAGGATATAAACACGCAAGCATACATTCCCTGCTAGCTGTAAAATACACTTAACGTAAGCGCATAATTGCCTGCTTCCGTAAGTTGGATATGGGACGCAGACGCGCTATATTTTTTGTATTTCCACGAGCGCGCGTGTGATAACGTATTTCTCTTCAAGCAAACTTGGTGCGTGACATAGAACACACAAGACGCAGGTAGTGATATTAGCCGTGCAATATTATACACATATTGACTGCCAACGAGGTAACTAGTATACGTCTATTCCCTTGAGGGACTTTGAGTGACCAGAAGAGCGACCTATTTCCCTAGGCCGAAGGCCGAGGGAAATAAGCCCCTCTTCTGGTCACTCACAGGCCCGAGGGGGAATAGACGTATACTAGTAACAGAATTATGCCAGTCAATATGTGTTTTATAACACAGGTCGGACCTAAAATGTCAAATAAGAACAGAAAAGGGAATTTTGTAGTTTGTTCCCGTTCAAGTCAAGAGAGGGCGCTGTTACCGCAGGCACTATTTGCAAAGACTAGTGCCCGCTCTGGTACTATTCCAGCAAAACACGGGCGCGCGATCACTAGCCTATATTAGTTCGTGTTTCAGCCAACCAGAATACAGAAAAAGCAAGAGGTGTGTTATAAAGGTTTTTATCACCACTCCATTCTGCAAATCTGATTGGAGGATTAGCGCGTACTTGAAGATAAAAAATGTTTTTATCCCCCAAGTAGTTTTATCCCCCTAGTAGTTCGAGCATCTGATTGGGGGATTAGCGCGCACTGGAGATAAAGCGCAATATGAATTGGCATTCCTCAAAACAAAAAGCATTACAAGAAAACAAAAACTTATAGGCCTATATTCCCCAATAAATCCCAAAACAAATAATTATAAAATTAATGAAACCAATATAATAAAAATACTACAAACAACTACATGTAAAGGATCTGAAAAATTACTCTTTACACTGAAATGTTAAAATAACAAGTATGATTCACCACAAGACACTTACAATTTTTACATGCATTGATAGTAGGCCTACCATTTCTATGGTCATTTATAAAATGTGTATGCCGTGTAAACTTCCAAATCTCAGGCAGGTGTATTCGTCCATGAACGGTCTACTTTTACTCGTAGTCGTACGTGTACATGATGCCTTTGATCGAAGCCAAATAAGTAAAGAAACAAGTTTTTATGTTTCACATTGGTTTGTCTTCAGTGATAAGGTTTAGAAAGAAAAGGCTGGCACTTTGATTGACAACATACATAGAGCGAAAAACTGCAAAAATAGAGCTATTTATTAGCGAAAAAGTGGTTGCATCCATGTTCTTAAAGGAACGTTACAGAATTGGTTTTACCAATAACATAGTTGCTGGCAGTGTAAGCACTTTATGTAATCCATCATATACATAAACTGACAAACCTGTAGAAGTTTTAGATCGATCGGCCATCTGAGTCCCGAGAAAATAGTGAAAAACCGATTACACTTTTGCCGCTAAATCATTCGAATATCCATGCACGGTCTAGGCTTGCAAATTTCTATAGATAGATTTTTGAATGTCGCCCTCATGCGTTTTAGCACGGACAGCCGTTGAAATACTCATTCGTACTCAGGGTTTTGCGAGTTGGCCGTTTGCGGTTGTATACTGAAAGGTCACCGAAGGTTCATCTGCATTAATAATGAGGCCCTCCGTCACACGCGCGGTGTGTGCGTGTACAATCCATAGATATAAAATAGAATAACTAGATCGGCCGCGCGTACATACGCGGGTTCTGGCATGGGGGCTGCCATTGCCTATCTCCCGTGTACATTTTCTGTGCGTTGCCGTCAGCACGTGACTTGTTGCAGTCAGCACGTGACATTTAGCGCGTCAAAGGCCTATCTCCCGTGTTCATTTTCGCGCGTCGCCTTTCGAACGTGAATTATTTACCGCGTCCATGGCGAACAACATTTTTTTCTACACAGGCAATGGCGCGTATGTACGCGCGGCCGATCTAGTTATTTAATTCTATATCTATGGTACAATCATGTATGTGTGGTTGTTAACATCAATAGAGCTCCATGTCTTTGATACATACAGCATCAGCATACTCTTTTACTACTTCAACTTGAACAGGGATGATGGTGCTCACGGCCGGGGTGGGGGGGGGGGGGACACTCCATCAACCGTGGGAAAATACGCCAAGCTCATAAACAATTGTAAAGTACTGTCGATGAACATGGAGAAAAACCTGTTAGATAATTTATAACAACATGATAATTATGAAGTTTATTTTCATACATTTGTGTCGTGTCTAGTAAGATAAAAAAAGAGGAATCATTCACAGTAAGATAATAATTTTTTTTTAGAATCTTCCTCCACGATTGACCAAATAATCATGGAGGTACCGATCCATGATATAATAGACCTAATAGCTGCTTTATTTTATATTTTTTTATGTAACTGGCCCAAAACCCTCTCGTCGGAGGGAGTTATGGACCTACAATGCCATCACTCATGAGCTCTATGTATGAGCTCCACAATTACAAATGAAATGAAATTTTGTCGTGTCCGTGGAGCTATACCTACATTGTATTTTATAAGGTAAAGTACATGGATTATGTGAAAACGTAAACAACGACAACAAAATATACTGGGATCATCACACATGACGGGCGCAAAGCAACCCGGGCGGGCCGCGACTACACACAGCCGTCGGGCGGCCATGTGGCAGCCGGCGAGCCCGGACGCATCCCTCCACACGGAAACTATAGCCATTCTAAAAAATCTATCTCTTTTTCTTGACTAATTGTTCTGTTTCGAGCAACAAAAACAGGGAAAAAACTTTGGGCCAAAATCAAGGTTGAAAGGGGGGTTATGACAAGTGGTTCTTTAACTCGGTATACTGTACATAGCCTATATATTGCCTCAACAATGTCTTTTGACAGTGGCAATGGCAGTTTTATCCTTATCGTGTAGGCTCACGTGATTCATTTATTTTTCTGTATTTTTTTGTATTTACACACTTATTTTTATTAATCCATATCGGCTTTCTCAACCATGGGTCTTGAGTAGAGGTAGAATGTGTGTTCCTATAAGTGCATAACAGGGGGTTAGTTCCATTATAATGAAAATTTCCTCGAATAAAGAATGGAGGATACTTTTTTTAGTTAGCAACAAACGCAGCTACACATCACAGTACACGCGCCTGTGAATGAATGTTGTATATTATTGTACAAAACAGTCGTCCTAGCTGTATCTCGTGTAATAGCCTACAAACTAAAATGAGTTCGAATTCTTCACAAGTGGTTCGTGCCGATGAAGAAGTGTGGTCACCTGAATTGGAAGGACAAAGTCAGGTAAGGAATCGATGACATAAATAGCCCTCTCCCCCAACCCAGTGTTGTGTTTATGTGAAATCTAAGTTTCCGACTTTAGGTAGAACGAGATGCAATTCGTACACATCTATCCATGCTTACTCAAGCACCATGAATATGACAAATCCAAGGATACAATGGCCCTATAGAGTGTAGTTTGGCTAGAAAAAAACTCAGATTTCAGTAGACAAAATAATTTGCCAAAAATAAGTTATTATACTTTCACTAGTCATGATGGGCTCATGTGTGCGCGTTATTTGTGAAGTGCGTGCATGTGTGCATGTTTAGAGTGACCATTATTCATTTTAATCTTCTGCTTTTCTAGACTGATCCAATAAACCTCTCAACCAAAAAGAAATCGAAAAATTTATGTTCGAGGTCCAGCTTTGTAAACATATTGTAATTGTTGCAGTCGCATCTTGGTAAGCCTTCACATCATCTCAAGCTATTTATACGCAAAACTATTTCTCTGATGATACTGTAGATGATACATACTGTTATGAAATTATTTATAAACAGACAGTAAGCTTTCAGACTGAACTGAATTATTTTCTTTTTAATCATTAAATATAAAAAGTCATATCATGTCTTTAACCTACATACTACAACCAGAGGAAGGGAGGGCAGAAGAAGTGGGCAAGGCAGAAGAGCAAGGGGACAAGCTTAGGCACAGTAAGGGGACAAGGCAGCACAAGGTGAGAGGCATCATCAAGAGGGGGGAGAGGAAGGGCAGCCAGGGGCACTAGAGGCAGAAGGGTTGCGGCACTGCAACCTCTGCCACAAGCCCAGGCTGTGATTGTTCTTCGTGAACAGAGGCAGCAAAGATTAAGGGTAAACATCAATTTAAAATTAATTCACTAGTAGTGGTACATAAGTTGGGCAAAAATATTCTAACTTTTTATTGACATTTTAAATTCCTCATCAATTATTTACTACACAGAAAGGCCTATGATAAAAAAAAACATGTAAACAGAACAAATTCACCACTAGAATTCTGGGATTCACCCCCCCCCCCCAATCATAACTTTCGTTCTGGCTCTACCATGGTTGATAAATCCCTCGACAATCAAACTGTAGAGTTACATTAAATAATGTTCACACCTAAGAACAACAAAATCCAAAGCTCTTGTTGGACTTGATTACAATCAATTCAATTGTCAAGAAATCTGTCAAATAAATAATTAAATACCAATGTTAAAACACATCAGCCATGACTGCTAGCAAAAATGTGGGTACACAACTAGCGCAGATAATTGAAATGCACAAGTTTATTTTTAAGGTAAAACAAACCCACATGTACATTGTACATTTCTATTGAAACTTATGATTTTGTAGACTTGCAGACTACGTGGACCCCTTTTACTTGCAAACCACCCACATCCAAGTGTTTATTCAACATACTGGGATTCATGTACACAGGTGTAGATGGATGCTGTAGGTAGTGACAACCCTACAGCACGAACTGCATGTATACAGCTCATAAACCTGCACAATTTCAGTAGCTACAAATCCAGAACATAATTTTTTGTAGTATACTGTCATCAATGTAAGGTTAGTCTGATAATATAGATAGGGAATCAAAATAATTAAACATTGCCAATTTCTAATTACGCAGGAGGGCATTGCAAATATGTCAATCGAAGGAGTTCGGCAGTTGCTGCTGCAAGCTGCAGAGAGAAGCCCAGGTCTCATCTTCGACATTTTGCACGAGCAACCACAGCAGCCAGCCCAACCTCGGCCTGCTCAAGATCTAGAGTGGTGTACGTACTTGTACACATTGCCGACCAATGCCAACAGATGAGGAATGAATTTGTTGCAGAAATACACATGGGCATTGCCTTTCTTTACATCCAGTATGTACATTTAGCAACTTTCAATCAATACTGCACTTTAAAGGCAGTGGACACTATTGGTAATTACTCAAAATATTTATGAGCATAAAACCTTACTTGGTAACGAGTAATGGGGAGAGGTTCATAGTATAAAACATTGTGAGATCTAAAATGATCCAGTGTAGACCCGACCATGTGAAGGCAACCTCATCTTCAAGTTGTGCAGCTTCTTCCTCATCCTCGTCGGCTATTCTGTGGACTTGTTCAGCATGTGCAACCACTTGAAGTCCTTTACAGCTTTTTCTAAAAAATACATGGAATAATGTCAGCTGTCTATAGAATAATGCCAGTTGCGTATGTACAATAAAAGTAATTGCATACCGGTACTTTAGTTTAAAAAACAAGACAAAAAACTTACCCTATTTACATGACATCACTGGCTTCCACAAATCGTCATCTTGTAGGGTTATATCACCCTCAAAATCCTGGGGGTAAATAAACTGCCCATCAACCTTGTAGTTGACACTGATGCTAAATTTGAAAAAAATAAGAACACAAAAATGTCATGAAACGTACTCTTAAGTGACATAGTTTTCCAGAAAGTAGTAATTTTCCACGAATTTGATTTAGAAACCTAAGAATTTGATTTAGAGGTCTCGAAATCAAGCATCCGACATCCGAATGCACACAACTTTGTCTGACAAGGGTGTTTTTTTTTCATCATTATTATCTTGCAATTTTGACGACAAATTGAGCTTAACTTTTTACAGGTTTGTTGTATGTTGAGAAACACCAAATGAAAAGACTGGTATTTGACTATTACCAGTGTCCAGTGTCTTTGAAGGAGGTTTGAAAAGATTAATTTTATTATTAGCAATGCAAAAACATAGAAGTAAAATTAACTTACAATCCAGAGGAAATGGAGTCACTGTCATGATAGTCTCTAGTGATTTTGTCTCCACAGGTGTTGAACTTGAAACAGCCATTGGTAGGCCTCTAGATGTGGAAATAAATAAGAAAGCTTTATTTAATATTGTCAGTGAGTGACTGAACACATTCGATACAGAGGCCAGTCTAATTGTCTAGATTTTGTTTTTCAAGGTTCCTAAATTATAACATTATAATAAATAAAAAGCAAAAAATAGTTAATGGCCTGACGTTTCGACCCTAGCAGAGTCTTTCTCGAAGGCTTTAGCCCCTAGCAGAGTCTTTCTCGAAGGCTGTAGCCTTCGAGAAAGACTCTGCTAGGGTCGAAACGTCAGGCCATTAACTATTTTTTGCATTTATACTCTCGGTCCATTTGGTTGGTAAGTTGTTTGCAACAGCTAATTCTATTTTCTCAATAAATAAAAAGGTGAAATAAAAATAAAATCATGAATTCACAGGGATTTCAGAGTGCTAGTGAGTTTTGACGGTGGAGATTTTCTTAATGAATCTTTTTTTTTTTTTCGATATGATGTGGATGATGTGAAAGGTTTGTTGGATTCTAAAATACAAAATACTCACTTCATAGGGCTGGAACTGGAGGTGCTGCTGCTTCTTCTCCTCGATGGTGCATGTTGTTGGCCGACGACGTGTTTATCCAGTAAAAACGTGGCCAACCTACTAAGTACTAGCACACGACATTTTCATTTCTACTGATGTTCAACGCCATCTCTGCATAACGGAAACTGGAAGCTTCGTCGATGTGTTTAGCAGAGATAGCGTCTTTTTATGGTCTTCGTTATATTTTGCTTTAGATCTTTTTTTATTTTTTTGCACTCTCTGCGAGTGTCGGACGGCCCGTTTTTGGTACGATCATCCATTGTTGCTGACAAATATTGGTTGATTGCATCGGTAATCCCCCGGCGGCGGCGCGCCGAGTGTGGATGGAGTGTGCACCAAAAGTATTCAATGGGCCGTGCGTGTGTGTACTGGATGGGGTGCACGAGTTTAAGTTAGTCTAGTTGCTGACCACATATTCCTTAACCTCTTTTAATGTAAACATAGGTCAGAGATTTGGGGTGTGGGAGCCAGACTACGTGTATGTACACAACACAACCTCGTATGCAACGGTGGGTTAACTTGGCGCGCTCGAAAAAGTTTTTAAAGTGTTATGGGCGCGGCGAGATCGATCATCATTCAGAACGACGTTTGCTGCGAACCATAGAAACCGACCGTTCGCGAATTATTTACGTGTGCCCAATTGAGTGAAAAAATAGCTTTTATTTGTCGTGTGAGGGCAGTATCTACGAAATTGATTAAAAAAAATGAATAAAACGCTACCGGAGCGATAAAGTCCGATCGTTAAATTACTTTTCTTTCTTTCTCATCAAATATGGAATTTTGGACGGAAATATTTCAAGGGATGTTTCCTACTATCATCATCATTAAACCGTGTAAGTGTTATGTAAATCTGTGATCTTAGGAATTTTTAACGAGGTTTTTTCTTACCAATTCTGAACCCCCCCTTTAACTCGATGCTATAAACCATGATGCTTCGTAATAAATCGAAGAACCAACTTCCTCCATAGTGCCTACACCCATTAAAGATCGTGCTGCGCCGAGGACAAAATCAGGATCATTTTATTTTCCGGAAAGAAGCTTCTCATGAGCAAAAAATTTGGAAAAAGGGAACATGTTGTACTGATTGTTTTTAAAATGTACGTACATATTTCTTATTGTAAAAAAATGTAAAATGTATGCGTTATAATATTGATTTTGTCGAAATTCCTGGAGGATTTGAACTGCAGACCATATGAGTAATAAATAGCACCCGCGGTAAACCGCGGCCCCAATCGATCTATCAACACAGAAGCTGTGATTTTATTCCTTATATAATAACAGTATATATTTATGAAAAATAATTTCAAGATGACTGACATAATAAATTACTTCATTTGGCACAACTTCAATACCAAGAGAATAAGAATAATATGAAGATTTTTTGAAAATCGGTCGTTATTTTGGGAAAAATGGTGTTAACAAGAGTGCCTAATTAAATATTCATGTCATTATAACTCAGCTAATTGATTAAGAAATTAAACAACACCAAGTTTTGCGACTAGACATAGAATTTTTGTTTACAAAAACACTGTGTTCGGTTGGACGTTACGTGATGACGTAGTTCAAAAACATTGAACCATAAAGATGACTTTTTCTACAACGTGTCGTTAATTTTTATAGTTAAACTTGTATCACAGTTTTTAACTCCTTTTTTCTTCACAAATGCAATATGTTTGTGTGAGATTGGCTTTAGGTTTTAATTTGCAATTCATGGAAACCCTTTAAAATTTAGCTACCCCTGCACGGGATGATGTACACAGATTTGATAATCAACAGCGCCCTCTTTTGTTGGACAAACAAGAGCGCTTTTGGGATTCCCCCAAACGTTCGCGCCATATGATTTGTACACATTTTAAACGTTGTTTTATTGTTATTTAATACCTGATGACGTCATTATGACGTAATTAGCACTGTGTTGTCTTAAAAACACCAAAAGGTTCAACTATCTGTTGAGTTTCAAGGTTCAAATCGATCTCAATCTTGAGTTATGCCGTAGATAAGCTCAATGGTTGTTTTTTTTTATGAAAAAAAACACGAAGGCGAACTTTGACCCAGGGAAACGACCCGGAAGTTAAGGTCGTACGATTTTGGCGTTAACTTTTCAAATGTTTCCCACATCAAATTTTTCAACATTAAAAACCTTGTCATGACCTCATCAATGACGTCATCATTCCAAAAAAGTGGCGGTTTCATCTACTCACTATTGCCTATGTACATAGTAAGTTTTAAGTTTGTACAAGCTTTACTTTTGTTTAAAATCACAAAAGTTGTTTTTTTGATGTCAAATACACGAAGGCGAACTTTGACTCAGGGTAACGACCCGAAAGTTAAGGTCGTACGATTTTGGCGTTATCTTTTCAAATGTTGTCCAAGTCTTTATCTATCCGATGCTGAAGTATGAACATCATAGCTTCAATGTTCGTTGAGATACAGCAACAAGCAAATTGTAATTTTTCAACATTAAAAACCTTGCCATGACGTCATCAATGACGTCATCAATCCAAAAAAGTGGCGGTTTCATCTACTCACTATTGCCTATGTACATAGTAAGTTTTAAGTTTGTACAAGCTTTACTTTTGTTTAAAATTGCTGGAGAAGGTTCGCAGGGAAAGAAGAACACGAGGAGAGAAAAAAAAAAAAAAAACTAGAAATTGAGAGTTTGTGTACAAACTCAGGGTGTTCGGGTGAATGGTCAAATGAGGTCACGTTGTGTACAACATTTGTAGAACATTACAAGAGGTTTCATGTAGTGAAAGAATCTTGTACGTAGCGTTTGTGGTTCTCAAGATATGAATTTTTCAATTATTTACCGTTTATTTAACGTAATGACGTCATCAATGACGTCATCATTCCAAAAAAGTTGCGGGTTCATCTACTCATGAAGGTTCATGTTTATGATAAGTTTCAAGTTCATAGTAGTTTAACATTTTGTTCAAAATCGCACGAAGAAAGATGAGGCGAATCCCAGCGTAGTGGAATTTGAATTACGCGCGCCTTCAACGGAGTCTGCATGTGTATACACAACCCGTAATGCCCACAGCCACGCAGTGCTGTTTTGTCGTAGAGCATGGATACAATGTAGGCCTACATGAACTACATGCACACACACCCACACACCCACAATACAATAGTAGCATTCACATACATGAATGGCGATACTATCTGGTTTCTACGCGTAATGAATGGAGGTCAACACAAACGCGTGCTTTTACGACCAGAAGGCAAAATTCAACTGGCATTATGTTTGTGCAAAAGTTTGAGCAGGATAACTGATCTTCAAACTGATATTCAAATTTTGCGAATATGATATATAGTTCTTGAGATATGAACTTTTGAAATTTTGAACTTCCGGTTTCAACCGGAAGTAAAAGTCACATGAGGTCACGTTGTGCACGACTTTTGTAGCTAATTACAAGACCTTTTATATGCACCAAATATCTTGTGTGTGGCATTTGTAGTTCTCAAGATATGAACTCTCCAATTTTTAGCGTTTTTTTGAACGTAATGACGTCATCAATGACGTCATCATTCCAAAAATGTTGCTGTTTCGTCTACTCATTAAGATCAATATATATGGTAAGTTTCAGGTTCATACAAGCTTTAGTTTTTGCGACAATAGTTGTTCGGCTGGTGGCCGAACACCTAAAAAGAACAATAACAATAGTTGTTCGGCTGTTGGCCGAACACCTAAAAAAACATAACAATAACAATAGTTGTTCGGCTGTTGGCCGAACACCTAAAAAACATGACAATAACAATAGTTGTTCGGCTGTTGGCCGAACACCTAATTAAGTCACGTACATGTACTAAGCTTCGATTCCATAGTTGACTCAAGTGTGTCATTTCTACCGTTTCTAAGATTACAAAAAAACAAAAATCGTGCGTTAAACCTATGGCGTTTTGGCGGAAACCAAGAACAACGTTTCTAAAACGTTTTGAAAAAACTCGACGAAAACATTACCTGTTCCGACGGTAGGTCGGAACAGCTAAAAATTAACGACACGTTGTAGAAAAAGTGATCTTTATATTTCAATGTCATCACGTAACGTCCAACCGAACACCGTGTTTTTGTAATTAACAAAAATTCTATGTCTATTTTGTTTAATTAGGTGTTCGGCAAACAGCCGAACAACTATTGTTATTAATATGTTTTGTTTATTTTTTTCGTCTTCTTCTTTCTCTTCGAAACTTCTCCAGCAATTTTAAACAAAAGTAAAGCATGTACAAACTTAAAACTAACTATGTACATTGGCAATAGTGAGTAGATGAAACCGCCACTTTTTTGGAATGATGACGTCATTGATGACGTCATGACATGGTTTTTAATGTTGAAAAATGATCATTTGCTTGTTGCTGTATCTCAACGAATATTAAAGCTATGATGTTCATACCTGGCCATCGGATAGATAAAGACTTGGGCAACATTTGAAAAGTTAACGCCAAAATCGTACGACCTTAACATCCGGGTCGGTACCCTGGGTCAAAGTTCGCCTTCGTGGGTTTTTTTTTTCATCAAAAAACTACTTTTGAGCTTTTAAACAAAAGTAAAGCTTGTACAAACTTAAAACTTACTATGTACATAGGCACTAGTGAGTAGATGAAACCGCCACTTTTTTGGAATGATGACGTCATGACAAGGTTTTTAATGTGGAAAAATTATCATTTGCTTGTTGCTGTATCTCAACGAATATTAAAGCTATGATGTTCATACCTGGCCATCAGATAGATAAAGACTTGAGCAACATTTGAAAACGCCAAAATCGTAAGACCTTTACTTCCGGGTCGTTAACCTTGGTCAAAGTTCGCCTTCGTGTTTTTTTTAATCAAAAAACAACTTTTGAGCTTACCTACGGCATAACTCAAGATTGAGATCGATTTGAACCTTGAAACTCAACAGATAGTTGAATCTTAGTATCAAGACACCAAAGGCCTATTTATGTCATAATGATGTCATTGGGTATTAAACAACAACAAAACAGCGTTTAAAATTTGTAAAAATCATATGGCGCAAATTTTTTGGGGGGAATTCCCAACAGCACGCTCTTTTGTCCAACAAAAGAGGGCGCTGTTGATTATCAAATCTGTGTACAGCATCCCAAGCAGGGTGAGCAAAATTTGCTTCTATGAGTTGCAAAAAAAAACTGATGCCAATCTCACACATATTGCATTTGTGAAGAAACAAGGAGTTGTTAAAAAGGGTGATAACTGGTTTAACTATAAAATAACGACACTTTGTATAAAAAGTCTTCTTTATGGTTCAAAAACATTGAACTACGTCATCACATAACTTTCAACCGAACACCGTGTTTTTGTATTAAACAAACATTCTATGTCTAGTTTCTTCTTCCCATTTTTGTCTCAGTCGATTAATATTTTCCAGTCCCTTAATATTTCACCGTCCATGTTTATTTCCCCGTCCCAGGTTTATTTCCTCTTCCCCTTTTTTCATTCCCTTAATATTTCCCCGTCTGTTTATTTCCCTGTCCCAGGTGTATTTATTCTTCTCCTTTTTTCATTCCCTTATTAATTTCCCCGTCCCTTAATATTTCCCCGTCTATGTTTATTTCCCTGTCCCAGGTTTATTTCTTCTTCCCATTTTTTTCTTAGACGATTAATATTTTCCCGTCCCTTATTATAATATTTCCCCTTCCATGTTTTATTTCTTCTTCCCATTTTTTTCTCAGTCGATTAATATCACCACCCCCCCCCCACCCCAAGGGGTATTTGGGCAATTCCACGTCATGGACATTACGTTTTGAGACATTTTTAGAACTTTGTTGGTCATTTAAACACACCAAGTAGCTTTGATTTAGAGTTTTGTGCTTGATTCTAGTATCTTGTGTCCTAGTAAGTCAAATGATACTATGTATTTGGAAAAGTTCAAATTAATTAAGGAGTCAGAGCACAGCTAACGAGCGTCATGGACATTACGAAAAACGGAAGTGGGTTTTGGGTACAACACACTCAATTCCAAAACTCTGTGAAGTTAAAGTTCAAAATTTTTAGAATACCTTTTTATTTGCTAAACAGGGAAGTAGTTAACATGAACATTGATAATATTTTTAAGAAAACCTGTCAACTTTCTTGTTACACATCTTAATAGAGCGTCATGGACATTACATTTTGGGTTATTTTTAGCGTCATGGACATTACGTCAAACTTGTAAAATGATGCATCATGCTTTTACCCTGAATTTGTAAACCCATGTGCTGCCTTGCTCTTAATATGGGTTTTAAACTAAAATGAATGTCCCTATCTTAATGTTTAACCTCTTCCAAACATTTTTAAGAACCAATCCTCCCCCAGAATCTCACTTAAACCCCGCCCCTCAGTAAGTCCCCTTTTTGCACTTTCCGTCCACATCCAACCAGGCTGGCTTCTGCCTTGGAGTAGTTATGATAGACCAGAGATGTAGGTATACATGAAGTAACCTTTTTTTCTAATTAACTTGAACATAATTCCCTTTTTTGTGTTTCTCACATGGTAATTGTTCATCTTGAGTAATATACTGAACATCTTGCGTCAACATTTTGTGACGACAGTAAATGGAAAATAAACATCAAAGGTTTCTGTAATTTTCAAAGTTGATCTGAATACTGCTTTGTTCAAGACTGGGAGAACAATTCCCAGAAGATCAGTTAAAATGAGTTGGGAGGACTTCTTGGGTGGAACAGGTCAATCGTAGATGCTTCCTTAGTTTTCCAAATACGAGACAGTCATTGAGGTCATCCTCTACACGTTCCACCTAGATTGACATGCAAAACAAGAACAGAGAACAACAAATGAAGGAAAGATTGGCTGCATGGGGCTTTGTTTATCACAATCATGTTTCCATGTTTTGTCTTGTTTTCTCTCTATACTTTTTCTGCCTCTGTTCTCAAGTCTAGCCATTCTGAAATTATGTAAAAATAAAAAATTACTTTATGTATGATGTCTTTGTATCCAAGCTATCCGTAGATGTGTACAAATCTGCATTACGCCTAGGCCTTGAGAAGTCTTCTATGATGATAAAGTCTGTTTATAATGTCCTACATTCATCTAAACATGTCTCACCAACAGTTCACATATATATTTCAATGTCACTTGAATGTTTTAGCAAAGAACAGTTCCATGAGCAAACTCACCTGAAAATCTCGGATTTGAGCTGTCAGTTTGTAGAATCTGTGCACGATGTTGCCACTAAACGCGCTGCTAAAAAAGAGCTTGAAGTAAATTTCTGATGAGGTCTATGACAAATGTTCTCTTTGACTAGTCCAGGTTTACCTACAATAGGTCCATTTGATAAATTGTAGCATTTACCTTCAAAAAGGTAAGTGTCATGTGACATGTAATGTCCATGACGTAATGTCCATGACGCTAAATGTAATGTCCATGACGCTCGTTAGCACAGTTGTAATTAATTTTTTATTAATTTTCTTGCATTATAGGATTAGCCCCTAAAAACTAGCTTTGCGTATGCAGTCTCATGAAAATATCTCATACTGGCTTTAAAATATAAAACTACATGTAAACACCATGCAATGTCATGGACATTACATTTCATAATTGGTAATTAAGGGCTAATTAAAACGAGTGGCAGCACCCTGTGAATAAATTGACAATGAAGTTTCTTTAAAATTGTGAATACTTACCACCAGTTATATGTTTTAAGCCAAGAATAATTGGAATATCATCTAAAATGTAACCAGGAGGGCATTTTAGACAATTGTGCCAAACATTCCCCAAAAATCATGAATTTGGCTCAAAAAAAACTTTTTTGATAAACGATGAAAAACATGGACAACCAAAAAAAAAATGAACAAAGCTAGATTTGAAATCACTGGGTATCACTCTCTCTTGCTACTTTAAATTTAAATCCACAAATTTGACTTCAATTTTTTGGGCCGAGGACACTTTTTGGTGGAATTGCCCATTTCCCCTTCCCAGTTTTCGTTAATCCCATCCCTGGTTGTTTCTATTTATCTACCCAAAATACACCAGAATGACCCCATGCCAACAACTCCTTGCATCAAAGGTAAAAAATCACAAAATTCGGGTAGATGTGCTGCAATTGTAACTATACTGGGGTTCTTATACAAAATGTTACATTTGATGTAACTTGATACAAAGTATAACAACACTTCCACATTTTTGCTTTGTACCACCTGCCCACATTGACCACTTTGCTGAGACTCTGCTCGTTGGGATGGGGGAAATAAACATGGGACAGGAAAATATAAAGGGATGGTGAAATATTAGGGGAGAAAACAACCGGGTAGTAGGAAATAAACCTGGGATGGGGAAGGGACGGGGAAATATTACAGGACTGAGAAAAACTGGGAAGGGGAAATAAACCTGGGATGGGGGAATAAACCTGGGATGGGGAATAAACCTGGGTAGTGGAATAAACCTGGGACAGGGAAATAAACCCGGGACGGGGAAATGCTTAGGGAGAAAAAAAACACAGGAAGGGAAAATAAACCTAGAGCGGGGAATAAACCTGGGACTGGGAAATATAAAGGGACAGAGAGAAAAAAACGGGGAAACAACCCAGGACGGCGAAATAATTATTACGGGACCGAGACCCAAAAAAAAGCGGGAAGAGGAAATAAACCTAGGACGGGGAATAAACCTTGGACGGGAATAAACCTGGGACGGGACGGGGAATAAACCTGGGATGGGAAACAGAGAAAAAAACCTGGAAACAACCCATGATAGCGAAATAACTATTACAGAACCAATGCTAAGGGAGAAATACTATGGGACAGAGTAACACCTGGGATGGGGAAATAAGCCTGCAGGATGGGAAATAAACTTTGGACGGGAAAACAACCCGGACATGGTAATAAACCTGGGACAGGAAAATATTAAGGGACATAGAAAAAAACGGGGGACACAACCCAGGACGGCGAAATAATTATTACGGGAACAAGAAAGAAACAACAAACGGGAATGGGGAAATAAACCTGGGACGGGGAAATAAAAAGTACAACATTTTGGCTTTGTCCCCCGCTGCTCACATTATTGGCCACTCAGACTCCTTATCATCAGCATTATGTGTCCCCAAGGTCAATGCCTTTGTCTTAACATTCCGTCAGTGGTAGTCAGGTGGGAAACCATGAGAACTCGGCGGGTTTTCCTTCACCAATGACCGACCGTGGGCAGTAGCCTACCTGCCGTACCCACAGAAAAAAATGTACACAGATTTGTCTGTTCGTTGACTTTGTAGTTGCAACGATACAATTTGCCTCTGTGGGGGAATTGGTGAAAAGGAAGCTTTTTTTAATCCACTGCGTGGTGAGCAGCGCGCTGCAGCCGGCCGCAATCTTTAGAAAATAGGACAATGATCATGGTCCATTGTTATGGATGATACTCTATGTGCCGCACTGAGCCTAGACTTGACGGGCCGCGGTTCGCCGACCCTCGGCGCTTCAAGGCGGGCTGCGGCCCGCCGATAACATTATTTTTTACGCTGCCCCTTACTCTAACATCCTGTTTATCGTCATGTTCATTGGTCACCGTGTGTTTGCATAATGATTACGGAGGTCAATGGGTCATCTGTTGTGAGTTAAACCGGATGTGGACTTTTTTATTCTGTCCACATACAAAGTTAAAAGATAAACCCGAAACGGTCTAAAGATAAACCCCCTCTCTGGACAGTTTATCTTTAGTGGGTTGAACTCGATTAGGTCTAACTTCAGAACCGTTCAGACACACAGAGTTGAACTCGATCGGGTTGAACCACGAGTTAAACCGACTTAAGTACTGTGTCTGAACGACCTCTGTGAAGACCAGTCTTTGACAATTACCAATTAGTGTCCAGTGTAATTAAGGACAGAGTTAAATTTCCACCTGCAAGAAGGATTAATAATGCAATTAAGCAGCGGAAAATCTTTGTGCAAGCTAAAACTGCTTTTAACTCTATCAATTAATGTCTTTTAATAATAAGCAAAATCATTAAAAGGTGAGCATAAAAAGACCTAGCCGTGGAAGTGTTGTTACAAATCTGACAAACTAGATCAAGTTGAAATGTCGACAAAATATCATTGATCTTACATAAATTCAAACCATGTAAAAGAGGTGTAGTTTTACAGTACTATGGATGTATGAAGACCCATGGCAGATTTAACAAGCTTACCCTGTGTTTTTCAAGATTTTGGAAAGATGTGGCATTGAATTAACACACTGACATCCGTAATAAAACAGGGGTCAGAGCTGTGTTCCAAACTTGAGTTTTAACACAGGTTAAACTGCCATTCCTACACATGCCAATACATCACCAGAGATGCCAACATTGAACTTTAAAAAAGAGTAGCATCTCCCAAAAGTTAAGGGCGAGCGTGGCTTGGGCTGGGCTCCCTAAACCGATCTTTCTATTACTCTCTACAATGCTAATTAGCTCATTTTCAGGCATTGTCGTGAAATAACAATTACCTCTGTATGCACCACCAGAACAGCTACAAATGTTTATAATGGCCAGTGAAAAAAAAATCTGGGAAAAAAAAAAATCCCTCATCTTCTGACTTTGTTTTAAAAAAAAAACATAACCAAGGGTGGCCTTACTTAAATGTTTTTGTTTTAATGGTCAGAAATGCAACAACAAGCTTTTTTTTTCTCTTGGGAGAGAGAAAAAAAAAAAAAAAACCTTACCACATTCGCATGGAATGCGATAGACTCCGGCACGGGTGGAGGGGTCCTTCTTGTCCTTGTGCGATTGGAGAGAACCATGGAGTTTCTTCGGAGCGGAGTGATATACCTTAATTCCTGCTTGCTTGAAGATGCGTTGGAGGCGATGAGAGGGGGACCTAGGTATGGTAAACTAACTGCGGGTGTGTGTGTTTGACCTTGGGTATATGAGACCCTTTGGTCGGGGGGGGGACGGGCTTGCTTGTCTTGACTTGCTTGGCGTTGTATCCATTCCGCTGTAGAGAAGTGGTGATGTGCTGCAACTCATGCTGGAGGCTGTCCCGATCACAAATGGTATAAGCTCGTTGAACCAGCGCACGGTTGACTGACGACTTGATAGCTGGATGACGGAAAGACCGCTGATCCACCACCCAGTACTTAAGCAGCATGCAGCATCAGAGTCCAGCATTCTCCAAGAGACGATCAGAGCATACTGATCGAAACGTCGAGTTAAACCAACGGTTCTTTTCAGAACCACCCCAACTCATTTAGAGATTATTACATGGTGTTACCGCAAACTCTTCTACATGTATATCTTATCTCCACCATGCAAAGTTTAAAATCCTACAAACACCCAAGTAGGTAATGGAGTCAGTGATATTGAGTTTACTTTCATTCAAAACCCAAAAGGGATCCGATGATAAAGTGTTCTTACCATTTAAGAGAGTACACCTCATTTTACTTTGGTTGAAACGCAGACCATGTGACGTAATATAGTCATTTGCATAATCATTAAGCTTTTGGAGACCAGTGACAATTAAACTAGAAAGCAACAAATCATCAGCATAGCAGAGAACATTTAAGGTGTGGGCAATAACAATACCACATTCCATGGCACTTAGACCAGAAACGAGATCTCTATAAAACAGATTAATAATGAAAGGAGATGATAACCCTCCTTGTCCCGTGCCTTTACAAAATGTTTCAGCCAATGTTTCTGTTAATATTGCTGACTCCCTTTCAAAACGAAGACTATAATTTTATACGCAAACACAAAGAGTAGGCCTACTTCTTTTTCCTCTAACTTTTTTTTAACAAGTACTTAATAGTTTCTTGCTGAATGCAAATGGAACATTAACTCACCTCTTTTTTCCCCAGCTTTATAGGGAACTTTATCATCCCAGTCTTTTTCCTCCTTCGCTTTTTTCTCAAGGAATTCTACCAGATGTTGTCTGTCAAATGGACCAGTAGGTTGTTTCTTTGTGTGCTCCTTCTGTCTGTCTGAAGCTGGTAGGGACTCATTCTTAATTAAGAAAAACAAAACTATTTCTTTAATCTCTTTAAAGAATTGTGCGTACTGCAATAAAGATAACTAGACAATAACTGTTTGTGAACATACACAAAGCTGTTCCGTGTTGTTTGGCTTGGTAATATGTGCTTCATTGCCCAAGGAATCTATAACTGAAAACAAGTTTTTAAAATGTTGTGTAGTTCTTGATATGGTCCAACTTCCAGTTGACCCATAAGTAAAGGTCAACATGGGGTCACAGCTACTAAAGGCTAATCTGCAATGCCCAAAAAGTCTATAGCTTAAAAAGTTTGAAAATCGGTTGTGTAGATCTTGAAATATGGTCCCACTTCCGGTTGACCCAGAAGTAGAGGTCAACATGGGGTCACGACTTCCAAAGTTAATATTTAATGCCTAAGGGTCTATAGGGCAGTTCCATAGAAATGTAAACCTCAGTGCCAAAATTTCAAAATGGCACTAATGTGACAAATGAGGCATCATTTTGTAGCTAATTGTATGAATTTTAATCAAATATAATTTGTTACTGAAAATATTCAGTGGCTCAAGTGCTATTTTCGACTGAAAAAATACTTTTAAAATAGTGAAATTGGCTCAAAAATAATGTTTTGCCAAATTAATCAAAATTTTTACTGTGGTTAAATAGTGTTTGTTTTGGTTTTGCACCTGTTTGAAGTTTGCTATGGTAACAACACAATGATGGAAAAAAAATTAAAAATTTCTTTCAAATTTTATGATATTCAATATTTTAGGAAACTTACTTTTCCGATGTACGTCCGACACCAAAATAGTGAATATTTTAATCTCCCTATTTCAACCGTGGACAAAAAATTTTCAAATTTACACTACAAAGCACAATTGATGCCCTCTATCTAAACATGGAATTATTTCCTTAAAAAAATCTTCTTAATCGTACTAAATCCTGGTGTCGGACTTGCATTTTGTTCGTACGTCCGACACCAGTACGTCCGACACCTCCAAAATAATTATGTGAAAGCCTTTTTGAATGCCTTTAAAATATCATACAAAGCTATAAATTGGTACCTAGGGTAACTCTCACCCAAATCACGCCTCCAAACAAGTGTATTTCATTCCCCTTTTTTTCTACTGGCTGCTAAAAACACAATAATTTTAATCCGCAGAAAATTTTAATTTCCATTTCCAAAACCCACTGGTACTTATAATTAATATAAGAAAAGCTTGTTTTTCGCAGTATATTTGTTAAATTCAGGTACATGTGGTTACCCCCAAGCAAGGATAGAGCTCTTATTCATTTAGTAAACTGTTGACAATGCTCTAAAGTTGGTTCTTGAGAGAAAATATCAAAACATTTAACACCAAAATTCTTGGTGACCTTTGACCTTGGCAACAGTTACCCACAAAGAACTTTAAACTTTAATTTTTTTAAACACTCCAATCTACAACATATTTGGACCAAATGTAATTTTGAAACTTGGGTGTTTTGCCAGTTTTGGTTGCCACAGCAATGCATAAGGATACGCATGTACATCATGTACAAGTTGCATTACACATGCACATTGTTTCTATTGATCTCAAAACGTCGTATAATTTGACAATTAAACCACTTTTTTCAACAAATAATGATTTAATCTGATATTACAACACTAAATTGGTAGATTAAATCATTATTTTATAACAAAAGTGAAAAGTTGAACTGATTGTTACCTATTTTTGAATGCAATTTCGGACAAGTACGTCCGACACTGTGAAATGTACATCCGACACCAATATATTAAATGCCGTTCCTTAAAATTCAAATTTAAAAACCAAATGTCTTATGGTAAAGTGTAATGACAGAGGTCTGATGAATCCATAAATAAGAAAAAATTGCATTAAAGTTCAAACACATCACAGAGTTTGAACTACAAATATTGGTTTTCATAAAAAGGCGTTTCTCCGAGTACGTCCGACACCATGGTGTTTTGGGCGAATGGCGTCTATATCCAAAGACATGGATGAATAATTTTTTGATAAAATAACTTTAGTGACTGCCTTATACCTCTATCCAGAATAAAAATTATTTTTATTTATACCACTGTAATAATACACTCTGTTAAAGTGTCTGAAATGTACGTCCGACCCCGTGAAACTGCCCTACATGTATAACTGAAAAAAGTTTGAACATTGGCTGTGTACTTTTTGAGATATGGTCCCACTTCCGCTTGACCCGGAAGTACAGGTCAACATGGGGTCAAAGTTGTTTCAAACTAATCTTTAATGCCCAAGGAGTCTATAACTGAAAAAAAAGTTTGAAAATTGGTTGTGTAGTTCTTGGGATATGGTCCCACTTCTGGTTCACCCGGAAGTAGAGGTCAACTTTTGGTCACGGTTTTGCAAAGTTTATTTTTGATGCCCAAGTAGTCTAAAACTGAAAAAAGGTTTGAAAATCGGTTGTATACATGCACATGTAGTACTTCCACTTTCAGTTGACCAGGAAGTAGAGGTCAATTTGAGGTCATGGTTTTTCAAAATTAATCTCCAATCCCCAAGGGGTCTATTTTTCATGCCAAATGGAAGTACTTTATACTGATACATCCCTTGTACAGACTTTAGAAAAGTCAACTCTGTAACTAAGTCTGATACTTACCCACTTCCTAGAATAGAAGACTGTATCGATAGGCTTGAAAAAACTAAGTTTGTTAGTATACAAATATTGACTGCTTCGAGTGCTATGGTTAAAACTATGACTCCCGAGGTGATCCACGGAGCGTTCTATTTTCCCGAGGCGAAGCCGAGGGAAAATAGAACGCTCCGGGGATCACCGAGGGAGTCATAGTTTTTAACCATTGCACGAGTAAAAGCAGTCAATATTTGTTTTATAACACCCCAAACATTTCTAAAACCTGTATTATTATTATTAAGTTACAGACCTGAATGCTACAATCCACGGACGACGCGAACACAGATTGCAAACACTTTTACCTACTGTGTTGCATGTAGTGTCGGACAATCTGAAATGGTTACAGACTATTAATTTATCATCCTCGTACACGCAACGGACGTCTGGGTAATGCACGCCGTGTGCTAGTCTGTCGGACTAGCGCACGGCGCCATGTGCTAGTCTTCGGACTAGCGCATGGCAAACCGACGCTCTAGCACACGGCCGTCGTCTAGCAAAACTAAGACATGTCATGTGACGCGCTCTAAACCAATGAGCAGGCACAATACTTGCAAGGGGTGTTATAATACATACTAGTCCTTTATAGGACTCTTTCTCTGTACACAGGAACAGAGTCCTAACTATTGAGGCCCGTTTCTGGGGCGGAAAAATTTCACAGCTTCATAACTTAAATCTTACCTGCAACAAGCCACTAATTTTCAACATATTCACATTCCATGGCGGCATACATTTTTCTGCGGTGGGTTTTGGTCCTCATATATTCCTCACAAATCCGTCATTTTCGTGAAATAATGCAGCTTCCAACATTAAAAAATTCCCGTTTCGATCATTTTCTCACAGTGTTGTCTGTTGTCGTGCGTACGCGTATACATTCGCGTGCAAGACGCATGATGCAAGCTTAGACGCATGAATTCTTGGTCACCGTTCTTGACTGCATAGCGTTAACAACAAGCACAATTCACTGCATTATTTCATGAAAATGACGGATTTGTCAAGAATATATGACGATCAAAACCCACCACAGAAAAACATATGCTGCCATGGAATGTGAATCTGTTGAAATTGGTGCTTTCTTGCAGGTAAGATTTGAGTTATGAAGCTGTGAAAATTTTCCGCCCCAGAAATGTACCCTGATGTCCAGGACGTCACTGTAGTACAAAACGAAAGTGTAAGGCCGCCAGGGCTAAGTACATACAATCTATTAAAAGGTTACTGGCAAGTTCCACTTACTCCATAGTCTAGAGAAATATCAGCCTTTGTTACTCCACAAGGATTGTATCAGTATAAAGCACTTCCATTTGGCATGAAAAATGCCCCGGCAACATTGAATCCATTCCAACGTATGATGAATAGTTTAATACCATTTGAAAGAACACTTAGACAGTACCGATGCGTTGTACAATAGACTAACTGAGGCTAAACTCACTGTTAATCTGTCAAAGAGTCAAATTGGCAAGGCCAAAGTCATATTTCTTGGTCATGTAATTGGTCAGGGGGAAGTTTCACCAGTGAGTGTGAAAATCGATTCGATAGCAAATTTCCCTCAGCCAATAACAAAGAAAGAACTGATGCGATTTGGGGGCATGGCGGGTTACTACCGCAAGTTTTGTCGAAATTTTTCCGATGTGGTTGCCCCGCTCACCAATCTGCTTTAAAAAAGCGCTAACTTCACTTGGACTGAGAAATGAACTGCCATGCTTACAAGCGCACCAGTTCTCGCTGCTCCTGACTTCATTAGACCATTTACTTGCAACTGATGCTAGTGATGTAGGAGTAGGATCAGTATTATTGCAAGAAGATGACCAAAATGTGGATCACCCTGTTTGTTACTTTCCGAAGAAACTTAACCGTCACCAACAGAATTATTCCACAGTCGAAAAAGAGGCATTGGCTCTACTTCTTGCATTACAACACTTTGAGGTTTATCTTGAAGCAGCAGCACAGCCTATTGTAGTGTACACAGATCATAACCCACTTGTGCTTGTTCAGAACATGAGAAACACAAGTCCAATAGGAACCAATGAGGAACCAATAATATGAATCAGCCCGCTTGGGGTAAGCAATCAAAGAAGAAGCTGACATAATGCTCTCGATGCGATCAGTACATACGCGGTCGAGTGGCATAGCCGGGAAAATATTCCCGCTCTTCGGAGCAGGGCCTGTCCTCCTCTTAAACGATCGCCGTTCAACGGGGGAGTCGTCCGTTTTCTCGGCGGGAAGGTCCAACACACGGGCCATGTCCCTCAGGACAAGGCGCAGTTCAGTCTCGGCAATTGAGAGCCGTTGAACACTTGAGGCCAAATCGTCCTCTTCCGGGGATGAGTTGCCGGACACGGGAGGGTCAGACACATTCAGTAACTGCTCATCCAACGGCAGGGCTGTGCCTAAGGCATGTTGCTCTACATCCCGATCGCGTCGTGTACATACATTCGGTTTTGTTTTTTCATAAATGAATAATGATCTCCACACTCCGTGCGTGGAGAGTGTGGAGACCACTTACATGCAGTGATTGGTCAAAAACTCTCCATGCATTGAATGGGGCAGGGGTTTGTACACATTATTGCATATGCATTGTATTGCGTTGTCCACATTCTCCACGCAGGGAACATGACTCCCCATAGTGGTAAAAAAAACAAGGCCCACACTCTCCGCGCAGGGAGTCTAGTTTATTTCGTTCGAAACTGTACATATCTCAAGAAGTAATTATGATATCAACACAATTTATATGTCAGTTTGAAGACCGTTGATTCTGCTCAAAATGTTAAATGACATACATGTAATGTCTGTTTCATCTTTATATTGCGTGTCCTGATTGACCTCCATCCTGCCCATGCGTTCACAAAGACATAGACCTTTTCGCAAATACTGGGGCGCGCGCGTAAAGCTTGGAATACTGTGCATTGTGGTCTGATAGCTGGTGACCAAATTTTATCCATTTTCTATCCCTCAATACACCTTACTCAACAGTCTGCGCTTGCGCAGGTGTATTTGCGAAAAGGTCTATGTTTGTCTCAAGCTAGTTGATGTTGCACCCTCTACTGTTGATACACAAAACTGGCGCTACATTTGTACAACCAATCAGCTATTTTCACAATATATTTCCATGAAAAAGAAATTTGTTTGTGACCTATTTAAACCTTGCCTCCATTTAGAACCAGTTTTTATTGTGACATTATTTGTTTTGTTTTAAACTAAACTTCAAAGTCTGTAGTTGACTTGCATTAATCATCGCACTGTGGCAAACGTTTCTAAAACATTTTAATTGGATTATCAAATCTGTAATGTACAACATCCCATGCTGGATGAGCGAAAGTTTTAAAGGGCTTTCATCAGTGTGCAAAATAAAACCCAAATAAAACCTTATGCCAATGTAATACAAACATAATGCATTTGTGAAGAAACAGGAATTGTTAAAAATTGTGATGCAAGTTTAACAATAAATAACGCCACTTCTTTAAGAGTCCCTGCCTGTAAGAATGTACCAAATTAGGGGGGGGGGGTGTGATTCATGGGTTCGCAGATCTTCTTCCAAAAAATTAGAGTGATACACCATCATACCAAACGAATAAATCCAAAATTTTAGTTTGCTGACGCTTTCGGTTTTGGAGTTACCAGTTATCAAAGTTTGGGCCAAAAAGCCCTCAAGAAACGAATAGTACATTCCCTGTAAACACAAAAACGTGCGCCAAGGTCATCCCAACAAAAGTAAAACATTTTTTGAAACCTCCAGTTGGGCTTATAACAAAAGTATAAAAAAACAAAGGTCAAAGGTCATATGAAACTACACTACTGCCCATTTCGGGCGATTTTGCGTCGTCTAGAAATCCTTTGTTATATTGGTGGGCCAACATGATCCCAATTATTTTTCAATTGAAATCTGTTTAGGAACACTCAACTTAACCAAATACAAGAAAACATTGATGGGATCTTGTTGGCATAGATACTTACAGTGATGAAAAAAGTGAATGTTGTGCCAATTTAGGCCAAAATGTGTGGAATGACAATACTTTAGAAAATTTTCAAAAAATCTTTTGACATGCAAGTTGCAGAGATCCCAAGATTCTTTTTTCATTTGTCATTAGATGAAAACTGTTCCAATACCCAGTTGCCATAAAAACAATTTTTTGTTGTTGGCGCGCAAAGTTACGGAGGTGCGAAAACGCAATATATTGGTAAAATTTGAACTTTGACCTCTATTATCTCTCTGCGCCAATGAGATCCCACGCACTTTGCACTTAAATTTGTTTTAGGGATGCAAGCTCTTTCATGTGAACTTGTTTAATTCATGGGATCTTATAGGCACGCTGAGTTATGAGGCGTTGAAAATGGCATGAGGGCACTGTTCGTCAAAGGTTCAGGTGCGCGTAACATGATGCGCCAATAAGATCCCAATTTTTTTTTTTTTACTTTTGTTATAAGCCCAACTGGAGGTTTCAAAAAATGTTTTACTTTTGTTGGGATGACCTTGGCGCACATTTTTGTGTTTACAGGGAATGTACTATTCGTTTCTCGAGGGCTTTTAGGCCGAAACTTTGATAACTGGTAACTTCAAAACCGAAAGCGTCAGCAAACTAAAATTTTGGATTTATTCGTTTGGTATGATGATGTATCACTCTAATTTTTTAGAAGAAGATCTGAGAACCCATGAATCACCACTTGGTACACTCTTACAGGCAGGGACTCTTAAAATATAATCTTGATTGTTCTTTTGAATTACGCCATCACATTACGCTCAACCGAACACCGTGTTTTTGTAATGAACAAAAACTCTATGTCTAGTTTTTCTTATTATTGTTGCAGGGTTCTCTACAGGGACGCTAAACCAATCCTGCACTATCGTCAAATTGCGCAAGTACATGTAATTCATGCACTATGGGCATATTTCGGCAAAATTGCAAAAACTATTGCACAATAGACAAACCATTCCTGCACGATCGGCAATTGCAAGAACTACTCCTGCAAGATCGACTGATTGGCAAACATTTTTGTGCAATAATTGCATACGAGAGAAAGAGAGATAGAGGGGGGGAGAAAGAGAGAGAGAACACAAGTTATCGCTTGAATGTCGCACCACTAAATTAGTATTCATAATATTATAGAAATAAATAAAACAATAGTACATGTAGTACAGGTACTTACATCAGGATCCAGTTCTTCAGCAAGTTGCTCAAGTTCCTCTTCAGTCAAAGTCTTCAAAATTTCTTCAGCATCTACATCCTTGTACTTATCCATATCTTTGTATATTCCATATTTTGTGTTGGCCATCCTTAAAGCTTGATAAAGGTTGTTCAACTGATTTTCTTACCATATCTGTTGCAAAAACATTCAAACAACATCGTTTATTATTTTTGTTCTACCTACAAAAAACTGATAGCACTATCAATGCCTTTTCAATCCCTCATTTGCTATAAATTGTATTCATTTTACACTGTCAGCTACCTAAAATATTTTTTTAATGGGTTCGGTATTTGCCAACTGATTAAAAATGTTGGCATTTTCACTTGTTAAAATAAATGAGAACACCTCCAAAAACAACAGCTTTAGTTTTAATGAACATGAACAAGTTGATTGCCCATTTTCATAGCAGATTGTGGAAACAAGATATTTTTGTTATTACTTTTTTTGTAATCAAGTTAATTACCCATGGCAGTTTTGTATGCCAGGAATGTGTTTGAGTCAATGTCATGTTTTGTTAGCTGTTTCATAGCGCAGCGCAGCAAAACAGCTATCGTTTTTGTTAAAAGTTGTTGATTTTGTTTTTTTGTATTTGTCTGTTTCAGAAATGACATTTTATAAATGCTGATTTGCTATGTTCCTAAAGAGCAATTGCAATGAAATTTTCGGTGATGAAAGGTAATGGTGATCATCACAAAACAAGGATGTCATTATGACATCATCACAAGTCACGTGACGTCAACAAGTGTTTTATTTTAAACACTTGAAAATCTATAACAAATCAGCCACAAGAGACCGTAGGTTTCTGTTTGCGGGATTAGGTAGGGATAAATTAGGTCTTCTTTTTTCTTTTTTTGCGTGACCTCACATGACCTCTACTTCCGGTCGAAACAGGAAGTGCCCTTTAAATCAATAATAGCAAAAGTTATGAAGTTGCTTTGAACAATGTTAATGCCTGGCAAGAGTGGGCAGTTCAAAAAAAATGTAGATGACGTAAAAAAAAGCAGTAGCGCCCTCTAGCGGCAGGCTGAAAACTCTTCAAAATGGACTTTTTGAAGAATTGTGTGAAGTTTTGTGTAATCACTTCAAAATTTACACAAATGTTGACTGTCAGGCAGGTATCATATGTGGAAAGTTTCAGATCAATGACGTCATCGGGGGTCACCTGACGTGGTATTAAAGGTGCACTTTTTGAACTTAAATATAACTCCCGAAGTAATGATGCAATTATAGAAACTTAGTAGGTTGTTAGATATTGGCAAGTTCTATTGAATTGTGAAATGACGACATGATCTTTTGTGATTTTTTTCATTTTTACACCTTTAAGTAATAAATTGCTAGATCTGAACATGGTATAATCCAAAAGATTTTTTAAATAGGCTGGATTTGTCACAAGTGCTTTGATGCCAAGATAATTTCAAATTCAGTTGAGAAAGTTGAAAATGTTATTACGAAACAGCTCTGCATTTGTGCACATTGCAATCATGACTAGTTTTTTAGCAGTTTCGTAGCCAAGCCCAGCGAAGCGCAGCGAAAACAGCTCTTGTTTTCGTTAAAGTTTTTTTTAGCTGTTTCGTAGCGCAGCGCAGCGAAACAGCTCTTGTTTTGGTTAAAGTTTTCTTTATTAGCTGTGGTCGGAACAGCTAGGGGCCTATTGAAATCGGCAAGATTTTTATTTGTTATTACTATATTAATATTATTATTATTATTATTTGTATCCGTCAAAAGCCCATACGTGTAGGTTTAACCAGGGCATTTTGTTTAAAGGAACACGTTGCCTTGGATCGGACGAGTTGGTCTATAAAAAGCGTTTGAAACCGTTTGTTATGAAATGCATATGATTAGAAAGATGTTTTAAAAGTAGAATATAATGATCCACACAAGTATCACTCAAAACTGTACGGTTTTCTTTTTACATCGCGAACTATCACGGTCGGCCATTTATGGGAGTCAAAATTTTGACTCCCATAAATGGCCGACCGTGTTATTGGACGAGGTAAAAAGAAAACCACGCAATTTCGAGGCATATTTGTGTAGATCATTGTATTCTACTTTTACAACATCTTTCCAACCATATGCACTTTATAACAAACGGTTACAAAACGCTTTTCAAAGACCAACTCGACCGGTCCAAGGCAACGTGATCCTTTAAGTCAAAAGTCATACTTGGCTTAGTATAAAGGAGTCAGAACCTATATCATACTAAAGCTTAGGTCTTGAAGTTACAGTTAAATGTAATTAGCTTAAAATAATTAGCTTATTGACTAAGTTATAATGGCATGAATATTTAATTAGCCTATCTTTAGATCACCATATCTCAAAAAGTATACGTCCGATAGTCATACTCTTTCCCTTTTTATACTTGTGGGGTACTGTATAACAATATGAGGGCCTTAAAATCCGGACGACGTCATGTGACGTCATGTATTGCACGTTTTGTGTCTATGCACAAACACAACGGCTCTTCATATGTCAACATTTAAATGGTCAAAACCACAATAACTTAAAAATAATTTATCTGTTCGTTTCCTAAATTTGATATTCTGTGTTAAAAAATACACTGATTCTAAAAATAATGGTTTCCGTCCATTAAAACCAATCAAGGTACGTCTATAATTACTGAAATATTGGCGTCATGGGTACAACGTAGTACTTCTGGATGCAGTCAATTTCATAGGGAACCTTTCTCATGGTTGGTCCAGTACAGTGAGGACCTGTTTGGATTGAGGACTTACTTGAGGGGAGTCTACGACGCTGTCCTGATGTTGGCATCCTTGTTTTTGTTTTCTAACCGCGTTCTGGACCTAATACTTTGTACTATACTCCATTGGATTTATACACAACCAACAGGCATACATTGTTGACTGTCAGGCAGCCATCATATGTGTGAAGTTTCAGATCAATGACGTCATCAAGGTCACGTGACGCTGCCTTAAAGATGCACTTTTTGAACTAATATAACTCCCAAAGTAATTATGCGATCATGTTGAAACTTGGTAGGTTGTTGGATATTGACAAGTTCTTGTGAAATGTGAACTGATGTCATGATGACGTCATCAAATCATTTTTTATGATTTGTTTTAAATTTTTGCACCTTTAAGTCATAAATTGCTATCTGAACAGGGTATAATCCAAATTATTGTTTTAAATAGGCTGGATTGATGATAACTGCTTTGATGCAAAGAGAATTTCAATTTCAGTTGATAAATTTGAAAGTTATTAACGAAACAGCTCTGCAATTGTGCACAAATGCAATTACATGTATGTCTAGTTTAATAGCTGTTCGTGGCACAGCGAAACAGCTCTTGTTTTTGTTAAAGGTTTTTACCTGTTCCGTCGCGCAGCGAAACAGCTCTTGTTTTTGTTAAAGGTTTTTTTTTTTTTTTTTTTTTTTTTTTCAATGTTAAGAATTTTTTTTTATACCGTATTTTCCTGCGGATAAGACGCTTGGCGGACAAGGCAGATGACCCTAAAATGACCCCCAAAATATTCAAACGTCAGCAGACAAGGCGCACCAGGCGCATGTTTAACCGCACACAAAAGAACACCAGGCGCCACCCGGTGTTGGTACATTGACACAAAGACGTAATTTTGTTTCATCCAATCAGCCAACGCTGTCTATTGTTAATAACATAAAGTCCGGCCCAATCAGCAGGCAGAAACGATGGTCCGTACGCACTGTCAGAAGTTAATTTTATTTGCAACATGAACCCAGGCCCTCCCTGGACATCGGACAACCCACAACGAGGATCCCTGCTGATACAGATAACATTGCAACAACAGACGTAGCGTGTGTGTAGTAATGTATCCGCCAGCCGGGAGGTCGCTGCATACATGCACATTTATATGCACGTGTGTACACGTGCCGTGGTGTAACGTTCGAGTTTTGGGGGAAAATTGCCGTTGTTTGGGGGGAAAAAAAGTTTCGGGGAAAAGTTGCCGAGTTTTGGGCAAAAATGTTTAAATGTTAAGATTGTCCGAACTCCGTACTGTTTAATAAATTGCCGTTTTGTAACATTTGAGTATATTGGTGATTTTTTTTTATAAATATAAGAATGTCCGACCCGTCTGTTTAATAAATTTCCTTTGTGTAACGTTCGAGTTTTGGGGGAAAATTGCCGTTGTTTTGGGGAAAAGTTGCCACTGTTTGGGGTACAAACAATCGGAACTCTGAATAAATTGCCCCGTTTGAGACGTTCGAGTATTGGAAAACATTTTTGTTTAAATGTTAAGACTGTCCAAACTCCGTCTGTATAATAAATGCCGTTTTGTTACATTCGAATATTGGAAAAACTACATGTAGACAGCGAAGCTGCCATGGCGAGCTGCCGATCGCCAGATAGAACCAATGACTGACAGAAAAACCAATCATTTGATCAACTGATGGTCACAGGGGTGGAGACATTGACAAGTATGAAGTTAAGACCATTTAAGGTTTTCATCTTTTCATATTATCTACATGTAAGCAGCAATATTTGATTGAAGTTTTAAATCTGTACATCAATGCAATAAAGAGTGATGACCATTTAAAGGGACACGTTGCCTTTTCCAGAAGAATAGTTTCAATTCAGTACATCGTTGCAATAAGAAGTTATGACCATTTAAGGTTTTCATTGTTTCAGCTCATTCAACTGGAACCATTGATGCACTCTTTGAATTTTATCTTTTCATATGTATCTATACGACAGAAGCAATGTTTTAAGTTTCAATTCAGTACATCGTTGCAATAAGAAGTTATGACCATTTAAGGTTTTCATTGTTTCAGCTCATTCAACTGGAACCATTGATGCACTCTTTGAATTTTATCTTTTCATATGTATCTATACGACAGAAGCAATATTTGACTTAAGTTTCAAGTCAGTACATCATTGCAATCAGGAGTTATGATCATTTTATGTTTTTCATTGTTTTAGCTCATTCAACTGGAACCAGAAACAGAGAGATTGATTTTTGTTTAAACAAATTATTTCAAAACTTTAAGATTTAAGTTTGAGTTTGTTTCTTTAAAATCCAGATGTCAATGTTTGACTTTGAGCCTGAAAAAAAAAACTTTAACATTTTTCGTATTCCAAAAACGTTTTAAACAAAATTATTCCAAAAACTTTAACATTTTCTTATTCCAAAAACTTCAACATTATTGGAAAACATAGCTAAAAACTACAAAAAATGACTGACAAGTATATATAACAATCTCACTTGGGCTTGTACATACCAAAAACAACTCAACTCAAATACTGAAACTTAAACCAAAAACTTTAACATTTCCACTGAGTGCGGACGGCCGGACGGACGGACGGACGGACGGCTGGACAAAATCGGTATTACATAGGCTCGCATACTGCTAAAGCAGCTCGCCAAAAATTGTTTAAATATAAAAATGTCCGACCCGTCTGTCTAATAAATTGCCGTGGTGTAACGTTCGAGTTTTGGGGGAAAATTGCCGTAGTTTGGGGGAAAAAAAGTTTCGGGGAAAAGCCGCCGAGTTTTGGGCAAAAATGTTAAAATGTTAAGATTGTCCAAACTCCGTCTGTTTAATAAATTGCTGTTTTGTAACATTTTTTTAAATAAATATAAGAATGTCCGTCCCGTCTGTTTAATAAATTTCCTTTGTGTAACGTTCGAGTTTTGGGGGAAAATTGCCGTTGTTTCGGGAAAAAGTTGCCACTGTTTGGGGTACAAACAATCGGAACTCTGAATAAATTGCCCCGTTTGAAGCGTTAGAGTAATGGAAAACATTTTTGTCGAAATGTTAAGACTGTCCAAACTCCGTTTGTATAATAAATTGCCGTTTTGTTACATTCGAGTATGTAACGGAGTATGTAACGGAGTGAACATGATAAAAAAATATCCCACAACGGCAATAATATATTATTGTAACAATAACAACTTCGGACATTCTACACTTATACAATATTTTTTCCAATTAGCAAATTTCCCATAACGGCAATATTATCAAAAGGAGGAGTTCGGACCTTCTTACCCTTACAAAAAAAAATTCTCAAATACTCAATATAGTGTACAATTAAAACAATTTTTGTGTATGGAAATGTCCCACAACGACAGTTATTATTAAAAACATGGTTTTGACATTCTTACTAATTAATAAACAACATTATTTTTTTTTCCAATACTCGAACGTCTCATACAGCAATTACAGACGGAGTTCGGACCTTCTTAACCCTTCAAAAAAATTGACTGTTATCAATATCTCAAAACGGCAACTTATTTAAGACAGAGTACTGACATTCTTACTGTTGAAATAAAAGTAAAGCCAACCATAAATGTCCCACAACCGCAATACTATTGAAAACATTCAGTTCGAACTGACGTCTTCCCCTTAAAAAAATGTTCCCAAATACTCAAAAGTATATTATTAAAAACATGGGAGTTCGTCGGAAATTCTTACTATTTTTACAAACAACATTGGAAGTCTCGAACGGCAACAACAAACAGGAGTTTGGAGCCAGCCACTCCTAGCCTCACAGTAAGTGACAACTTCCCCTTAGATGTGCCGCAATGGTAACTACATTATAAAATTGCTACACTTTGTTGTAACTTGTTACAAAGTGTAACAACGCTTCAATGTTTTGCTTTGTACGCCGCCGCTCTGCTCTCATTATTGGTCAATACTGACACTCATTGTGTTTACTGCATTTGTTAGAACTTTCAAGAAGACGATCCCTGACATTGTCCTTGCATTGTGCAGCGCTCGTTTCGTTTCGATAGCTGCTTCCCAACTGAACGTGGGATCCCTCGTCTCGAGAGGCGCCCTCGTTTCATTGACAAACGAGCGAGCTTCCCTCGCGTGTAGCGAGCAGGGGCACACGTTGCCGGTCTCGCTCGTCTCGGTCCCTCCGTGCCTCGATGGCAACTAAAGGGCTGTACCGTACATTGTTCCAAAAAGCCCTCAAGCGTTCAATGTTTCTTGTATTTATTGTCATACGCAAGGTAACAACGATTACAGGCGTGATATCTGCTTTTGTGTTGCGTGATGAAATTTACAGACCTCGAAACGGTTGCGTTTTGGGGCTTATTTTCCGTGTCATTTTAAGAGATTTTCGAGTCGAACTTGGACATCGTTGATTTTACAGCCAATTTACATGCAAGGGCAAACATGATTTTCACAATCGTTCCTACCCGAAGTTTTGAAGCATTAAAATAATTCAATAAAATAAAATGTGTTTTCGTCCCTACTGACCCTCTAATTTTTTTGGCCAGTGTAATAGGAAACACACATATTATTATTTTGTTTGGCCTTACAAACAAATACAAATCATATCCTTCTATTATAGTAAGATAATGCTATGTACGTTCCCATAATACTTTTTAAAGCAAACGTCTAAAAGATACCAAAGATGACAGTTAAGTTCCCAAGAATGATTCACTCGGAACAAGATCACACACCACCTTTCATCGGGGGTTTCGAGAACAACACTTTACAAAATGGCAGCACAACATCAAGAAAATAAGTAAATTACATGCAAAATGACTCTCAAATAGATTGTTAAAGTTAATATTGATAAGTTGAAAGTTAATAGTCATCCCAAAGAAAATAATGAATGTGTGGTCTCTTTTCTACTGTCAGGTTTCCAACTGATGAACCACGTTGTCACATGACCAGTACAGAACCTCTTTTCGTAAGCTTTTATCACATCGTCATTTGAGCGGATGAAACAAGAACAGCGATCCGTCTTGTTCTTGAGCATCCAAAAACACACCGCCGGAACTCGGCCAAAAGCGGTTGGGTGAATGATGTTTGTTTGAAGTTATTGACTGTCAATCATTTTCGGAACGATTACCTGGCCACACAGAAAAAACGTCTGTTGGACCAAAAACTAGACGGAGACTGTGCAAGTCTCGCGCGGATTTTGTTTCGTCCATTACTTTAGTTTAACGTAGACCATAAAAATGACAGATGTTTGTAAAGATGTAATACTAATTAACATCATATATATACTAGTAAAAATAAAGTCAACATAATAACGAAGAAAAACCGATATTTAAACTTGACCTCAGGCAGTGTCTTAGCCAGGAATTTGGAAAGTGGGAGTGCAAACTGAAAAAGTGGGAGTGCAACCTAAAATCACTACAAAAAAATAGAAACGTGTGCGTAGCACACAACACAAGCGCGCAGCGCCGAGTCTGTCTCAACATGAACCAGTTTTTGAACCTTTCGAGCGGAAAATAAACATCGTTTTGTCAGTTTTTGAACCTTTCGAGCGGAAAATAAACATCGTTTTGTCAACTGCCAAGAGATGCAAACATTTAAATCCCAAAAAGTCTTGATGTTTCAAACAAATTCTACAACGAACAAACGATGTGCCCTTGAATTTCTAAAAAAAAAAGATCGTCATGTTTGCCGCCGTCGAGTTGGGAAAAACTGCCGAACCAATCTACAAAGCAACTGCAGAATGTATGCGGTAAAAGGTGCACTGCGCCGCGTGTCACTCAGTTACCGACACTGACGTCTTAGTAGAAAAATCCAGAGCGCGATGGTTTGTAGGATTGTGGAGATGAGATTTGTACCTAAAATAATCTGAACGAAAAACGCGTGTGAATTCTCCTCTATCACACCACGCGTGCATGGAGTTCATGCTGCCTGCTGGTGACGGTCGATGACGAAGACTGACTGTTAAAACGAAGTCAGCATGTCTCGCTTGAGTTGTGTTATTTGCACGTGCGTTGTGTAATGTGTGGTTTGTGCGTTGTGTTTTGTGTGGTCGCAATGTGGTCAGCGTTTTCGAGGCAACTTCGAGTGATTGTTTATGGTTGCGTCGTTGAAATTTTGATTCAAAAAGAAGGAAATCTGGTAAAACCAAATCTAATTTTACTCACTGCTGTTTTTAAACTGTTCAACAGCAACAAAATAATAAAAGAAGTTCAGTAATTTTCACTGAAATTATTAGACAGCACGGCTTCACCCAAGCCGTGCATCAAATTTTTGCCTGTGTTTTCAGCCCAACTGGCCGTGCTAATACGGCGTGCACGGCTCGCTAGCTAACACGTTGACCTCAGGTCAGGTTACTTGGTAAAAATTAAGAATTTGTGCCCATCTCCGATCACGAAACTTACGCAGACGCTTGTTTTGGTCACGCGGGGTGAAAAGCCTTTTCATTGGTCGTTTAGGCATCGGCTTCCTCTTTGAACTGCGTCACGCGTTTATCTAACGCCCTTGCGACGATCGTGCGTCCGCGTATAAACCAGCTTTGAGTAGTTTCACATTCGAGCGTAGATTTACAAAAGGGGTTTCAAAAAATTTAAGATCAAACAAACATCCTTGTCCCAGAGTTTTACTTTTGTCTATAACATAGACTTCAACCGATAATTGTGTATTTGTTTAAAAAGCTAAAACTAATTTAAACAAGCTCTATAGGGTATTTTTGTTGTTCAGATTCGGCATTAGGAATAAATTAAAGCAAAGATTTGATTTATAAAAAAATTAAGTTCTTCAGTTGTTGTGTTTTCTCGCTCCGGTGCACGCGAGACTTGCACAGTCTATTGCGGCATTGTTGGAATGAAAGCACGGTCATGGGGAAAATACACATTGTGGCATTGTTGGAATAAAAGGACCGTCTGGGGGACTGCGGCGTTGTTCTAACGAAAATACGGTCTCAGTGTCTGAATAGCCTTGTTTGACCACATTATTGAGTAAGGATTCGTCATACAAAGACCGTTGATTCGAACTGGACAAGAAGGTTTTTTTTTTTATTTCATCAAAAAAAAATCAATCATCAGCGGACAAGGCGCACCAAAAGATAAGACGCACCGATGTTTTTGGGGTCTAAAAAGTCAGATAAGACGTGCCTTATCCGCAGGAAAATACAGTAAGTGCTGATTTGCAATGTTCCTAAAGAGCAATTGCAATGAAACTTTCAGTGATGAAAGGTATTGGTGCAATGATGTGTCTCAAACAAGGATGTCATTATGACATTTTCACAAGTTATGTGACGTCATCTTAAATGTGTTGTATTTTAAATGTTTGAAAATCTATAACAAATCAGCCAAATGAGACCGTAGGTTTTTGTTTGCGGGATTGGGTAGGGATAAATAAGGTCTTCATTTTGTTTTGTGTGTGTGACCTCACATGACCTCTACTTCCGGTCGAAACAGGAAGTGCCCTTTAATTCAAAAATGGCAAAAGTTATGAAGTTGCTTTCAACGATGTTAGTGCCAGTTTTAAAAAAATATCAGTGACGTCACAAAATACAACAGCGCCCTCTAGCGGCAGGTTGAAAACTCTTCAAAATGGACTTTTTGAAGATGTCTGTGGTGAAGTTTTTGTAATCACTTTATATTTTACACTTATGCAAATTAACCTCCGTGACTGACATTACCGTGACTGACATTACGCGTTCATAACATCTGCTGGAATAACAGTAACACCAATTTAGCAAAACAAAATTAAAAATTTCTGTCCACAAGAGAGTATCAATGAACTGTTTAATTCTATATTAAAGGAATAACTATAATGTTTTAGATGTTTAAAGGATGAAACATGCATTAATTGTGATAAAATGTAGTAAAAGAGATAAAAAGAGCTAAAACATAAACTGCTATTTGGAATTTGGGAATTGGGATGAAGTTTTTATTGAAAAAAAATGACATATGAAGGAAGAGATGGGTGCTCCCTTTTTGTTTGTTATTTTATGCATATGTTGAGATACACCAAGTGAGAAGACTGGTCTTTGACAATTACCAATAGTGTTCACTGTCTTTAACACATAAATTGCTATCTGAACATGGTATAATCCAATTTTTATTTTTGTTATGCCACATTGGGCAAACTGCTTTGAATACACAACAAATTTCAAACTCAGTTGAGAAATTTCAAAAAAATTGACGAAACAGCTATGCATTTGTGCACAAATGCAATTATGTCTAGTTTTTTATTTGAATTCTTCAGAACTATTTTTCTAAGTGCTGATTTGCAATGTTCCTTAACCCTTAGCACGCTACCAGGTTGTACACACAGTATGGGCGCTAAATTTCCTGCGTAGCGCTACTAAAATGCACATACATTTTTCCTCAAGACTTTTACTCTGTGAAGAAAGTGTTGGGCTAAATTGCAAAATAAGTTTTTTACTCAGTATTTTATTTCCCATCTAATGCAGTAAACATTATGGATTTTGGATAAAGAATAACCGAGATACGCTTATTTCATTACCACTAAATTCTATCACCGGCCGCCAAGCGCAGTTGCTGTCGATTTTCATCTCCGATCCAGACCCATCGCTGCTGCCGGCAGACCCAGTGTCGTGTTCATGTACATCGTTTTCGTTGACAAGTACACAGTACACGTACACAGTACACATACAGCATTTTCAACACATCAGAATCTCTCAAAAAAAACTCTTCAAAGTCTGATTCTCCGGAGTCTGAGTCCTGAAAAATTTCCAGAAATGCTGCATGGACGTCCATTGTGTCCGCATTTTGTCTTAGTGTACAGGTTTTTGATCGGAAATTGTGAGAAAATTTGGGACAAAAGATTGTGTTTTTTTCCGATGAAATATCATTGCATACATGTATAGCTAGATGCTTGCAGCTGGGCCATTCCAGCGTCACTCGCATTTCACTTTTTTGCATCCTTTTACAAGCTTAGTGATGTATTTTTTTAAATACAGGGAATTACTCTTTCATTTTTGGTATGGATATACTCAGTATCTAAGGCATTAATGTAATGGTATCAAAAAAATAACCCAATACTAAATTTGAGCATGACACTGGACAAAACTGTCACTCGCATTTCATGAAAAGGACATGCCAAAAAATGTCTCTGTTTTATTTGAAAAGTTTCCTCAAACCAGATGTACTACAACCAAATTGTTATAATTATGTACTAAACACCTACCCCACTGAAGTATAAATGAGAGTAACAAGAATCTAAAACAATAAACTGTATTTGTCTGCTCAGTGAGTTGTGCACAAAATGAAGCTTTTCCTCCACAATTCTGATCAAGTCTTCTTAAAACAACCTTTCTAAACATTTTAAGGGAGCTGAGTGCTCAAAATACTAATTACAATAAAAAAGTGTATTTACTGAAAAATATACAAAACAATGAACTGTAAAGTTATCCGAGCAATTGGTTTGGCATTACTCAATATAAGGCACTAACACAATGGTGTTAGGAAAATTAAACAACACTAAATATTCATGAGCAAGACATAGGTCACACATTCACATTTTTGTTCACAATCGACCAAGGAAAATCTAACCAGGATGACTTTGGAAAAATGGTGCTTCCCGCCTAGGAGGACGACCAAAGATTCTCCCAGAATCATGCGAACCCCTCTCGTGTATCTGCCCATGCATCGAAAGGAAGCTTTTATGTTTTGTTTGCTTTTACTGGAAGTTTCCCTGTGTTCTTGTGATCATCATACTTTCCTGCTGCTTTCTTTTTTTCAATGTAACGCTTCTGCCTCATTTTGCCAGTCAACGCCATTTCTGAAATACATGGGATAAACATAATAAGATTATATTAAATACAAGAATTTATATAGGCCTAACACAATAAATGCAGAAAAAAAATTAAATCGTGTAAATCATCCCATAAGTATCAATTATCAAATTATAGTTGTTATTAATCAGATATTTAAACTGTTTTTAATACTTTCTATAGTTTTTAACACTTAAAATAATATGAGAGGGCGATCTGAACAATGAGAATATTTGCATGTATCCATTTTCTAAGGCCTACCGTTTTAAATTTTTACAACCCTCAATACCACAAATATTATCTTTTAATTACACAAATAATTTATTATTATTTACTTTGGTAGTAAGCTACTATTAATGATCAAATTAAATTACCTTTTGTTTCAATACAACCAGACTGGATAGCAGAGAATTGTAGAAAGCGTAAGAAAGGATCAGTAAACTGCAGAAGCGCATGTCCTAGTTAGTGCTACATGCAGCTTTGCGATGACGTTCCTATGGAGATGCAATGCATCCTGGGTACCACAAATTATGCCTGCCCTCTGCTAAAACAATAGGCTTAAGTAATGCTGGCACAAGTAGTATACTTCTTTACACATTACTTCCCTCAAATCTATCTTTGAACACATTCTCATAATGGAAAATGGTATCGTCAGTCACATTACATTTCGTCACTCGCATTTTCTAATGTCAAATTTTAATGTAATTTGTATAACTTTTTTATCAAATTTTGTATTGTTTACCCTTTTTATTGTAAATTGTTGCAATTCAGCATGTGGCTGCTTATGACATTTTTTAATAAACCATTCTACATATATTTCACGCCACTCACCTTTCAAATTTCAAGGGCCTCCTATTATAATGTGGTTGGTATTTTGGTTTATAACTTGGTGCTTTTAAACTTGAGATTGGTGGGAGAAGCAATTTTCAATTGCCAACAATACAATCACAACCAGTTGAGAAAAAATAAATAAAAAAGGGAGCTTTCCGTCACTCGCATTTCATACCTATCTGCATCCAACGACTGTGCACCTACAAATCTTAAAGAAAAGTCATGGGCAGATTATTATTTTTGTTCTTAAGTAATGCACATGTACATGTAGTATACTTTTATACACATTACTTCCCTCAAAACTATCTTTGTACACATTCTTATAATAGAAAATGGAACCGTCAGTCGCATAACATGTCGTCACTTGCATTTCACGTCACTCACATTTCAAATTTCAAGGGCCTTCTATTAATAAGGTCGGTAACGGAAGGACACCAAAACAATGGTTTTTCCATCTATCGTGTTTAGCATAATTTCTGTGAATTCTGAAAGATAATTTTGTTAAAGGATAGAAATGCAATACTTAGGGGTTTGGTTATACTATACCAGTCTTCATCTGAAACTGTTTGGTATTGTATTATAAATACAATGCCTTAAGTGGATTAACATTTGGTAAGGACGGTAACGGAAGGACAACAAGTTTACTCAATTATTGTATACCATGCACAAAAAGTGATTTTAACATTACATTTTGCTGAAAATTTGCAGCGTTAGTGACATCTATTCCACATTAGACCTTTTATTATTTATGCAACAATAATTATTTATGCAACAAGTTTACTCAATTATACCAATATGCACAAAAGGGCCAAAGCCAAAAGTATCGTGTGTGTGTGTGTGTGACAGGACGGAATTTAATGTAGTATTTTCAGTGTATTTAATAGTAGAACCATTAAACAGTGTTGTTAAAACACAAATTAATTTATGGTGTGTACAAGGAACCAACTGACCCAAGCAAGCTCCAAAAAAAAATTGAATAGTATTTAGTTTGTTGCCGTAGTACACCGATTGATTTTGATGGATTTGGTGCCGAGTTTCAGGTACATGTAAGTATTTATCAGATTCTTTTTTCATAACTGGATTATTGATTTGTTGATATTTATGGATACCAAAATATATCAAAATCACTATTCTGTCAGAGTAAAGATCTTGAAAATATAAACCTTTAGCTTTAATTTGACACCTTATTTGTTTTTGTACCATGAATTTAAGTTTATTGTTGTCATGTGGACTTTGGTGTGGAATTGCCCTTCACATAAAATAGCCGTTGATTTGTATTCGCGCTCCACACACTCCGCCCCACACACTCCGCCCCAACAGCCCGGCCGACCGATGACGTCATGCTGATTGGCAAATTCCAAGATGGCTGCGCCGAGTACGAATCGAGGAAATATGAGTCGGAGAAAGGTAGCAAACTTTTCAACACACACAAAGCAAGCTAAGAGTTAGGTGAACACATTCAGCCGGTTTATACTGCAGAGTGGCTCGTAGGGGAGGCGCCAGAATTCTTTTATTTTTGGTTATTTCTTAGCTGCATGATGAAATGGTGTGGACATGTGGCTAGGCCTTGACCACACAAGTGGGGCTATGATTGAACCATCATCGTTATTGTCGTGAGAGATGTAACCCTATGACTATAATTGGTTACGGGAGCTGATAGCGGACGAAACCGAAATAGTTCTAGGACTAGAGTACCTACTACATGTACATGTATCGTAGGAGGTCCTGTTTTCAAGGTGTCCCTAAAATCGTGGCAAATCTTTTACCTCTCTGTGCGCGATGTAAACGGTCCCTAGATACAAAAGTTTTGGTTTTATTTGCCAAGAAAAGAGTCTACTCTCCCTTAACCAAAACTTAGAAACACGTAAGGCTCCACTGGTTATTTGCACTTGTAAATGCAAAAAGTTTGGTATTTTAAGCATTTCTATAAGGTAGCAAAATATGTCATAATAGTGAGGCCATATAAAAAATATTACCCACCGAAAAAGTTGCATCAAACACTATTTCAATTCACAATTCACGGTGATCAAAAACCATGTGACTGAACACCCTATATCCTCCTCTTCATTTGTTTATACCAAGTATGAAACATATATTAAAACTTGATAGACATTGAAATTTTCACACCACACACCGATCTTCAATGACTTCAACTGGTCCCATTTGTTTTGAGTTTTTCCTGTTTACAAGGCAAACGAGAAAGAATGGTTTCCCGGTGAAGCCATACGTGGAAGAAATATCTGCAGTGACTCTGTGAGACTATGTGTATGACTCTTAAGCCAGCAGTTGTCTTCATTTTATTCACAATATTTGTTATGACATTTTAAAAATTACCATGGTAATTTGAAAAGAAGAAAAAAAATAAACAAAAAATAAATAAAAAGTGTGAATAATTATTGCCTTTTAAATCCAGTGTTCTCCAACCTATAGAAAAGACGTGGCGCCCTGCCACGCTTTCTGCCGCGAGCGCCGCCCTTTATAATCGTCGCCAAGCTTTAAAATGTTGCCGCCACGTTTACATGTTTTGACTCCATGCATTAAAAATACTACAGAATTAAGTTTTAAAGAAATACACAGCCTTGGAGGAATTCTAATAACATGGACAATTATTGCCGGCAGAGGGCGTTGCGGGGCAAAGTTCATTGAATTATTTCTCAATGTGTGTTGTCGACCGATTGTCAATTCACAAAGATTTTGTTGCAAACGGAGGTCAAAACATGTTTAAAACACCTGATCCTCAAATCACGAACGCATTGAAATGGTGGTTAATGGAATAAACTTAGGGCAGAAATTAAGAGACAAAATCGTTCAAAAATGGCATTTTCGAACTTCACTTCCTTGGGTTTTTTTTCTGTTATTTTTGTAATAAAATACTACAGAATTAAGTTTTAAAGAAATAAGAAAGACATCGTTCGTTTCAGAGAATACACGTACGATCATCACAAAAAACGATGCACATAAACAACCACATGGTGCTAATGCATCAGGCCCCCCCCCCCCCCCCCCACACACACATCATGCATGGACCGTACACACGGCGTCCAAAGTCCAAAGCTAACCAACGTACCGCACGCTGTGATTGGCCGTTGATAATTCCAATTTATAAGATCTTGGCTAGAATTCAATGCAGTCACACGTTCACGAACGGAGTAAAGAATTGCTGCACATTGTGCATTACGCCTGCATATTGCGAACAATACACAGCCTTGGAGGAATTCTAATAACATGGGCAATTATTGCCGGCAGAGGGCATTGCGGGGCAAAGTTCATTGAATTATTTCTCAACGTGCGTTGTCGACCGATCGTCAATTCGTGAAGATTTTGTTGCAAACGGAGGTCAAAACATGTTTAAAACACCCGATCCTCAAATCACGAACGCATTGAAATGGTGGTTGACACAAGCATATAAGTTTTCAGCCATGTTGTAAAGTTTAAACAAGTTAGGGCAGTATGATACTATTCTTTGACCCACAATTCAACTTCTAGCATATGTTTTGTTTGCCATGTGCCTCATTTTGTCTGTAAGCATATTATGTATGCAAGATCCATGCGCAACACACCTATCCTACAAGTTCATCTTCTTCAACTTTTGTGGTGAATTTTTTGGGGTAAGTTTGATAAAGTTACATGGTGTAATCCATATGAATTTTATTTTAAAGGGGTATCTTAGAGTTGTATTTCTCTTCTATACTAAATTAATGAGAGTTTGTGTACAAGTGCTTCATGTACATGTATTATTCTAACACTGTTCATCAGGTACCATGTGTATAGAAATTGCAATTTTCAAAAAAGTTGATTTACTTTGTTCCTTATTTTAATGTCCATAAATCAAACAGGCCATTGTCAAACAAGGAAAAGCAAAAGCAACACATTTTGTGACATAAGAAACAGCAAGAGAGTTTGCTGTCTAATCGTCAACAATATCAGCTTGTGTGTAAGGGGGAAGCAAACTCATATCTATAAGCTTGTTGCCCTGTGCAAACAGACCATGGGATGTGAAGTGTGACCAAAAAAACAAAAAACATTTTGATGTGCATCTCATAGAGTTTTTTTTTTTAGTACAAAGCACAAAAAATAGTAGGACCAAAACGTGTTCAAAAGGTTTAATATTATAAAAGTCTTCCTTTGTACATGTACATGGAAAATCAAAGGCTTTAGTTCTTAATTAGGGAGGGGGTACATGTATGTAGTAGAAGGGCAAAGAGGAAACTGGTGTTGGTAGGCCGGGGTGGGGTTTGGAAAGGAGGGAGGGTGTGATGAAGAGAGAGAGACTGTCCATTTAAGCGTTAAGCTGAAAAGCATTCACTGGACTTTCTTCTGCACCTCCCATGGCAAAGGTCATGTGGATGGCATGGGAGGGGCAGTGAAACATCTTATAGAAAATGGCCCACTCAAAATGTTTGTATCTTCTATACGAGGGACAAAATGATTTTCAAGCTAGATGTGCCAGAAAATGTCAAAAATTTCTGTTGAACTTTAAGATTAGTGTCCATGACCAAGAGTCAAGACAAGGAACTCATTCAACATCCTTTCTATTGGTTTTTTTTCTTTGGTATAGGCCTATGTACGAGAGAAATTCACTTGGTTTATTGTGACTTTAAAATTCTGCATGGCTTATGAATGTAAAGGAACAAGTTTATATGTTACAGACATAAACATTTTGTAATATATGTGACCCGGGTTAACGATATGGCGAGGTAATGGCTTTTTATACCCTTTTTTGCAATTATATTACCAAATATTACTTTATTCCATTATTTTTTGCTTAATTGATTTGTATATAGTGTAGTATTGCATACTAGTTAGTAATTTATTTATTTCTTGTTTATCCTGGGAAATCCATTCAGTAAGAAAAACTCACTGATCTCCCATGGATCCCAGCTAATAACAAACTACAGAAGTGAACTTAAGATAAAAATATTACAAATATAGACCAGATTAGAGCTGTGAGTGAAGTACAAAGGGTGTATCACAAATAATATTAGTCACAGACAAAGTGTAACGTAACTAACTGTAACGTAACTAACCATGATTTGGGGGCAATGCCTGGAACTGATAAGAGTTATTTTATTTTTGTCCCTACCACAACACTTGCTAGTACCCTTGTAGTATAGAAATAGTAAAGTTTGAGGAAACTCTGTTTGAGGAAACTTTTTGTTCAAAGACATGCAACTTTTTCCCATGTCCCTTTTTTGTAACGTAACTAACCAAAATTAAACTGATCATAACAACCGAATAAATGTGTCTAGAAGTTTGTAATTTGTTTGCATATAGGTCTAGGCAAGATGTAGCCATGGTACAAAAATGGAGACTTGATAGGCTATCATGTTAATATTGGAGAAAACAGAGTTAAGCAGCTAAATGTGTAACGAAACTAACCATGGAAATGCCCATTTGGTAATTTTCAAATAAATTTACGTTTTGTTTAACAGCTTGATGTTTTGAGATATTATCATGATGGGAATTTTTTTAAATTTAGCTTATTCTTCAGACGTCTTCAAATTCTTTTCAATTTGATGTTTTTATTTCACTAGTTTTCTATGACCAAAAACCAGGGTAGTGGGAGAGCACAATTAATAGTTTTGTTTTGGGGGAATCGTAATGAACAAGAAGAGTACAATTTTGTATATTATTATTGATCTGTTCACATTTTATTTAAAAATAAACAATATAATTATATGGAGTAGATGTCTGTTATTACCCAACCAAGCTGGTAAGAAGTACTCTTGATGATGATGACACATTTCAACAAACAACCATATTCAGGTTTTCAACGATTATAAAAAAAACATTGGTTTCATTCCAAGTTTTGTGTTCAGAAAACAATTATTGTAAATGTTGTTAAAAACGTTACCAAATATGCCCTCAAAAAGTCTAAGGAAAGTAGCCAGGTTCACCTTAGAATGCACCACAGAGCATCTAGGATCAAAAAATTTCCCGGGGCTCTTTAGCGGCCCCCTGACCCCACGCCGTAAGGGTTTCGCACTTTCGCGCTCGCATTGTATGTACCCCACGAATTAGCCCCACCCACAGCACCACCCTTTAATTTAAGAGTTGGAGAAGACTGAAATCTTAAATTCCCCTTAATATTTTTAATAAAGCGTAAACAGAAAAAGTGATAATTGAATCACCAAGCTGATGTTTAAGAGTCCCTGCCTGTAAGAGTGTACCAAGTGGTGATTCATGGGTTCTAAGATCTTCTTCTAAAAAATTAGAGTGATACATCATCATACCAAACGAATAAATCCAAAATTTTAGTTTGCTGACGCTTTCGGTTTTGGAGTTACCAGTTATCAAAGTTTGGGCCTAAAAGCCCTCGAGAAACGAATAGTACATTCCCTGTAAACACAAAAATGTGCGCCAAGGTCATCCCAACAAAAGTGAAACATTTTTTGAAACCTCCAGTTGGGCTCATAACAAAAGTAAAAAAAAAAAATTGGGATCTCGTTGGCGCGTCATGTTACGCGCACCTGAACCCTTGACGAACAGTGCCCTCGTGCCATTTTCAACGCCTCATAACTCAGCGCGCCTATAAGATCCCATGAATTAAACAAGTTCAAATGAAAGAGCTTGCATCCCTAAAACAAATTTAAGTGCAAAGTGCGTGGGATCTCGTTGGCGCAGAGAGATAATAGAGGTCAAAGTTCAAATTTTACCAATATATTGCGTTTTCGCACCTCCGTAACTTCGCGCGCCAACAACAAAAAATTGTTTCTATGGCAACTGGGTATTGGAACAGTTTTCATCTAATGACAAATGAAAAAAGAATCTTGGGATCTCTGCAACTTGCATGTCGAAAGATTTTTTGAAAATTTTCTAAAGTATTGTCATTCCACACATTTTGGCCTAAATTGGCACAACATTCACTTTTTTCATCACTGTAAGTATCTATGCCAACAAGATCCCATCAATGTTTTCTTGTATTTGGTTAAGTTGAGTGTTCCTAAACAGATTTCAATTGAAAAATAATTGGGATCATGTTGGCCCACCAATATAACAAAGGTCAAAGGTCATATGAAACTACACTACTGCCTATTTCGGGCGATTTTGCGTCGTCTAGAAATCCACGCGCCAATATGATCCCATTAAGTTGTCTGCGTTTTATGATTATATAGATTCTCAGCAACACATAAAAAGCAAAAACCAAATGGGATTTGAGTGGCGCTAACAAATATTACAGATCAAAAGTTCACAATACATGCCTATACACATTGTACTTATGCATTGCTGTGGCAACCGAAAGTGAGAAATATCCCCCAATTTCAAAATGTTGGCAAACCATGAAGGGGATAGGTCTTCAAAATGAATTTTGGTCAAGATATAGACTGGACTTGTTTTTACAAATGGTGTTAGTTTAATGTTGGTTGGTAACTGTTGCCAAGGTCAAAGGTTACAAAGAATATGGGTGTTTTTTATATTTCTGTCAAGAGCCAACTTCAGAGCCTTTTCAAGATTTTATTTAAAGAACAAGGGCTCTATCATTTCAGTTTGGGACAGCCACTTATAATATCTAGGCACATATGGTTGTCCCAAATTAATTATAGAGCCCTTCCTTATTTGATAAAATGTTGACAGGGCTTCGAAGTTGGTTCTTGACAGAAAATGTATTACAAAACACCAATATTTTCTGTGGAGAGCCAACTTCAAAGCCATGTCATCGTTTTATCAAATGAACAAGGGCTCTATAAATAATTTGGGACAATCACATGTGCCTAGATAATATAAGTGGTTTTCCCCAACATAAAGGAAAGAGCCCTTGTTCGTTAAATAAAATCTTGAAAAGGCTCCGAAGTTGGCTCTTGACAGAAAATATAAAAAACACCCATATTCTTTGTAACCTTTGACCTTGGCAACAGTTACCAACCAACATTAAACTAACACCATTTGTAAAAACAAGTCCAGTGTATCTCTTGACCAAAATTCGTTTTGGAGACCTATCCCCTTCATGGTTTGCCAACATTTTGAAATTGGGGGATATTTCTCACTTTCGGTTGCCACAGCAATGCATAAGTACAATGTGTATAGGCATGTATTGTGAACTTTTGATCTGTAATATTTGTTAGCGCCACTCAAATCCCATTTGGTTTTTGCTTTTTATGTGTTGCTGAGAATCTATATAATCATAAAACGCAGACAACTTAATGGGATCATATTGGCGCGTGGATTTCTAGACGACGCAAAATCACCCGAAATAGGCAGTAGTGTAGTTTCATATGACCTTTGACCTTTGTTATATTGGTGGGCCAACATGATCCCAATTATTTTTCAACTGAAATCTGTTTAGGAACACTCAACTTAACCAAATACAAGAAAACATTGATGGGATCTTGTTGGCACAGATACTTACAGTGATGAAAAAAGTGAATGTTGTGCCAATTTAGGCCAAAATGTGTGGAATGACAATACTTTAGAAAATTTTCAAAAAATCTTTCGACATGCAAGTTGCAGAGATCCCAAGATTCTTTTTTCATTTATCATTAGAAGAAAACTGTTCCAATACCCAGTTGCCATAAAAAAAAATTTTGTTGTTGGCGCGCGAAGTTACGGAGGTGCGAAAACGCAATATATTGGTAAAATTTGAACTTTGACCTCTATTATCTCTCTGCGCCAACGAGATCCCACTCACTTTGCACTTAAATTTGTTTTAGGGATGCAAGCTCTTTCATTTGAACTTGTTCAATTCATGGGATCCTATAGGCGCGTTGAGTTATGAGGCGTTGAAAATGGCACGAGGGCACTGTTCGTCAAAGGTTCAGGTGCGCGTAACATGACGCGCCAACGAGATCCCAAATTTTTTTTTTTACTTTTGTTATAAGCCCAACTGGAGGTTTCAAAAAATGTTTTACTTTTTCTGGGATGACCTTGGCGCACGTTTTTGTGTTTACAGGGAATGTACTACTCGTTTCTTGAGGGCTTTTTGGCCCAAACTTTGATAACTGGTAACTCCAAAACCGAAAGCGTCAGCAAACTAAAATTTTGGATTTGTTCGTTTGGTATGATGGTGTATCACTCTAATTTTTTGGAAGAAGATCTGCGAACCCATGAATCACACCCCCCCCCTAATTTGGTACATTCTTACAGGCAGGGACTCTTAAATTTTAATATTTGTAATAATATTGATACAAGGGTTACAAAAAAATCTCAAAAAATCTTGGAAAATAATATTTATAACTTATAAGGCACACGGCTCCTTTATATTAAGCCTCTGTATTTTTTTCTTCAGAATGCTCAGCAGAATGTTCAGTCACATGATTTGATCAACGTGATTGTGAATTGAAATAGTGTTTGATGAACCTTTTTCGGTGGGCAATTTTTTGTATATTATGGCCTGAACATTTTTGTCGCCTAAAATACCAAACTTTTTGCATTACAAGTGCAAATAACCAGTGGAGGCTTATGTGTTTCTAAGTTTTGGTCAAGGGAGAGGAGACTCTTTGCTTGGCAAATAAAACCAAAATTCTTGTAATCTAGGGAATGTTTACATCGCGCACAGAGAGGTAAAAGATTTGCCACGATTTTAGGGACACCTTGAAAACAGGAACTCCTACGATAGGCCTACCAAAATTAAAAATTCATTCCAATTCATCATTTTCTACATCCATGTTTTCAGAGCATAACCTACGATAGAAAACTTTTTTCCCAAGCATGATTAAGCCTGATGAAAATACAGACCGTGAGTAAACAGCATAGCTTCTGTCTGTCATTGGCATAACTGGTGGAGCTTTTTTTGTTACACAGTCTCGCGGTAATAATTATTATAAATAATAAACGGGAATATAATATATTGGGGATCGAAAACATGTGAGGGTGAGGGTCGATAACAATTGACCCTAGTCCTACGATATTTGACTGTAAAATATATTACTTACGTTTTGTAACAATCTCCAAAACCACGGGATGCTTTTCCTTTTTTGGTGCCCCACACTAATTACTAAATAAAGGGAGGACCATAAACGTGGAGAAAACGCTGCCTACACAAATGGATTACCGATGGCCAACTCGACTCACGACTGCAGAGTGTAGCAAAATAAAACGGATTAGATCGGCGGCACGCCCGAGTATAGTTAGACTTGGTTCCAAGTCTGTGATCGTGGCTTTAGTCTACCCGATAGCCAACACATAGACCTTTTCGCAAATACTGGGGCGCGCGCGTAAAGCTTGGAATTAGGTGCATTGTGGTCTAGCTGATTACAAATTTGATTCATATATATCCCACAATGCACCTCATTCAACAGTCTGCGCTTGCGCATTGGTATTTGCGATAAGGTCTATAATTTCCTAAAATAGCGCCCTCTTGCGTCATTGGTCTACGATAAATGTAAACTTGATGACAAGTCGTTAGGCGCTGCCTATTTGTCTGTCTTTCATGCAACAGTCACAGTGCGATGTTACACATGCAACAGTCGTAGGTAGCGACTGACTCACACACACATACTGGGATCGAGGGTGCGTGTATCGTCCCCGTAGCTACGCCGCGCTGTAACTACACACCACACTTAACAATTACCGTCTTGACTTCAAGACTACAATAAATGAGGCTTTAGACAAATATTTTTCTTTTGTTGATAAACAAACCAGCGCCTGCGGGTTGGCACGCGGGGGGGGGGGGGGGGGTCAGGACGATCTGCACACGTTCGTCCTGGAAAAAACAACCACCACACACTGGGGCCGACCCAAGGAAGCTAAACGAACGCACCATATATAGACGTTTAAAATCTCGTCTAACTGGTGACGCGGGAGGAAATCACAACTAGACCATCTATACCACAAAACAAAGAGCAGTTTTCACTATAGTCATACACATCTCAGAATGTAACGTACCAACTGATATGAAAGAGACAACGAATCCCAAATAGCCAGACATGCTGACGCCATTCTCGGAAATCTAACACAAAAAGCCCATTTTAAAATTTAGGTAGTTAAGTATGATAATTTATGAGCATGCATGAAAAATTGTGTTTTATTAAAAAGCCTTTCAATGCGCTATATTTGCAGTATAATTTCTGAAGATTCTGATTCTGTAAAATGCTAAATTTAAAATTAAAAAAAACTCGAAAAATACTCGGACGGAAGTCTCGGTTTTTAAACTGTAGGCCTACACAAAATTATTCATTGACTCTTTGGGTGCGTTCGTTTAGCTTCCCTGGGTCGACAACGGTGTGTGGCGGGTTTTTTTCCCAGGACGAACGTGCGCAGATAATTACCCACGTTCGTCCTGGGGAAAGAAAACGCCGCACACCGGGGTCGACCCAGGGAAGCTAAACGAACGCACCCATAATTAATCCGATGCTCAATTTATATGACGAGTCCCAGTGCCCGTCCGTCCGAGAATATGCACCCTCCAAATGAAAATAACCGGGTCCGGACCCCAAGAATATACATGTACTGTGCTTATCATCAATATATCCCATTATTAATGGGATATTGTTTCAAGGGTACGATACTCAAATGTCCTGTTTTCAAGGTATTGTCAGGCAGCTTTTTCTTTGAATTGGAACTTAAAACTAACGATGCCATTAGCAGCTGATTACGTTAGAGTATGCATACAAACTTGATGGACATTGAAGTTTTCCAACTAGTGGTCCTATACTTCTAAAACCTTTAAGGCCCCCCCCCCCCCCCCCGTGAGCCTTATAGGAGTCTAATATTTTTGACCTCCTTAACGCTACACGTGTTTTAAATCGGCGTTGATAGATGAAAGTTTTACGACCGTTCGCCATCAACAACTAACATTTCCTTTGTACTGCACACCCGAAACTTTCACCACACACTCAATATACAATCATGATGCTTGTATGGCCTTTTTGTTGAGTTAAATTAAAAAACATCCTTAAAAAATGACATTTTCTGCTCGGTACTCACTGTTGTTTTTCTGCCGCATCGCACGTTTTTTGACTTCTCAGTTTATTCTCAATGCTTTATTTTGTTGTCACTTGGTCACCAAGCGCTGTTACACACGGGCACCAGCCTACTCGCTTGCCGCGAACTGTCGTGGCTCGGCATGCCGAGCCACGACCGAGTTGGACTAAACCATTTTGTAGAAGGGGTGTTACGCGGAAAGACGGGCGCGCTGTCTGCTTACGATACCCGCCGTTCACGAATATAGCGCAGACGCACTGCCGCATAACACCCATTCTACAGAGTGGTTTAGTCCAACTCGGTCGTGGCTTGGCAGTTCGGCAAGCGAGTAGGCTATAGACGTCATCCCTGAAAGCTTGGCACGCCGGACATCTGAGACCGACAGCGTTGTCGAGGTCTCAGACGTCCTGCGTGCTAAAAGCTCCGGGTTACCAAATATCGCAGTTTCAGGTTATTTCATACCTGCGCACAGCAAGCGAAAGTTGTCGATTTTAGTGCCGGGCTGAGTCAACTGTTTTGCTCGAGCTCGTAGCTGTCTTGGCGGCATCCACAAGTAAATTGAGTGCGGTGAACGAGTGGAGCTTCTACGACAGAAATTTGAAGAAAAAAATAGTCACGTAATCGAGTATTTGAGGAGCAGGAAATACAAAGAAGGTTCTTATGAAAGCCAGAAGAGGGTTTTGAGTTGCCAGGCGGAAAAGCACTCACGTACGATAATAATCAAAACAAGGTCTCGGAGATTTATTCGCGGCGGCAGCAGAGTACAGGAGACTCATAGCCACTACGTTATCCGGAAAGCTTGGCTCGCGCCGGCCGGCATCAGAGACAATGACTACTGCGTGCCGAAATGCCCTGTGACGTCACCCGGAACTTTAAGCACGCCGGACTTCTGAGACCGTGATACCTGTGTGGACGGAGATTCTGTCCCCCGGTGTCCCCAGACCACTTTTTTACCTGGCTTGTCTATGGTCCAGCGTCCCCGAGACAGTGTCTCCTAGGATAAACGGTCTCTTGTTTTGTTATTCTGTCCGCTGTGCTCAGCAGAGTTGTTGTTCCCCACCCAGGCACGATCGTCCACCGACGACGGAAGGTTCAGTGAGGACATTTCGCTGAGTATGACGCACATTAGCCACTTTGTAAGCAGTAGATCACATTATTCGAAGATTTCCAATATTATTTCACGATATTTTCGTGAGGCAAGAAAAGTTGCAGACGTAGGGTACACAACTAAAGTTAGTTCCGGTCGGACGTCCCAACAAATACTGACTTGATTCCAAGACTATAGTCTAGTTAATCTAAGCCGAAATATGGCTTGACCTAGACAAAATTGCAGCACAAATGTTTTTTTTTTGCAAGTGCCTCCTGTAACCCTGTGAATGAACATATCCAAAAAGTAGAAAAAAATAAGCAGGGGAAATATAATAATTATGCATAATTTGCACAAATTTAAAATTCCGTTTTTCCCCTAAAATAAAATGCACAACCTAGAATAAGTAGAAATTTTATTTGTTTCACATGGTTTTTTTTCAAACACATATGAGCAAGAACAAATTCAAGATGACGGAAATTTTTCAAGATGGCCGCCATTTTCCCGCCAAAACCGTCTTATCGCCAGTTAACAAAGGGTACGTTCGTTTGGCTTCCCCTGGTCTACCCGCGGTGCTCACCTAAGGTGCGTTTTGTAACCAATAATTGTTTCTAGCGTCGACGTCATAACCAAAACGGTAACCGAGCTCACAACTCGGTTATCGTTCAGTCTGAACAGCAGAACCAACGACCAACAACCGAAACAGTTTTTGGTTACCGCCGCCAAAACGCATCCCTGTGGGTGAGCCCCTGACAAGAGCTAATCGAACGATAACACTCGCCCTCTCGTGGTGACGGCATACACCTCAGGTCATCCTTCGCTCTAGCCTGAACGTCTGACGTCATTCCAAAGACAGGGGCCCAGTCTAACTTCGCTCGTTCCCAGCGCCTTGCTTTAACCAAAGGCGCTGGGATGGGCAAAAGTATTATTAGCTGTTCCGACCGTCCGTCGGAACAGGTATTGTTTTCGTCGAGATTTTTATTATTAGCTGTTCCGATCCAGTCGGAACAGGTATTGTTTTCGTCGAGATTTTTATTATTTTTATTAGCTGTTCCGATCCAGTCGGAACAGCTATTGTTTTCGTCGAGATTTTTATTATTTTTATTAGCTGTTCCGAACTTTAGTCGGAACAGCTATTGTAATCGTCGAGATTTTTATTTTTTTTATTAGCTGTTCCGAACTTTCGTCGGAACAGCTATTGTAATCGTCGAGATTTTTATTTTTTTTAGCTGTTCCGACTGTCCGTCGGAACAGCTATTGTAATCGTCGAGATTTTTATTTTTTTTTATTATTAGCTGTTCCGAACTTTAGTCGGAACAGCTATTGTAATCGTCGAGATTTTTATTAGCTGTTCCGACTGTCCGTCGGAACAGCTATTGTAATCGTTGAGATTTTTATTTTTTTTTATTATTAGCTGTTCCGACTGTCCGTCGGAACAGCTATTGTAATCGTCGAGATTTTTTTTTTTTTTTATTAGCTGTTCCGAACTTTAGTCGGAACAGCTATTGTAATCGTCGAGATTTTTATTTTTTTTTGTTATTAGCTGTTCCGAACTTTAGTCGGAACAGCTATTGTAATCGTCGAGATTTTTATTTTTTTTTATTATTAGCTGTTCCGACTGTCCGTCGGAACAGGTTTTGTTTTCGTCTAGATTTTTATTAGCTGTTCCGACGTAGTGGTCGGAACAGCTATTGTTTTTGTTAAGATTTTTATTTGTTTTTATTATTATTATTATTATTATTCTTTGTTTCCGTCAAAAGCCCATAGGTTTAACCAGGGCATTTTGTTAAAGCCTAAATTCCCAAACCATAATACGAAATAGCGAGTTTATTATACCAAATTGAAGCTTAGAACATAAGCTTTACTCTAAATGTAAAAAAAATTAAAATCTTAATTAATTAGCCACGTAATCTTCATTTAAATATAATTGGATGCAGTCGCTTCAATGTTATTGTTCAATAATCTCTTTGATAAATGCCATACAGTATGTACCTTTCATGAGTTGTGACTTCTTGAGATGAGTCTACGCGTTTGAGTATAACTGGATGCAGTCACTTCCATGTTATTGTTCAACATTCTCTATGGTAAATGCAATTCAGTATGTACCTATCATGAGTTGTGACTTCTTGAGAGGAGTCTACTCAAGTCTCTTTTTCTTGGTTTTCTACTTACGTTCTGGAACACAGCGCAGTGTCTGTTTCTTCGTTTCCTAACCGAGTTCTGGACGTACATGAAGGCATAGGGTTTTTGTTTAACGAACGTGCGTATATAAATAGGGGTACGTTTTTGACGACGACGACATACCATGGTGTCCACAGAATTACACTAAACTTAAACAGTTTGAAGATGATGACAGTTGAAAGCTTCCTTTAAAATATTACTTGCTGTGGTGTTGTAGTTTTTGAGAAATTAGTGAAAAAAACTGTCAACGTATGACTGGGACCGAGTTGGTTTGGGACCGAGTTGACCGGGTTCGTTTTTGAGAAATGAGTGAAAAAACTGTCAACGTATGACTGGGACCGAGTTGGTTTGGGACCGAGTTGACCGGGTTCGTTTAAGGCGACGAGCGTGGACGACGAAAATAGAACGCCTGGGATTTGGACTCATTTACGGGTGAAGTCACCTTGTTTGCGCCGGGGACCATTTGCCTAAACTAATTCAAGTATTTTGCTTTCTTTTCGGAAATTATAACATGACATACAAAAACTCTTTGGCAGGAATACAAAAGCAGCGATTTTATTATGCTGACTTTTCTATTGTGGTTGATGAGTGGGTCATTTGTATAGAGCTGCTTATAATAAATAGGCAAAACATTTTGCTTTATAAAAATGCAGAAATTGAGCAGAATACCTGGATTCACGACTTGTACAAAATGAGGAATGGTATTTGCTGTGTTTAGCTGCTTTTTGTGTTTTAAAAGCTATATGTTGTTTGGTCTGGTCCTGTGCCAATGACTTTTTAAAGGAAGAAACGCAGCGCTTACGTAATCAGGGAATTGTGCTTACGCTAAGCGTAATTAACAGCTTAGCAGGGAATGTGTTCTTGAGCGTCACAATTCGCAACAACAAAATTGCTACAGTTGACTAATATTATTGTGCTCAATTCCTGTGAAACTGTCACTACAAAACAGTGACTTAAAAATTTTGATTTGCATTCACAGGACAACCGTGCTTTATAATTAGTTGTGCAAAAGTAGGCCGGGGCGACTAGTGTGCTTAAAAGTCGCGACTTCAAATTATTAGAGAGGTTTCGCAAGCGTGCGGATACAGAAACAGATACGGATATGATAACCGTAACCGTTCACATCAGCCATGTGTTGAATTTTGTTTCGCAAACTATAGGTATGTTTCACTTGAGTGCGCTCCCATTCATCATGAGTGTTTTTCTGACATACGTATGACCGATTAGAGACCCCATGTTTTATACACTACATTTTCTGATCTTTTTGCTTGCAAATGACTAAACAAATTCTATCTATATCAAGCACGATGTGAAAGCTATTCCGTGGGAAATATTTTTGGAAATATAAGCTCCCGTATCATGTACGAGCGTATATGCAAAATACGATAGTCGCGGATACGCGTCACTTGAACACACAAAGTGTCGACGTATCGGTATCTGTATGTTTATCTGTACACTTGCGAAACCTCTCTATTATTTGAGTCGCGACTACTGTTTTTCTCTACTCCATTATAATCATGCCCACACGTTGACTACAAAACTAGTCCCGACTACCTGTTTGGTGAAACAGTTATGTTGCTTACTACTAATCGCAACATAATTAATGTTGCGCTTGCAGCACATTGCGGCACAAATCTTGAGAATCCGTAATTTATCTCGACAAGTGTCGTAGTTGGGTTTGAGGTGCGACTAGTCGAGTAGTAAGTTTCACTAGTCACCTAAGCCTATCATGATGGGAACTTGCATCCTGAAAAATCCTGTGCGAATGGGCCCAATATGCTCTGCTCTGGAAACAAATATTATTCAGTGCTAAGCAGAAGCAGTGTTTTCTGCGCTTACGTCAAGCGAAATAGACTACTAAGCAGGGATTTATTTTGTTTGTGTGCTTCCAAGCTCGCACTTTGTATTCCGTGCTTGCACAGTAAGCAGAAAATGGTGATCGTAAGCGCAGAGTTTGGTGGCCGTTAAGAGTTAAGCGAAATCCACTCGTGCTAAATCAAACATCAAACCACTGACCAAATACAAGGATTTTATCCTAAATGTAGTTTTTTGTGACATGACATTGGACTCTTAAATTACTGCATTAAACTCAAGAAACCAACAAATCAAACAATCCTGAGTCAAATATTATTTTTATTTACATTTATTAAACTTTTTAATTGAACTTTTTGAGATAAACATTTCAACTGAACATTTGACTAGTAATAACATCTCCTCTAGTAAACAGACCACTCATATTACATACCGCCCTCTAGTGACAGTAAAAAATATTTAATGGAAGACAACAATAGCAATATTTTGTAAACGCTTTTTGTTTCAGCCTATTCTCCTAAACCATAACTTGAAAAGAGTTATATCATATATCAAATTAAAGACTAGGACCTAAGCTTAATTCCTCATGTAATTTTGTTTTTAAGTTCTTGATTAACTAACCACGTGACCCTCATTTGCATATTTAATTGGGAAATCTTTGTAACACCATATCTCAAGAAGTACCGGGCCGATTTTTAATCTGTTTTTAAACTGAACATTTGACTAGTAAAAAGGAGATGTTGATAGTAAGACCACTCATCTTACAAACCGCCCTCTATTGACCAGTAAAATAATTTAATATAAGAAAACCAAAGCATTAGTTTGTAAACGTTTTTTGTTTAGGTTATCTCCCAAACCATAATACGAAAGAGTGCGTTTATTATACCAAATTGAAGCTTAGAACATAAGCTTTACTTATTTTTTTTTTTTTTAAATCTTAATTAGTTAACCACGTGACCCTCATTTGCATATTTAATTGGAAAATTTTTGTAGCACAATATCTCAAGAAGTACAGGGCCGATTCTTACCCTGTTTGTACCTAAAGACTCCTTGGGGATTGGAGATTAATTTGGAAAAACCGTGACCTCAAGTTGACCTCTACTTCCGGGTCAACCGGAAGTGGGACCATATCTGAAGTACTATACAACCGATTTTCAAACCTTTTTTAGTTTTAGAACCCTTAGGCATTAAAAATAAACTTTGAAAATCGTGATATAAAGTTGACCTCTACTTCCGGGTCAACCGGAAGTGGCACCATAACTCAAGACAGTATTCAACATTTTCAAACTTTTTTTTCAGTTATAGACTCCTTGGTCATTTTAGCAGATAATCCAGGCAAAAGAACACGGAACAGCTTTGTGTTTGTTCACAAACACCTAATGTCTAGTTGTTTTTATTATTATTCTTTGTTTCTCCCTAAATCCCATAGCGTTTGTACACGTTTTTGTGGCAGCCTAATCTCCTAAACCATAATACGAAAGAGTGAGTTTATTATACCAAATTGAAGCTTAGAACATAAGCTTAATTCTTATCGTACAAAAATGCTAACATTGTTAATTAATAAGCCTTAATTAAGCTTATGAATATTTAATTAGCAAACCTAGTTAACACCATATCTCAAAAAGTAGACCGCCGATCCTGAAACTTTTTTCAGCTATACACTAGTCAGGTCCTGTTAATGTGATTTCCGACATAAAATTCTGGACGACGTCACCATGACGTCATGTAATGCACGTTTTGTGTCTGTGCACAAACACGATGGCTCTTGAAGTGTAAACAAACCCAGCTTTCCGAAACATAATTTTTTCGATTAAAATTAAATTACATGTTGTACACTTCCCAAAATTGTTTTAGATTAAGATATATTTTATTGATGGTCATTTTAAAAGCATCAGAACTCATAGAAACAGTGTAATTTTTTTTAAAAACCTGTATTTCCGGGAAGTTTTTTCAAAGATCATGGGTACGGCGTAAAACTTGATTTGATTAGTCAAAATAGTAAAACTGTTAACTTGACCAAGTCCTTATCCCATTTTTGACTGGTGTTATTGCGTTTTTTTGTTTTTTTGTACGTGGCTGTACACTTTCTCTATGGGTGTCATTGAAAAGTCATTGGATTGTTATAACAATACACTGTGGACACCATTCTAACTCTCAAGCTCGAAATACTACCTTTAACATTGAGCTTTCTGCAACTTGAAGCTATCTTCTGGAGTTCGGAGAGATGGCAGCGTCACGGACGCTGGATAGGCCCTTGAGCCTCGACATATGCCTGTACCAGAAAACAACACCCGACTCAATGTTTCGAGAACTGGATAGAATAGTTAATGAAGACGAGGTTTCCTGCCTGCAACACCTACACGATAAGAAGTGGTGCATCACCCTCAAATCAGCCGACGCAGCAAACAGACTACAGAGCCACCCACTAACCGTTGATGACAAACCTGCCCAGATTAGCAGAACGCAAGAACGAACGACGTACATAAATGTGTTCAACGCCCCGACGGAGATGGGGGATGCTCCGGTGTCGACCATACTTTCCGGCTTTGGGAAGATAGTCTCACACCGCCGGGGACACTGGAAAACCCACGAGACCTGGCTGAACGGTATTAGACATTATGCAATGATTCTGACCAAATCAATACCGAGTTTCTTGAAAATTGGACAGACGACGATCAGAATCACATACAACGGGCAAACACCGACCTGCCGTATTTGTAATGAACAAGGACACATGGGGGCTCAATGTCCCAATGAATTCTGCACTAACTGCAAGCAGCACGGCCACGGGAGCGCCAAGTGTCGGGTACCGAGGAAATGCCACACTTGCACCCAAATAGGACACCTTGCCCGGGATTGCCCGGTCGGGTACCGGACCACAACATACAGACGAGCTACTATGGATTTTCCACCTCCCCCCGAAGGACGCCCCAGCAAGACAGATAACCCCGAAGAACCACCAAACAACCAGCCGGAGGTACCGGGGGTGCGAGCACCACCACCCACCGCAGCAGCACCACCCACCGCAGCACCACCACCCACAGCAACCCCCGGACAACGACCCTCGACCGTCCCTGGACAAAAACTGACGCCAAAATCAAAGGAACAACAAAAGAAACCTTCACTCCCACCGAAACCTACACTACAGCCAAAACCTAAACCCCCACCGAAACTAGAAAACACTACTCCCAACCAAGAACCCAACCTAAGTGACTCAAGCCTGCCTACATCAACAGACCACCCTTCAGACGACGGCGACGACGGCGACGACTCCGACGGATCACAAATGTCCGTGGTAAGTACATCAACAAAACGCCACCTCACCACGGACGAGTCGGAGTCGTCATTCCACGACGCACAAATACCCCAGACACCAGAACCAGAGCCTTCGCCGGAACTGGAGTTCAGAAGCCAACGACGAAAGAAATCAAGGAGAAGGAAACCCTATGAACATTGAACATTGAATAATGAACTGGTTTCTTTACTCATTCACAGGCACACACAACTTTGGCATTTTTGTTATATTTATTATGTGTAGCTTAAACATATGTACTTTAAATGTAAACGGGCTGAGAAACCCGGTTAAGCGTGCTCAAATTTCCACCTCCTGCGGCAGTAGAAAACCCGACATTCTACTGCTGCAGGAGACCCACGCCTCCGGCTTCTATGAAGCTAGAGGCTGGGCCAAAGAATTTAACTCTAAAGGTTTTTGGTCTTTCGGGACTAGTTCTAGTTGTGGCGTAGCCATTTTGTTTTCAAACCGGTACTCCTGGAAACCGATGGACCAGTTACGGGACAATGACGGTAGATTAGTTTCCATCACAACAACTTTGCCTGGTTCTAAGGCTCGGGTCAGAATAATCAATTGTTACGCACCAAACCACCCCGCAGAAAGACGGCGCTTTTTCAAAGAACAATTGCCACTTCACACCCGGGGCATGAGGCATATCATCCTAGGGGGGATTTCAATTGTATTTCTGACCAGAGCCTTGATTCAAAAAACCAATTTCCTAATCACCAAGGTTTACGAGGAACTAGAGAATTATTCCGTACTGTAAAGTGTCATGATTTGGTAGATACCTGGAGGACGAAACACCCCAGCGTTAAAAGATTTACCTTTCACAGTGCGGATAATTCAAAAGCCACTCGTGTTGACAAAATATTCTTGTCCCGTGAATTGTCCATCGGTTCAGAAAGTGAAATAACTGCTTTTCCTTTGTCTGATCATGATTTGGTAACCACCAAGATATCCGATCTGATTCAAAAAACCGGAAGAGGATATTGGAAATGCAATACATCTTACTTGCCCCAAGCAGAATTCCAACATATGGTTAAATCTACTTGGGCTGTTTGGAAAAAACAAAAGCGGAATTTTGATCAAATTACGGAGTGGTGGGACAAGGGAAAAGCTAACCTCAAAAGAGCGGTTATTTCGTTTTCTGTAAACGCCTCCAGGAGGCGTAATCTTGAACGGAAGTGTCTCTTGAAAGAAATTGATCAATTACAGAGTAAAATAGATAATGGTGACTCTTCATGCGCCCCTAGACTCAAAGCAGCGAGACTAGAATTTTTGAAAAACACCCAAAAACAAGACGGTAGCAAATTCCAAAGCTACCGCCCTTCAACCAAAATCAAAGGCGAAGTAAACATTCAGTGCCCAAACACAAAAGACCCCGACTCCAAGCGCATGCAGAGTCTCAATGGCCGTGACGGGAGTGTAACAGAAGACCCCGTAGTAATGACTGAAACATGCCGTCAATACTATGAGGCGCTTTACACGACCGCCCCGGTCGAACAAAAAGAAATCGATTTCTTTCTTGAGTCAATTGACAGGTCACTGAGCTCAGAGGAACAAAATTCACTCGAAGAGCCGGTGACACTGCCTGAGGTGCAGGCTGCATTGTTTAGTATGGAGGCGGGCAAATCCCCAGGTCAAGATGGTTTGCCCGCAGATTTTTACAAAACGTTTTTCAACGAGATTGGACAAGATATTTGCGACGTAATCAACACGGTCTTTGAAAATGGTAATTTAAGCCAAACTCAAAAGAACGGGTTAATCACCCTGATTTTTAAAGAAAAGGGCAGCCGTGACGACCTAAAAAACTGGCGTCCGATCTCGTTGTTAAACGTTGACTACAAAATCATCTCCAAGATCCTCGCCACCAGACTACGCACAGTCCTGAACAGTGTTATCCATTTGGATCAAACCTGTTCGGTGGAGGGTAGACCAATACTAGACAATGCACACTTGCTCCGAAACGTTCAAGATTACGTTGAGCAAAAGAATATGGGCGCGGTCTTTGTGTCTCTCGATCAAGAAAAAGCTTTTGACAGGGTAAACTGGGGGTATCTCAGGCAAGTACTAGGAAAATTTGGCTTCGGTCCAAATTTCCAAAAGTGGGTCGAAATCCTGTACACAGACATAGACAGTGCAGTTATTTGCAATGGTCACATTTCGGAACCCTTTTCACTGTCACGCGGGGTCAGACAGGGTTGCCCCCTATCCCCCCTACTGTACATTTTGGCCTTGGAACCTCTAGGCTGCGCGCTGAGAGGTGATCCATCTATCGTGGGGATCAAATTACCCGGTGGGACCGAAGCTAGAGTTTCCATGTATGCCGATGATACTACCCTTATCCTGTCAAACGACCGTTCAGTTGTCCACAGCTTTAGACTGATCGAGAGATATGAGAAAGCGTCCGGCTCCAAGCTCAACCAGCAAAAGTCCCAAGGATTTTATCTTGGGAGGTGGAGTGGAAAGTTGGATGGACCGGTTGACATAGCCTGGGGTAACTCGGCCAAAATTATCGGGGTTAATTTCGGAAACAAAGAATCCCGAAAAGAAATGTGGGACCGAAAAATTTCCAAAATCGAACAATCAATCAACGATTGGAGTGGCCGGGATCTAACCATGAAAGGAAGGGTCACGGTCACTAACACATACATTTTGCCCAAAATATGGTACTTGGCTGAAGTTACCCCGCCCACGATGAGAGAAATAACGAAAATAAACCAACTCATATTTCGATTCATCTGGGGCCACAAAGGCGAATTTGTCAACCGGAACACCATGTTTCTCCCCACTTCCCGAGGTGGCCTTGGGGTAGTGAATATTGAAGACAAAATGGCTACTATGCAAGGGATGCATATAAAACAAATTATCAGTGAAAAACCAGCGAAGTGGAAATCTCTGGCGAGGTACTGGTGCGCCCTTTCCCTTAGGGACATAAAACCAGAGTTAATTCGAAGTAACACCCCTCACTGCGACACCCAGTCAGATTTTTACACTTCAGTTCTTAAAACCTTCCGGAACAACAAACAACTTGTTACGGACTGGACAAAGCTGAAACAAAATACTTACCTTGCATCCATTCTAGAGTCCCGAGAGACCAAGCCTAAAATCCAAAGAGACTTACCAGGGAAAAATTGGCAAGTCGCGTGGAAAAGAACATTGTGCGCCAATCTCCTCAACAGCCAAACTAGCTTGAATTTCAAAATAGCACATAATGTCTTACCTATCGGCTACAGAATGCGCAAAAACCCAGGGGCAACTGGGAGTTGCCCGCATTGCGGTCGGCTCGAAACACTAGAGCACGCTTTCATTGAATGCAGCGTGGTTAAGCCGGCAGGCGCGTGGCTCGCTGACCACATGAGTAGGCTCAACAATGGGCACGTGAGCCCAGACGCGGACACTATATTCTTCTCATTGTACGAAACCAATAAACCCAAAATGACAGTGCAGCAACTTAACAGAATCCTGTCAATCTACCGGATGGCAGTGTGGTTGGCCAGGAATAGAGCTAAATTTGAAAACAAAAACACCCGAGCCACCGCATTGATCAAAACAATCCAAAATCTGGTATAGTGTCCGAGACTGGCCCGAGTTTCTCAGATTTCTCTTGTTAAAGTCACAATGCATAACCTAAAGAGCAAAATACGTTTCCTTGCTTTGTTTTCTCCCTTAGGTTTTCTCTATAAGCATAGAGTGAGGTAACACGTGTCAAAACCGACCAAAGGCGTCTCTAAAAAGGCCCACCTTTTGGAGTGTCAGCATCAACGTTTTGCACTTTCCTCAGTTTTGTTTTTTGTTTTCTTATTTGTAAATAGAATTATGTAAATACTGCAATGAATGTATGGTAAAAGCCCGAATGGCTTATTTGCACAAATAAACCATTTTAAAAACTGCGTTTTTTTGTTCAATATACATAGATTTCTTACGGTCACCGACTAGCACAAGTCTAAACTTGTTCCCAAAATTTGACAAGCCTGAGCATGGTGCGTCCATGGTGGACCGGGTTCATTTCAGGCGACGAGCGTGGACGACGAAAATAGACCGCCCGGGATTTGGAATTATTTACGGGTAAAGTCACCTTGTTCGCGCCGGGGACCATATGCCTAAACTAATTCCAGTATTTCGCGTTACGTTCGGAAATTAGACCATGACAAACAAAAACTCTTTGACAGGAATACAAAAGCAGAGATTTTATTATGCTGACGTTTGTCTGGTGGTTGAGTGGTCAGTTTTATAGAGCTGCTTATAATAAACAGGCAAACATTTTGCTTTACAAAATTGCAGAAATTGAGCAGAACACCTGGATTCAAAACTTGAACATGAGGCATGGTTATGCTGCTTTTTGTGTTTAAAAAGCTATTATGTAGTTTGTTCCTGGGCCAATGGCTTTTAAAGGAAAGAATCGCAGCGCTTACGTAATCAGGGAACTGTGCTTACGCTAAGCGTATTTTACAGCTTAGCGGGGAATGTGTTCTTCACTTCACAATTGGCATCAAAAAATTTGCTACAGTTGACTAATTGTGCTCAGCTCCTGCGAAACTTTCACTGCGAAAACAGTGACTAAAAAATTTGATTTGCATTCGCAGGAAAAACCGTGCTTTACTTGTGACAAAAGTAGGCAGGGGCGACTAGTGTGCTTTAGTGTTAAAGCCGCGACTACAAATTATTGTTTGAGTCGCGACTACTGTTTTTCTCTACTCCGTTATAATCGTGTCCACACATCGACTACAAAATTTGTCCCGACTACCTGTTTGGTGAACCAGTTGTGTTGCTTAAATTAATATTGCCCTTGCGGCATAGCTGCACAAATCTTGAGAATCCGTACTTTATCTCGACAAGTGTCATAGTTAGGTTTGAAGTGCGGCTAGTCGAGTAGTAAATTTCACTAGTCACACCCATTCGCAACATAATTAAAAATTTGTCCCGACTACCTGTTTGGTGAACCAGTTGTGTTGCTTACTACTATTGGCAACATAATTTATATCGCCCTTGCGGCATAGCGGCACAAATCTTGAGAATCCGTATTTTATCTCGACAAGTGTCGTAGTCAGGTTTGAGGTGCGACTAGTCGAGTAGTAAAATTCACTAGTCACACCCATTCGCAACATAATTAATATCGCCTTTGCGGCACATAGCGGCACAACTCTTGAGAATCTGTATTTTATCTCGACAAGTGTCGTAGTTAGGTTTGAGGTGCGACTAGTCGAGTCATGATGCGAACTTGCTTAATGAAAAAGATTCAGTGCTCTGCAGAAGAATTGAATCTTGCGCTTACGTCAAGCAAAATAGACTGCTTATAGCAGGGATTTCTTTTGTTTGTGTGCTTTCCAAGCTTGCATATTTCACAGCTTAGCAGGGATATTTTTGCTTTTCATATGTAATCTTTGCTTTGAACTAATTGCACAGATATTTCAGCGCCTGAACAGTAAGCGAAGAATGGTGGTTGTATAATAAATGGGCAGAGTTTGGTTGAAGCAGACAGAGCCATAAAACTGGGCCGTGTTCTATAGGGGAAATTGTAGCTTGACATTTTATGACAGTTTTGGGCTTTGCGATGTACACATACAAATACAGAGTCAGATACAGACATTACCGTGCACAAATCGTGCAATTGAAACGTCTCATAAGAGCGCCCCCTATCGGCAGGAGTAGGAAAATAAAGGAGTATCCTACAAATTAATTATGTGTTTTTAAACACGTAAAATAATATCAAATGGAAGCTTTAGGATGTTTAGCTTAATTCCTATCATAAAACATATTAAAATTCTTTATTAATTAACCACCAGTGACCGTCATTTGCATATTAATTAGGAAATCTTTGCAGAATCATATCTCAAGAACTTCACGGCCGACATTTCTTAAAGACTGCTTGGGGGTTGGAGATTAATTTTTAAAAAATGTGACCTCAAGTTGACCTCTACTTCCGCGTCAACCGGAAGTGTCACCATATCTCAAGAACTATACAGCAGATTTTCAAAATATTTTCAGTTATAAACTCCTAAGGCATAAAATATTAACTTTAAAAAACCGTGACCTCAAGTTGACCCCTACTTCCAGGTCAACCGGAAGTGGGACCATATCTCAAGAACTATACAACAGATTATCAATTTTTGTTCAGTTATAGACTCCTTGGGCATTTACGATTAGTTTGAAACAACTTTGACCCCATGTTGACCTTTACTTCCGGGTCAACCGGAAGTGAGCCCATATCTAAAAAAGTAAAAAGCTAATGTTCAAACTTCAGTTATAGACTCTAAGGCAATAGATATTAGCTTTGGAAAACTGTGACCCCAAGTTGACCTCTACTTCTGGGTCAACCGGAAGTGGGACTATATATCAAAATCTACACAACCGATTTTATAGTCTCTTTGTGGCATTGCAAATTAATCTTTGGTAGCTGTGGGCCCATGTTGACCCTTACTTACGTGTCAACCGGGAAGTAAGACTTTATAACAAGAGCTACATAACTTTTTTGAAACCTTTTTTCAGTTATATATTCCTTGGGCAATGAAGCACATAATCAAAGCAAAACAACACGGAACAGCTTCGTGTTTGTTCACAAACACTTAATGTCTAGTTATTATTATTATTCTTTGTTTCTCCCTAAATCCCATAGTGTTTGTACACGTTTTTGTGGCAGCATAAACTCCTAAACCATAATACGAAAGAGTGAGTTTATTATACCAAATTGAAGCTTAGAACATAAGCTTAATTCTTATCGTAAAAAAATGCTAAAATGTTTAATTAATAAGCCTTAATTAAGCTTATGAATATTTAATTAGCAAACCTAGTTAACACCATATCTCAAAAAGTAGACCGCCGATCCTGAAACTTTTTTCAGCTATACACTATTTCTGACATAAAATTTCGGACGACGTCACCATGACGTCATGTAATGCACGTTTTGTGTCTGTGCACAAACACAATGGCTCTTCAAATCTATACTTTGAACTGGTCAACAACACAATAACTTCAAAATAATTTATCTGTTAGTTTCCTAAATATCATTGTATGTGTAGAAAAATACACTGATTCTAATAAGATTTGTTTCAGTCCATAAAAGCAATTAATGTTCGTCTATTAATTAATTAATCAATTAGAATCTTGGCGTCATGGGTACAACGTAGTACTTCATAAACTCGGTGCAGTCACTTTCATTACAATGTTTAAACTTCTCTACTATGGCTCTTGCAACACACTACGGACCTGTATGGGTTGAGAACTCTCAGGGCGAGTCTAAGAAGATGATGTCGTGATCGTGATGTTGGCATCTCATAATTGTTTTTGAAAAATGTCAACTAGTAACTAATTAACCACATGACCCTCATTTGCATATTAAATTAGAAAATCTTTGCAGCACCATATCTCAAGAACTATACAGCCAATTTTAAGACTGTTTGTAGCTAAAGACTCTTTGGGGATTTGAGATTAATTTTGAAAAACCGTGACCTCAAGTTGACCCCTACTTCCGGGTCGACCGGAAGTGGGACCATATCTCAAGAACAATACAACAGATTTTAAAACTTTTTTCAGTTATAAACTCCTTGGGCATTCAAGATTAGTTTGAAACACATTTGACCCCATGTTGACCTTTACTTCCGGGTCGACCGGAAGTGGGCCCATATCTCAAGAAGTACAAAGCCAATGTTCAAATTTCAGTTATAGACTCTAAGGCAATAAATATTAACTTTGGAAAACTGTGACCCTATGTTGACCTCTACTACTGGGTCAACCGGAAGTGGGACTATATATCAAGATCTTCACAACCGATTGTTTTAACTTTTTCAGTTATAGACTCATTGGCATTGCAGATTAGTCTTTGGTAGCTATGGGCCCATTTTGACCTTTACTTGCGGGTAAACCGGGAAGTGTGACCTAATATCAAGAGGTACACAACTTTTTTTCAGTTATAGATTCCTTGGGCAATGAAGCACATAATCCAAGCAAAACATCACGGAACAGCTTCGTGTTTGTTCACAAACACTTTATGTCTAGTTTTTTTTTCAAATTGCTCGGATTGAGCTTAGATTAATTCTGTACCAAGAAACATGGGTGTTCCGAAGCTACTGGTTAAATCTAAGCGAGATCTGAGACATTTAGTTTTTTAATTTACTCAGATTGAGCTGAGATTAATTCTGTACCAAGGAACATGGGCGTTCTGAGCAATTTGAAAAAAATAAATGTCTCAGATCTTGCTTAGACTCAACCAACAGCTTCAGAACACTCATATTCTTTAGTGCTGAATTAATCTCATCTCAATCTGAGTAAATTTAAAAATATTCATCTCAGATCTCGCTTAGATTCAACCAACAGCTTCAGAACACCCATGTTTCTTGGTACAGAATTAATCTCAGCTCAATCTGAGTAAATTTAAAATTATTCATCTCAGATCTCGCTTAGATTTAACCAGTAGCTTCGGAACACCCATGTTTCTTGGTACAGAATAAATCTCAGCTCAATCTGAGCAATTTGAAAAAAAATAAATGTCTCAGATCTCGCTTAGATTCAACCAACAGCTGCGGAACACCCATGTTTTTTGGTACAGAATTAATCTCAGCTCAATCTGAGTAAATTTAAAATTATTCATCTCAGATCTCGCTTAGATTTAACCAGTAGCTTCGGAACACCCATGTTTCTTGGTACAGAATTAATCTCAGCTCAGTCTGAGCAATTTGAAAAAATAAATGTCTCAGATCTCGCTTAGATTCAACCAACAACTGCGGAACACCCATGTTTCTTTAGTGCAGAATTAAATCTCAGCCCAATCTGAGCAATTGAAGAAAAAAAAATGTCTCAGATCTTGCTTAGACTTAACCAACAGCTTCAGAACACCCATATTCTTTAGTGCAGAATTAATCTCAGCTCAATCTGAGTAAATTTAAAATTATTCATCTCAGATCTCGCTTAGATTCAACCAACAGCTTCAGAACACCCATGTTTCTTGGTACAGAATTAATCTAAGCTCAATCTGAGCAATTTGAAAAAAAAATAAATTTCTCAGATCTCGCTTAGATTCATCCAACAGCTGCGGAACACCCATGTTTTTTGGTACAGAATTAATCTCAGCTCAATCTGAGTAAATTAAAAATCATTCATCTCAGATCTCGCTTAGATTCAATCAGTAACTTCAGAAAGCACATGTTTCTTTGTACAGAATTTATCTAAGCTCAGTCTGAGCAATTTAAAAAACTAAATGTCTCAGACTTGCTTAGATTTAACCAGTAGCTTCGGAACGCCCATGTTTCTTGGTACACAACTAATCTCAGCTCAATCTGAGTAAATTAAAAAAAAATCATCTGAGATCTTGCTTAGATTCAACCAGTAACTTCAGAAAGCCCATGTTTCTTGGTACAGAATTCTTCTAAGCTCAATTTGAGCAATTTGAAAAAAATAAATGTCTCAGATCTTGCTTAGACTCAACCAACAGCTTCAGAACACCCATATTCTTTAGTGCAGAATTAATTTCAGCTCAATCTGAGCAATTTGAAAAAAAATTAATGTCTCAGATCTCGCTTAGATTCAACCAGTAGCTTCAGAACGCCCATGTTTCTTGGTACAGAATTAATCTCAGCGCAATCTGAGTAAATTTAAAATTATTCATCTCAGATCTCGCTTAGATTCAACCAACTGCTGCGGAACACCCATGTTTCGTGGTACAGAATTCTTCTAAGCTCAATCTGAGCAATTTGAAAAAAATAAATGTCTCAGATCTTGCTTAGACTTAACCAACAGCTTCAGAACACCCATATTCTTTAGTGCAGAATTAATCTCAGCTCAATCTGAGTAAATTTAAAATTATTCATCTCAGATCTCGCTTAGATTCAACCAACAGCTTCAGAACACCCATGTTTCTTGGTACAGAATTAATCTAAGCTCAATCTGAGCAATTTGAAAAAAAAATAAATTTCTCAGATCTCGCTTAGATTCATCCAACAGCTGCGGAACACCCATGTTTTTTGGTACAGAATTAATCTCAGCTCAATCTGAGTAAATTAAAAATCATTCATCTCAGATCTCGCTTAGATTCAATCAGTAACTTCAGAAAGCACATGTTTCTTTGTACAGAATTTATCTAAGCTCAGTCTGAGCAATTTAAAAAACTAAATGTCTCAGACTTGCTTAGATTTAACCAGTAGCTTCGGAACGCCCATGTTTCTTGGTACACAACTAATCTCAGCTCAATCTGAGTAAATTAAAAAAAAATCATCTGAGATCTTGCTTAGATTCAACCAGTAACTTCAGAAAGCCCATGTTTCTTGGTACAGAATTCTTCTAAGCTCAATTTGAGCAATTTGAAAAAAATAAATGTCTCAGATCTTGCTTAGACTCAACCAACAGCTTCAGAACACCCATATTCTTTAGTGCAGAATTAATTTCAGCTCAATCTGAGCAATTTGAAAAAAAATTAATGTCTCAGATCTCGCTTAGATTCAACCAGTAGCTTCAGAACGCCCATGTTTCTTGGTACAGAATTAATCTCAGCGCAATCTGAGTAAATTTAAAATTATTCATCTCAGATCTCGCTTAGATTCAACCAACTGCTGCGGAACACCCATGTTTCGTGGTACAGAATTCTTCTAAGCTCAATCTGAGCAATTTGAAAAAAATAAATGTCTCAGATCTTGCTTAGACTCAACCAACAGCTTCAGAATACCCATATTGTTTAGTGCAGAATTAATCTCAGCTCAATCTGAGCAATTTGAAAAAAATAAATGTCTCAGATCTCGCTTAGATTCAACCAGTAGCTTCAGAACGCCCATGTTTCTTGGTACAGAATTAATCTCAGCGCAATCTGAGTAAATTTAAAATTATTCATCTCAGATCTCGCTTAGATTCAACCAACTGCTGCGGAACACCCATGTTTCGTGGTACAGAATTCTTCTAAGCTCAATCTGAGCAATTTGAAAAAAATAAATGTCTCAGATCTTGCTTAGACTCAACCAACAGCTTCAGAATACCCATATTGTTTAGTGCAGAATTAATCTCAGCTCAATCTGAGCAATTTGAAAAAAATAAATGTCTCAGATCTCGCTTAGATTCAACCAACTGCTGCGGAACACCCATGTTTTTTGGTACAGAATTAATCTCAGCTCAATCTGAGTAAATTTAAAATTATTCATCTCAGATCTCGCTTAGATTTAACCAGTAGCTTCGGAACACCCATGTTTCTTGGTACAGAATTAATCTAAGGTCAATCTGAGCAATTTGAAAAAATTTAAAATTATTCATCTCAGATCTCGCTTAGATTCAACCAGTAACTTCAGAAAGCCCATGTTTCTTGGTACAAAATTCTTCTAAGCTCAATCTGAGCAATTTGAAAAAAATAAATGTCTCAGATCTTGCTTAGACTCAACAAACAGCTTCAGAACACCCATATTCTTTAGTGTAGAATTTATCTCAGCTCAATCTGAGTAAATTTAAAATTATTCATCTCAGATCTCGCTTAGATTCAACCAACAGCTTCAGAACACCCATGTTTCTTGGTACAGAATTCTTCTAAGCTCAATCTGAGCAATTTGTAAAAAAATAAATGTCTCAGATCTTGCTTAGACTCAACAACAGCTTCAGAACACCCATATTCTTTAGTGTAGAATTTATCTCAGCTCAATCTGAGTAAATTTAAAATTATTCATCTCAGATCTCGCTTAGATTCAACCAACAGCTTCAGAACACCCATGTTTCTTGGTACAGAATTCTTCTAAGCTCAATCTGAGCAATTTGAAAAACATAAATGTCTCAGATCTCGCTTAGATTCAACCAACAGCTGCGGAGCACCCATGTTTTTTGGTACAGAATTAATCTCAGCTCAATCTGAGTACATTAAAAAAAATTCATCTCTGATCTTGCTTAGATTCAACCAGTAACTTCAGAAAGCCCATGTTTCTTGGTACAGAATTCTTCTAAGCTCAATCTGAGCAATTTGAAAAAAAATAAATGTCTCAGATCTTGCTTAGACTCAACCAACAGCTTCAGAACACCCATATTCTTTAGTGCAGAATTAATTTCAGCTCAATCTGAGTAAATTTAAAATTATTCATCTCAGATCTCGCTTAGATTCAACCAACAGCTTCAGAACGCCCATGTTTCTTGGTACAGAATTAATCTCAGCTCAATCTGAGTAAATTAAAAATTATTCATCTCCGATCTCGCTTAGATTCAACCAGTAACTTCAGAAAGCCCATGTTTCTTGGTACAGAATTCTTCTAAGCTCAATCTGAGCAATTTGAAAAAAATAAATGTCTCAGATCTTGCTTAGACACAACCAACAGCTTCAGAACACCCATATTCTTTAGTGTACAATTTATCTCAGCTCAATCTGAGTTAATTTAAAATTATTCATCTCAGATCTCGCTTAGATTCAACCAACAGCTTCAGAACCCCCATGTTTCTTGGTACAGAATTAATCTAAGCTCAATCTGAGCAATTTGAAAAAAATAAATGTCTCAGATCTTGCTTAGACTCAACCAACAGCTTCAGAACACCCATATTCTTTAGTGCAGAATTAATTTCAGCTCAATCTGAGTAAATTTAAAATTATTCATCTCAGATCTCGCTTAGATTCAACCAGTAGCTTCAGAACGCCCATGTTTCTTGGTACAGAATTAATCTCAGCTCAATCTGAGTAAATTAAAAATTACTCATCTCAGATCTCGCTTAGATTCAACCAGTAACTTCAGAAAGTCCATGTTTCTTGGTACAGAATAAATCTAAGCTCAATCTGAGCAATTTAAAAAAAATAAATGTCTCAGATCTTGCTTAGACTCAACCAACAGCTTTAGAACACCCATATTCTTTAGTGCAGAATTAATCTCAGCTCAATCTGAGTAAATTTAAAATTATTCATCTCAGATCTCGCTTAGATTCAACCAACAGCTTCAGAACATCCATGTTTCTTGGTACAGAATTAATCTCAGCTCAATCTGAGTAAATTAAAAACTATTCATCTCAGATCTCGCTTAGATTCAACCAGTAACTTCAGAAAGCCCATGTTTCTTGGTACAGAATTAATCTAAGCTCAATCTGAGCAATTTTAAAAAAATAAATGTCTCAGATCTTGCTTAGACTCAACCAACAGCTTTAGAACACCCATATTCTTTAGTGCAGAATTAATCTCAGCTCAATCTGAGTAAATTTAAAATTATTCATCTCAGATCTCGCTTAGATTCAACCAACAGCTTCAGAACACCCATGTTTCTTGGTACAGAATTAATCTAAGCTCAATCTGAGCAATTTGAAAAACATTAATGTCTCAGATCTCGCTTCGATTCAACCAACAGCTGCGGAACACCCATGTTTCTTGGTACAGAATTAATCTCAGCTCAATCTGAGTAAATTAAAAATTATTCATTTCAGATCTCGCTTAGACTCAATCAGTAACTTCAGAAAGCCCATGTTTCTTGGTACAGAATTTATCTAAGCTCAATCTGAGCAATTTAAAAAACTAATTGTCTCAGATCTCGCTTAGATTTAACGAGTAGCTTCGGAACACCCATGTTTCTTGGTACAGAATTAATCTAAGCTCAATGTGAGCAGTTTGAAAAAATTTAAAATTATTCATCTCAGATCTCGCTTAGATTCAACCAGTAACTTCAGAAAGCCCATGTTTCTTGGTACAGAATTAATCTCAGCTCAATCTGAGTAAATTGAAAAAAATAAATGTCTCAGATCTTGCTCAGACTCAACCAACAGCTTTAGAACACCCATATTCTTTAGTGTAGAATTTATCTCAGCTCAATCTGAGTAAATTTAAATTATTCATCTCAGATCTCGCTTAGCTTCAACCAACAGCTTCAGAACACCCATGTTTCTTGGTACAGAATTAATCTAAGCTCAATCTGAGCAATTTGAAAAAATTTAAAATTATTCATCTCAGATCTCGCTTAGATTCAACCAGTAACTTCAGAAAGCCCATTTTTCTTGGTACAGAATTAATCTAAGCTCAATCTGAGCAATTTAAAAAAAATAAATGTCTCAGATCTTGCTTAGACTCAACCAACAGCTTCAGAATACCCATATTGTTTAGTGCAGAATTAATCTCAGCTCAATCTGAGCAATTTGAAAAAAATAAATGTCTCAGATCTCGCTTAGATTCAACCAACTGCTGCGGAACACCCATGTTTTTGGTACAGGATTAATCTCAGCTCAATCTGAGCAATTTGAAAAAAATTAATGTCTCAGATCTCGCTTAGATTCAACCAAAAGCTGCGGAACACCCATGTTTCTTTAGTGCAGAATTAAATCTCAGCCCAATCTGAGCAATTGAAAAAAAAAGAAATGTCTCAGATCTTGCTTAGACTTAACCAGTAGCTTCAGAACGCCCATGTTTCTTGGTACAGAATTAATCTCAGCTCAATCTGAGCAATTTGAAAAAAATTAATTTCTCAGATCTCGCTTAGATTCAACCAACAGCTGCGGAACACCCATGTTTTTTGGTACAGAATTAATCTCAGCGCAATCTGAGTAAATTAAAAAATTTTCATCTCAGATCTTGCTTAGATTCAACCAGTAACTTCAGAAAGCCCATGTTTCTTGGTACAGAATTCTTCTAAGCTCAATCTGAGCAAATTGAAAAAAGTTAAATGTCTCAGATCTTGCTTAGACTCAACCAATAGCTTCAGAACACCCATATTCTTTAGTGCAGAATCAATCTCAGCTCAATCTGGGTAAATTTAAAATTATTCATCTCAGATCTCGCTTAGATTCAACCAGTAGCTTCAGAACGCCCATGTTCCTTGGTACAGAATTAATCTCATCTCAATCTGAGTAAATTTAAAATTATTCATCTCAGATCTCGCTTAGATTCAACCAGTAACTTCAGAACACCCATGTTTCTTGGTACAGAATTCTTCTAAACTCAATCTGAGCAATTTGAAAAAAATAAATGTCTCAGATCTTGCTTAGACTCAACCAACAGCTTCAGAACACCCATATTGTTTAGTGCAGAATTAATCTCAGCTCAATCTGAGCAATTTGAAAAAAATAAATGTCTCAGATTTCGCTTAGATTCAACCAACAGCTGCGGAACACCCATGTTTTTTGGTACAGAATTAATCTCAGCTCAATCCGAGTAAATTAAAAATTATTCATCTCAGATCTCGCTTAGACTCAATCAGTAACTTCAGAAAGCCCATGTTTCTTTGTACAGAATTTATCTAAGCTCAGTCTGAGCAATTTAAAAAACTAATTGTCTCAGATCTCGCTTAGATTTAACGAGTAGCTTCGGAACACCCATGTTTCTTGGTACAGAATTAATCTAAGCTCAATCTGAGCAATTTAAAAAAAATAAATGTCTCAGATCTTGCTTAGACTCAACCGACAGCTTTAGAACACCCATATTCTTTAGTGCAGAATTAATCTCAGCTCAATCTGAGTAAATTTAAAATTATTCATCTCAGATCTCGCTTAGATTCAACCAGTAGCTTCAGAACGCCCATGTTCCTTGGTACAGAATTAATCTCAGCTCAATCTGAGCAATTTGAAAAAAATAAATGTCTCAGATCTCGCTTAGACTCAACCAACAGCTTCAGAACACCCATATTCTTTAGTGTAGAATTTATCTCAGCTCAATCTGAGTAAATTTAAATTATTCATCTCAGATCTCGCTTAGCTTCAACCAACAGCTTCAGAACACCCATGTTTCTCGGTACAGAATTAATCTAAGGTCAATCTGAGCAATTTGAAAAAAATAAATGTCTCAGATCTCGCTTAGATTCAACCAACTGCTGCGGAGCACCCATGTTTTTTGGTACAGAATTAATCTCAGCTCAATCTGAGTAAATTAAAAAAAATTCATCTCAGAACTTGCTTAGATTCAACCAGTAACTTCAGAAAGCCCATGTTTCTTGGTACAGAATTCTTCTAAGCTCAATCTGAGCAATTTGAAAAAAATAAATGTGTCAGATCTCGCTTAGATTCAACCAGTAGCTTCAGAACGCCCATGTTCCTTGGTACAGAATTAATCTCATCTCAATCTGAGTGAATTTAAAATTATTCATCTCAGATCTCGCTTAGATTCAACCAACAGCTTCAGAACACCCATGTTTCTTTGTACAGAATTAATCTCAGCTCAATCTGAGCAATTTGAAAAACATAAATGTCTCAGATCTCGCTTAGATTCAACCAACAGCTGCGGAACACCCATGTTTTTTGGTACAGAATTAATCTCAGCTCAATCTGAGTAAATTTAAAATTATTAATCTCAGATCTCGCTTAGATTTAACTAGTAGCTTCGGAACACCCATGTTTCTTGGTACAGAATTAATCTAAGCTCAATCTGAGCAATTTGAAAAAAATAAATTTCTCAGATCTCGCTTAGATTCAACCAACAGCTGCGGAACACCCATGTTTTTTGGTACAGAATTAATCTCAGCTCAATCCGAGTAAATTAAAAATTATTCATCTCAGATCTCGCTTAGACTCAATCAGTAACTTCAGAAAGCCCATGTTTCTTTGTACAGAATTTATCTAAGCTCAATCTGAGCAATTTAAAAAACTAATTGTCTCAGATCTCGCTTAGATTTAACGAGTAGCTTCGGAACACCCATGTTTCTTGGTACAGAATTAATCTAAGCTCAATCTGAGCAATTTAAAAAAAATAAATGTCTCAGATCTTGCTTAGACTCAACCGACAGCTTTAGAACACCCATATTCTTTAGTGCAGAATTAATCTCAGCTCAATCTGAGTAAATTTAAAATTATTCATCTCAGATCTCGCTTAGATTCAACCAGTAGCTTCAGAACGCCCATGTTCCTTGGTACAGAATTAATCTCAGCTCAATCTGAGTAAATTTAAAATTATTCATCTCAGATCTCGCTTAGATGTAACCAGTAGCTTCGGAACACCCATGTTTCTTGGTACAGAATTAATCTCAGCTCAATCTGAGCAATTTGAAAAAAAATTAATGTCTCAGATCTCGCTTAGATTCAACCAACTGCTGCGTAGCACCCATGTTTTTTGGTACAGAATTAATCTCAGCGAGATCTGAGTAAATTTAAAATTATTCATCTCAGATCTCGCTTAGATTTAACCAGTAGCTTCGGAACACCCATGTTTCTTGGTACAGAATTCTTCTAAGCTCAATCTGAGCAATTTGAAAAAAATAAATGTCTCAGATCTCGCTTAGATTCAACCAACTGCTGCGGAGCACCCATGTTTTTTGGTAAGGAATTAATCTCAGCTCAATCTGAGTAAATTTAAAATTATTCATCTCAGATCTCGCTTAGATTTAACCAGTAGCTTCGGAACACCCATGTTTCTTGGTACAGAATTAATCTAAGGTCAATCTGAGCAATTTGAAAAAAATTAATGTCTCAGATCTCGCTTAGATTCAACCAACAGCTGCGGAGCACCCATGTTTTTTGGTACAGAATTAATCTCAGCTCAATCTGAGTAAATTAAAAAAAATTTATCTCAGAACTTGCTTAGATTCAACCAGTAACTTCAAAAAGCCCATGTTTCTTGGTACAGAATTCTTCTAAGCTCAATCTGAGCAATTTGAAAAAAATAAATGTGTCAGATCTCGCTTAGATTCAACCAGTAGCTTCAGAACGCCCACGTTCCTTGGTACAGAATTAATCTCATCTCAATCTGAGTGAATTTAAAATTATTCATCTCAGATCTCGCTTAGATTCAACCAACAGCTTCAGAACACCCATGTTTCTTTGTACAGAATTAATCTCAGCTCAATCTGAGCAATTTGAAAAACATAAATGTCTCAGATCTCGCTTAGATTTAACCAGTAGCTTCGGAACACCCATGTTTCTTGGTACAGAATTAATCTAAGCTCAATCTGAGCAATTTGAAATTAATAAATTTCTCAGATCTCGCTTAGATTCAACCAACAGCTGCGGAACACCCATGTTTTTTGGTACAGAATTAATCTCAGCTCAATCCGAGTAAATTAAAAATTATTCATCTCAGATCTCGCTTAGACTCAATCAGTAACTTCAGAAAGCCCATGTTTCTTTGTACAGAATTTATCTAAGCTCAATCTGAGCAATTTAAAAAACTAAATGTCTCAGATCTTGCTTAGATTTAACCAGTAGCTTCAGAACGCCCATGTTTCTTGGTACAGAATTAATCTCAGCTCAATCTGAGTAAATTTAAAATTATTCATCTTAGATCTCGCTTAGATTCAAATCAGTAGCTTCAGAAAGCCCATGTTTCTTGGTACAGAATTTATCTAAGCTCAATCTGAGCAATTTAAAAAACTAATTGTCTCAGATCTCGCTTAGATTTAACGAGTAGCTTCGGAACACCCATGTTTCTTGGTACAGAATTAATCTAAGCTCAATCTGAGCAATTTAAAAAAAATAAATGTCTCAGATCTTGCTTAGACTCAACCGACAGCTTTAGAACACCCATATTCTTTAGTGCAGAATTAATCTCAGCTCAATCTGAGTAAATTTAAAATTATTCATCTCAGATCTCGCTTAGATTCAACCAGTAGCTTCAGAACGCCCATGTTCCTTGGTACAGAATTAATCTCAGCTCAATCTGAGTAAATTTAAAATTTTTCATCTCAGATCTCGCTTAGATGTAACCAGTAGCTTCGGAACACCCATGTTTCTTGGTACAGAATTAATCTCAGCTCAATCTGAGCAATTTGAAAAAAAATTAATGTCTCAGATCTCGCTTAGATTCAACCAACTGCTGCGTAGCACCCATGTTTTTTGGTACAGAATTAATCTCAGCGAGATCTGAGTAAATTTAAAATTATTCATCTCAGATCTCGCTTAGATTTAACCAGTAGCTTCGGAACACCCATGTTTCTTGGTACAGAATTCTTCTAAGCTCAATCTGAGCAATTTGAAAAAAATAAATGTCTCAGATCTCGCTTAGATTCAACCAACTGCTGCGGAGCACCCATGTTTTTTGGTAAGGAATTAATCTCAGCTCAATCTGAGTAAATTTAAAATTATTCATCTCAGATCTCGCTTAGATTTAACCAGTAGCTTCGGAACACCCATGTTTCTTGGTACAGAATTAATCTAAGGTCAATCTGAGCAATTTGAAAAAAATTAATGTCTCAGATCTCGCTTAGATTCAACCAACAGCTGCGGAGCACCCATGTTTTTTGGTACAGAATTAATCTCAGCTCAATCTGAGTAAATTAAAAAAAAATTATCTCAGAACTTGCTTAGATTCAACCAGTAACTTCAGAAAGCCCATGTTTCTTGGTACAGAATTCTTCTAAGCTCAATCTGAGCAATTTGAAAAAAATAAATGTGTCAGATCTCGCTTAGATTCAACCAGTAGCTTCAGAACGCCCACGTTCCTTGGTACAGAATTAATCTCATCTCAATCTGAGTGAATTTAAAATTATTCATCTCAGATCTCGCTTAGATTCAACCAACAGCTTCAGAACACCCATGTTTCTTTGTACAGAATTAATCTCAGCTCAATCTGAGCAATTTGAAAAACATAAATGTCTCAGATCTCGCTTAGATTCAACCAACAGCTGCGGAACACCCATGTTTTTTGGTACAGAATTAATCTCAGCTCAATCTGAGTAAATTTAAAATTATTCATCTCAGATCTCGCTTAGATTTAACCAGTAGCTTCGGAACACCCATGTTTCTTGGTACAGAATTAATCTAAGCTCAATCTGAGCAATTTGAAAAAAATAAATTTCTCAGATCTCGCTTAGATTCAACCAACAGCTGCGGAACACCCATGTTTTTTGGTACAGAATTAATCTCAGCTCAATCCGAGTAAATTAAAAATTATTCATCTCAGATCTCGCTTAGACTCAATCAAAAACTAAATGTCTCAGATCTTGCTTAGATTTAACCAGTAGCTTCAGAACGCCCATGTTTCTTGGTACAGAATTAATCTCAGCTCAATCTGAGTAAATTTAAAATTATTCATCTTAGATCTCGCTTAGATTCAAATCAGTAGCTTCAGAAAGCCCATGTTTCTTGGTACAGAATTTATCTAAGCTCAATCTGAGCAATTTAAAAAACTAATTGTCTCAGAACTCGCTTAGATTTAACAAGTAGCTTCGGAACACCCATGTTTCTTGGTACAGAATTAATCTAAGCTCAATCTGAGCAATTTAAAAAAAATAAATGTCTCAGATCTTGCTTAGACTCAACCGACAGCTTTAGAACACCCATATTCTTTAGTGCAGAATTAATCTCAGCTCAATCTGAGTAAATTTAAAATTATTCATCTCAGATCTCGCTTAGATTCAACCAGTAGCTTCAGAACGCCCATGTTCCTTGGTACAGAATTAATCTCAGCTCAATCTGAGTAAATTTAAAAATTTTCATCTCAGATCTCGCTTATATGTAACCAGTAGCTTCGGAACACCCATGTTTCTTGGTACAGAATTAATCTCAGCTCAATCTGAGCAATTTGAAAAAAAATTAATGTCTCAGATCTCGCTTAGATTCAACCAACTGCTGCGGAGCACCCATGTTTTTTGGTACAGAATTAATCTCAGCGAGATCTGAGTAAATTTAAAATTATTCATCTCAGATCTCGCTTAGATTTAACCAGTAGCTTCAGAACGCCCACGTTCCTTGGTACAGAATTAATCTCATCTCAATCTGAGTGAATTTAAAATTATTCATCTCAGATCTCGCTTAGATTCAACCAACAGCTTCAGAACACCCATGTTTCTTTGTACAGAATTAATCTCAGCTCAATCTGAGCAATTTGAAAAACATAAATGTCTCAGATCTCGCTTAGATTCAACCAACAGCTGCGGAACACCCATGTTTTTTGGTACAGAATTAATCTCAGCTCAATCTGAGTAAATTTAAAATTATTAATCTCAGATCTCGCTTAGATTTAACTAGTAGCTTCGGAACACCCATGTTTCTTGGTACAGAATTAATCTAAGCTCAATCTGAGCAATTTGAAAAAAATAAATTTCTCAGATCTCGCTTAGATTCAACCAACAGCTGCGGAACACCCATGTTTTTTGGTACAGAATTAATCTCAGCTCAATCCGAGTAAATTAAAAATTATTCATCTCAGATCTCGCTTAGACTCAATCAGTAACTTCAGAAAGCCCATGTTTCTTTGTACAGAATTTATCTAAGCTCAATCTGAGCAATTTAAAAAACTAATTGTCTCAGATCTCGCTTAGATTTAACGAGTAGCTTCGGAACACCCATGTTTCTTGGTACAGAATTAATCTAAGCTCAATCTGAGCAATTTAAAAAAAATAAATGTCTCAGATCTTGCTTAGACTCAACCGACAGCTTTAGAACACCCATATTCTTTAGTGCAGAATTAATCTCAGCTCAATCTGAGTAAATTTAAAATTATTCATCTCAGATCTCGCTTAGATTCAACCAGTAGCTTCAGAACGCCCATGTTCCTTGGTACAGAATTAATCTCAGCTCAATCTGAGTAAATTTAAAATTATTCATCTCAGATCTCGCTTAGATGTAACCAGTAGCTTCGGAACACCCATGTTTCTTGGTACAGAATTAATCTCAGCTCAATCTGAGCAATTTGAAAAAAAATTAATGTCTCAGATCTCGCTTAGATTCAACCAACTGCTGCGTAGCACCCATGTTTTTTGGTACAGAATTAATCTCAGCGAGATCTGAGTAAATTTAAAATTATTCATCTCAGATCTCGCTTAGATTTAACCAGTAGCTTCGGAACACCCATGTTTCTTGGTACAGAATTCTTCTAAGCTCAATCTGAGCAATTTGAAAAAAATAAATGTCTCAGATCTCGCTTAGATTCAACCAACTGCTGCGGAGCACCCATGTTTTTTGGTAAGGAATTAATCTCAGCTCAATCTGAGTAAATTTAAAATTATTCATCTCAGATCTCGCTTAGATTTAACCAGTAGCTTCGGAACACCCATGTTTCTTGGTACAGAATTAATCTAAGGTCAATCTGAGCAATTTGAAAAAAATTAATGTCTCAGATCTCGCTTAGATTCAACCAACAGCTGCGGAGCACCCATGTTTTTTGGTACAGAATTAATCTCAGCTCAATCTGAGTAAATTAAAAAAAAATTATCTCAGAACTTGCTTAGATTCAACCAGTAACTTCAAAAAGCCCATGTTTCTTGGTACAGAATTCTTCTAAGCTCAATCTGAGCAATTTGAAAAAAATAAATGTGTCAGATCTCGCTTAGATTCAACCAGTAGCTTCAGAACGCCCACGTTCCTTGGTACAGAATTAATCTCATCTCAATCTGAGTGAATTTAAAATTATTCATCTCAGATCTCGCTTAGATTCAACCAACAGCTTCAGAACACCCATGTTTCTTTGTACAGAATTAATCTCAGCTCAATCTGAGCAATTTGAAAAACATAAATGTCTCAGATCTCGCTTAGATTCAACCAACAGCTGCGGAACACCCATGTTTTTTGGTACAGAATTAATCTCAGCTCAATCTGAGTAAATTTAAAATTATTCATCTCAGATCTCGCTTAGATTTAACCAGTAGCTTCGGAACACCCATGTTTCTTGGTACAGAATTAATCTAAGCTCAATCTGAGCAATTTGAAATTAATAAATTTCTCAGATCTCGCTTAGATTCAACCAACAGCTGCGGAACACCCATGTTTTTTGGTACAGAATTAATCTCAGCTCAATCCGAGTAAATTAAAAATTATTCATCTCAGATCTCGCTTAGACTCAACCAGTAGCTTCAGAAAGCCCATGTTTCTTTGTACAGAATTTATCTAAGCTCAATCTGAGCAATTTAAAAAACTAAATGTCTCAGATCTTGCTTAGATTTAACCAGTAGCTTCAGAACGCCCATGTTTCTTGGTACAGAATTAATCTCAGCTCAATCTGAGTAAATTTAAAATTATTCATCTTAGATCTCGCTTAGATTCAAATCAGTAGCTTCAGAAAGCCCATGTTTCTTGGTACAGAATTTATCTAAGCTCAATCTGAGCAATTTAAAAAACTAATTGTCTCAGATCTCGCTTAGATTTAACGAGTAGCTTCGGAACACCCATGTTTCTTGGTACAGAATTAATCTAAGCTCAATCTGAGCAATTTAAAAAAAATAAATGTCTCAGATCTTGCTTAGACTCAACCGACAGCTTTAGAACACCCATATTCTTTAGTGCAGAATTAATCTCAGCTCAATCTGAGTAAATTTAAAATTATTCATCTCAGATCTCGCTTAGATTCAACCAGTAGCTTCAGAACGCCCATGTTCCTTGGTACAGAATTAATCTCAGCTCAATCTGAGTAAATTTAAAATTTTTCATCTCAGATCTCGCTTAGATGTAACCAGTAGCTTCGGAACACCCATGTTTCTTGGTACAGAATTAATCTCAGCTCAATCTGAGCAATTTGAAAAAAAATTAATGTCTCAGATCTCGCTTAGATTCAACCAACTGCTGCGTAGCACCCATGTTTTTTGGTACAGAATTAATCTCAGCGAGATCTGAGTAAATTTAAAATTATTCATCTCAGATCTCGCTTAGATTTAACCAGTAGCTTCGGAACACCCATGTTTCTTGGTACAGAATTCTTCTAAGCTCAATCTGAGCAATTTGAAAAAAATAAATGTCTCAGATCTCGCTTAGATTCAACCAACTGCTGCGGAGCACCCATGTTTTTTGGTAAGGAATTAATCTCAGCTCAATCTGAGTAAATTTAAAATTATTCATCTCAGATCTCGCTTAGATTTAACCAGTAGCTTCGGAACACCCATGTTTCTTGGTACAGAATTAATCTAAGGTCAATCTGAGCAATTTGAAAAAAATTAATGTCTTAGATCTCGCTTAGATTCAACCAACAGCTGCGGAACACCCATGTTTTTTGGTACAGAATTAATCTCAGCTCAATCTGAGTAAATTAAAAAAAAATTATCTCAGAACTTGCTTAGATTCAACCAGTAACTTCAGAAAGCCCATGTTTCTTGGTACAGAATTCTTCTAAGCTCAATCTGAGCAATTTGAAAAAAATAAATGTGTCAGATCTCGCTTAGATTCAACCAGTAGCTTCAGAACGCCCACGTTCCTTGGTACAGAATTAATCTCATCTCAATCTGAGTGAATTTAAAATTATTCATCTCAGATCTCGCTTAGATTCAACCAACAGCTTCAGAACACCCATGTTTCTTTGTACAGAATTAATCTCAGCTCAATCTGAGCAATTTGAAAAACATAAATGTCTCAGATCTCGCTTAGATTCAACCAACAGCTGCGGAACACCCATGTTTTTTGGTACAGAATTAATCTCAGCTCAATCTGAGTAAATTTAAAATTATTCATCTCAGATCTCGCTTAGATTTAACCAGTAGCTTCGGAACACCCATGTTTCTTGGTACAGAATTAATCTAAGCTCAATCTGAGCAATTTGAAAAAAATAAATTTCTCAGATCTCGCTTAGATTCAACCAACAGCTGCGGAACACCCATGTTTTTTGGTACAGAATTAATCTCAGCTCAATCCGAGTAAATTAAAAATTATTCATCTCAGATCTCGCTTAGACTCAATCAAAAACTAAATGTCTCAGATCTTGCTTAGATTTAACCAGTAGCTTCAGAACGCCCATGTTTCTTGGTACAGAATTAATCTCAGCTCAATCTGAGTAAATTTAAAATTATTCATCTTAGATCTCGCTTAGATTCAAATCAGTAGCTTCAGAAAGCCCATGTTTCTTGGTACAGAATTTATCTAAGCTCAATCTGAGCAATTTAAAAAACTAATTGTCTCAGAACTCGCTTAGATTTAACAAGTAGCTTCGGAACACCCATGTTTCTTGGTACAGAATTAATCTAAGCTCAATCTGAGCAATTTAAAAAAAATAAATGTCTCAGATCTTGCTTAGACTCAACCGACAGCTTTAGAACACCCATATTCTTTAGTGCAGAATTAATCTCAGCTCAATCTGAGTAAATTTAAAATTATTCATCTCAGATCTCGCTTAGATTCAACCAGTAGCTTCAGAACGCCCATGTTCCTTGCTACAGAATTAATCTCAGCTCAATCTCAGTAAATTTAAAAATTTTCATCTCAGATCTCGCTTATATGTAACCAGTAGCTTCGGAACACCCATGTTTCTTGGTACAGAATTAATCTCAGCTCAATCTGAGCAATTTGAAAAAAAATTAATGTCTCAGATCTCGCTTAGATTCAACCAACTGCTGCGGAGCACCCATGTTTTTTGGTACAGAATTAATCTCAGCGAGATCTGAGTAAATTTAAAATTATTCATCTCAGATCTCGCTTAGATTTAACCAGTAGCTTCAGAACGCCCACGTTCCTTGGTACAGAATTAATCTCATCTCAATCTGAGTGAATTTAAAATTATTCATCTCAGATCTCGCTTAGATTCAACCAACAGCTTCAGAACACCCATGTTTCTTTGTACAGAATTAATCTCAGCTCAATCTGAGCAATTTGAAAAACATAAATGTCTCAGATCTCGCTTAGATTCAACCAACAGCTGCGGAACACCCATGTTTTTTGGTACAGAATTAATCTCAGCTCAATCTGAGTAAATTTAAAATTATTCATCTCAGATCTCGCTTAGATTTAACCAGTAGCTTCGGAACACCCATGTTTCTTGGTACAGAATTAATCTAAGCTCAATCTGAGCAATTTGAAAAAAATAATTTCTCAGATCTCGCTTAGATTCAACCAACAGCTGCGGAACACCCATGTTTTTTGGTACAGAATTAATCTCAGCTCAATCCGAGTAAATTAAAAATTATTCATCTCAGATCTCGCTTAGACTCAATCAAAAACTAAATGTCTCAGATCTTGCTTAGATTTAACCAGTAGCTTCAGAACGCCCATGTTTCTTGGTACAGAATTAATCTCAGCTCAATCTGAGTAAATTTAAAATTATTCATCTTAGATCTCGCTTAGATTCAAATCAGTAGCTTCAGAAAGCCCATGTTTCTTGGTACAGAATTTATCTAAGCTCAATCTGAGCAATTTAAAAAACTAATTGTCTCAGAACTCGCTTAGATTTAACAAGTAGCTTCGGAACACCCATGTTTCTTGGTACAGAATTAATCTAAGCTCAATCTGAGCAATTTAAAAAAAATAAATGTCTCAGATCTTGCTTAGACTCAACCGACAGCTTTAGAACACCCATATTCTTTAGTGCAGAATTAATCTCAGCTCAATCTGAGTAAATTTAAAATTATTCATCTCAGATCTCGCTTAGATTCAACCAGTAGCTTCAGAACGCCCATGTTCCTTGGTACAGAATTAATCTCAGCTCAATCTGAGTAAATTTAAAATTTTTCATCTCAGATCTCGCTTAGATGTAACCAGTAGCTTCAGAACGCCCATGTTCCTTGGTACAGAATTAATCTCAGCTCAATCTGAGCAATTTGAAAAAAAATTAATGTCTCAGATCTCGCTTAGATTCAACCAACTGCTGCGGAGCACCCATGTTTTTTGGTACAGAATTAATCTCAGCGAGATCTGAGTAAATTTAAAATTATTCATCTCAGATCTCGCTTAGATTTAACCAGTAGCTTCGGAACACCCATGTTTCTTGGTACAGAATTCTTCTAAGCTCAATCTGAGCAATTTGAAAAAAATAAATGTCTCAGATCTAGCTTAGATTCAACCAACTGCTGCGGAGCACCCATGTTTTTTGGTACAGAATTAATCTCAGCTCAATCTGAGTAAATTTAAAATTATTCATCTCAGATCTCGCTTAGATTTAACCAGTAGCTTCGGAACACCCATGTTTCTTGGTACAGAATTAATCTAAGGTCAATCTGAGCAATTTGAAAAACATAAATGTCTCAGATCTCGCTTAGATTCAACCAACAGCTGCGGAGCACCCATGTTTTTTGGTACAGAATTAATCTCAGCTCAATCTGAGTAAATTAAAAAAAATTCATCTCAGAACTTGCTTAGATTCAACCAGTAACTTCAGAAAGCCCATGTTTCTTGGTACAGAATTCTTCTAAGCTCAATCCGAGTAAATTAAAAAAAATAAATGTCTCAGATCTTGCTTAGACTCAACCAACAGCTTCAGAATACCCATATTGTTTAGTGCAGAATTAATCTCAGCTCAATCTGAGCAATTTGAAAAAAATAAATGTCTCAGATCTCGCTTAGATTCAACCAACTGCTGCGGAACACCCATGTTTTTGGTACAGGATTAATCTCAGCTCAATCTGAGCAATTTGAAAAAAATTAATGTCTCAGATCTCGCTTAGATTCAACCAAAAGCTGCGGAACACCCATGTTTCTTTAGTGCAGAATTAAATCTCAGCCCAATCTGAGCAATTGAAAAAAAAAGAAATGTCTCAGATCTTGCTTAGACTTAACCAACAGCTTCAGAACACCCATATTCTTTAGTGCAGAATTAATCTCAGCTCAATCTGAGTAAATTTAAAATTATTCATCTCAGATCTCGCTTAGATTTAACCAGTAGCTTCGGAACACCCATGTTTCTTGGTACAGAATTAATCTAAGCTCAATCTGAGCAATTTGAAATTAATAAATTTCTCAGATCTCGCTTAGATTCAACCAACAGCTGCGGAACACCCATGTTTTTTGGTACAGAATTAATCTCAGCTCAATCCGAGTAAATTAAAAATTATTCATCTCAGATCTCGCTTAGACTCAATCAGTAACTTCAGAAAGCCCATGTTTCTTTGTACAGAATTTATCTAAGCTCAATCTGAGCAATTTAAAAAACTAAATGTCTCAGATCTTGCTTAGATTTAACCAGTAGCTTCAGAACGCCCATGTTTCTTGGTACAGAATTAATCTCAGCTCAATCTGAGTAAATTTAAAATTATTCATCTTAGATCTCGCTTAGATTCAAATCAGTAGCTTCAGAAAGCCCATGTTTCTTGGTACAGAATTTATCTAAGCTCAATCTGAGCAATTTAAAAAACTAATTGTCTCAGATCTCGCTTAGATTTAACGAGTAGCTTCGGAACACCCATGTTTCTTGGTACAGAATTAATCTAAGCTCAATCTGAGCAATTTAAAAAAAATAAATGTCTCAGATCTTGCTTAGACTCAACCGACAGCTTTAGAACACCCATATTCTTTAGTGCAGAATTAATCTCAGCTCAATCTGAGTAAATTTAAAATTATTCATCTCAGATCTCGCTTAGATTCAACCAGTAGCTTCAGAACGCCCATGTTCCTTGGTACAGAATTAATCTCAGCTCAATCTGAGTAAATTTAAAATTTTTCATCTCAGATCTCGCTTAGATGTAACCAGTAGCTTCGGAACACCCATGTTTCTTGGTACAGAATTAATCTCAGCTCAATCTGAGCAATTTGAAAAAAAATTAATGTCTCAGATCTCGCTTAGATTCAACCAACTGCTGCGTAGCACCCATGTTTTTTGGTACAGAATTAATCTCAGCGAGATCTGAGTAAATTTAAAATTATTCATCTCAGATCTCGCTTAGATTTAACCAGTAGCTTCGGAACACCCATGTTTCTTGGTACAGAATTCTTCTAAGCTCAATCTGAGCAATTTGAAAAAAATAAATGTCTCAGATCTCGCTTAGATTCAACCAACTGCTGCGGAGCACCCATGTTTTTTGGTAAGGAATTAATCTCAGCTCAATCTGAGTAAATTTAAAATTATTCATCTCAGATCTCGCTTAGATTTAACCAGTAGCTTCGGAACACCCATGTTTCTTGGTACAGAATTAATCTAAGGTCAATCTGAGCAATTTGAAAAAAATTAATGTCTCAGATCTCGCTTAGATTCAACCAACAGCTGCGGAGCACCCATGTTTTTTGGTACAGAATTAATCTCAGCTCAATCTGAGTAAATTAAAAAAAAATTATCTCAGAACTTGCTTAGATTCAACCAGTAACTTCAGAAAGCCCATGTTTCTTGGTACAGAATTCTTCTAAGCTCAATCTGAGCAATTTGAAAAAAATAAATGTGTCAGATCTCGCTTAGATTCAACCAGTAGCTTCAGAACGCCCACGTTCCTTGGTACAGAATTAATCTCATCTCAATCTGAGTGAATTTAAAATTATTCATCTCAGATCTCGCTTAGATTCAACCAACAGCTTCAGAACACCCATGTTTCTTTGTACAGAATTAATCTCAGCTCAATCTGAGCAATTTGAAAAACATAAATGTCTCAGATCTCGCTTAGATTCAACCAACAGCTGCGGAACACCCATGTTTTTTGGTACAGAATTAATCTCAGCTCAATCTGAGTAAATTTAAAATTATTCATCTCAGATCTCGCTTAGATTTAACCAGTAGCTTCGGAACACCCATGTTTCTTGGTACAGAATTAATCTAAGCTCAATCTGAGCAATTTGAAAAAAATAAATTTCTCAGATCTCGCTTAGATTCAACCAACAGCTGCGGAACACCCATGTTTTTTGGTACAGAATTAATCTCAGCTCAATCCGAGTAAATTAAAAATTATTCATCTCAGATCTCGCTTAGACTCAATCAAAAACTAAATGTCTCAGATCTTGCTTAGATTTAACCAGTAGCTTCAGAACGCCCATGTTTCTTGGTACAGAATTAATCTCAGCTCAATCTGAGTAAATTTAAAATTATTCATCTTAGATCTCGCTTAGATTCAAATCAGTAGCTTCAGAAAGCCCATGTTTCTTGGTACAGAATTTATCTAAGCTCAATCTGAGCAATTTAAAAAACTAATTGTCTCAGAACTCGCTTAGATTTAACAAGTAGCTTCGGAACACCCATGTTTCTTGGTACAGAATTAATCTAAGCTCAATCTGAGCAATTTAAAAAAAATAAATGTCTCAGATCTTGCTTAGACTCAACCGACAGCTTTAGAACACCCATATTCTTTAGTGCAGAATTAATCTCAGCTCAATCTGAGTAAATTTAAAATTATTCATCTCAGATCTCGCTTAGATTCAACCAGTAGCTTCAGAACGCCCATGTTCCTTGGTACAGAATTAATCTCAGCTCAATCTGAGTAAATTTAAAAATTTTCATCTCAGATCTCGCTTATATGTAACCAGTAGCTTCGGAACACCCATGTTTCTTGGTACAGAATTAATCTCAGCTCAATCTGAGCAATTTGAAAAAAAATTAATGTCTCAGATCTCGCTTAGATTCAACCAACTGCTGCGGAGCACCCATGTTTTTTGGTACAGAATTAATCTCAGCGAGATCTGAGTAAATTTAAAATTATTCATCTCAGATCTCGCTTAGATTTAACCAGTAGCTTCAGAACGCCCACGTTCCTTGGTACAGAATTAATCTCATCTCAATCTGAGTGAATTTAAAATTATTCATCTCAGATCTCGCTTAGATTCAACCAACAGCTTCAGAACACCCATGTTTCTTTGTACAGAATTAATCTCAGCTCAATCTGAGCAATTTGAAAAACATAAATGTCTCAGATCTCGCTTAGATTCAACCAACAGCTGCGGAACACCCATGTTTTTTGGTACAGAATTAATCTCAGCTCAATCTGAGTAAATTTAAAATTATTAATCTCAGATCTCGCTTAGATTTAACTAGTAGCTTCGGAACACCCATGTTTCTTGGTACAGAATTAATCTAAGCTCAATCTGAGCAATTTGAAAAAAATAAATTTCTCAGATCTCGCTTAGATTCAACCAACAGCTGCGGAACACCCATGTTTTTTGGTACAGAATTAATCTCAGCTCAATCCGAGTAAATTAAAAATTATTCATCTCAGATCTCGCTTAGACTCAATCAGTAACTTCAGAAAGCCCATGTTTCTTTGTACAGAATTTATCTAAGCTCAATCTGAGCAATTTAAAAAACTAATTGTCTCAGATCTCGCTTAGATTTAACGAGTAGCTTCGGAACACCCATGTTTCTTGGTACAGAATTAATCTAAGCTCAATCTGAGCAATTTAAAAAAAATAAATGTCTCAGATCTTGCTTAGACTCAACCGACAGCTTTAGAACACCCATATTCTTTAGTGCAGAATTAATCTCAGCTCAATCTGAGTAAATTTAAAATTATTCATCTCAGATCTCGCTTAGATTCAACCAGTAGCTTCAGAACGCCCATGTTCCTTGGTACAGAATTAATCTCAGCTCAATCTGAGTAAATTTAAAATTATTCATCTCAGATCTCGCTTAGATGTAACCAGTAGCTTCGGAACACCCATGTTTCTTGGTACAGAATTAATCTCAGCTCAATCTGAGCAATTTGAAAAAAAATTAATGTCTCAGATCTCGCTTAGATTCAACCAACTGCTGCGTAGCACCCATGTTTTTTGGTACAGAATTAATCTCAGCGAGATCTGAGTAAATTTAAAATTATTCATCTCAGATCTCGCTTAGATTTAACCAGTAGCTTCGGAACACCCATGTTTCTTGGTACAGAATTCTTCTAAGCTCAATCTGAGCAATTTGAAAAAAATAAATGTCTCAGATCTCGCTTAGATTCAACCAACTGCTGCGGAGCACCCATGTTTTTTGGTAAGGAATTAATCTCAGCTCAATCTGAGTAAATTTAAAATTATTCATCTCAGATCTCGCTTAGATTTAACCAGTAGCTTCGGAACACCCATGTTTCTTGGTACAGAATTAATCTAAGGTCAATCTGAGCAATTTGAAAAAAATTAATGTCTCAGATCTCGCTTAGATTCAACCAACAGCTGCGGAGCACCCATGTTTTTTGGTACAGAATTAATCTCAGCTCAATCTGAGTAAATTAAAAAAAAATTATCTCAGAACTTGCTTAGATTCAACCAGTAACTTCAAAAAGCCCATGTTTCTTGGTACAGAATTCTTCTAAGCTCAATCTGAGCAATTTGAAAAAAATAAATGTGTCAGATCTCGCTTAGATTCAACCAGTAGCTTCAGAACGCCCACGTTCCTTGGTACAGAATTAATCTCATCTCAATCTGAGTGAATTTAAAATTATTCATCTCAGATCTCGCTTAGATTCAACCAACAGCTTCAGAACACCCATGTTTCTTTGTACAGAATTAATCTCAGCTCAATCTGAGCAATTTGAAAAACATAAATGTCTCAGATCTCGCTTAGATTCAACCAACAGCTGCGGAACACCCATGTTTTTTGGTACAGAATTAATCTCAGCTCAATCTGAGTAAATTTAAAATTATTCATCTCAGATCTCGCTTAGATTTAACCAGTAGCTTCGGAACACCCATGTTTCTTGGTACAGAATTAATCTAAGCTCAATCTGAGCAATTTGAAATTAATAAATTTCTCAGATCTCGCTTAGATTCAACCAACAGCTGCGGAACACCCATGTTTTTTGGTACAGAATTAATCTCAGCTCAATCCGAGTAAATTAAAAATTATTCATCTCAGATCTCGCTTAGACTCAACCAGTAGCTTCAGAAAGCCCATGTTTCTTTGTACAGAATTTATCTAAGCTCAATCTGAGCAATTTAAAAAACTAAATGTCTCAGATCTTGCTTAGATTTAACCAGTAGCTTCAGAACGCCCATGTTTCTTGGTACAGAATTAATCTCAGCTCAATCTGAGTAAATTTAAAATTATTCATCTTAGATCTCGCTTAGATTCAAATCAGTAGCTTCAGAAAGCCCATGTTTCTTGGTACAGAATTTATCTAAGCTCAATCTGAGCAATTTAAAAAACTAATTGTCTCAGATCTCGCTTAGATTTAACGAGTAGCTTCGGAACACCCATGTTTCTTGGTACAGAATTAATCTAAGCTCAATCTGAGCAATTTAAAAAAAATAAATGTCTCAGATCTTGCTTAGACTCAACCGACAGCTTTAGAACACCCATATTCTTTAGTGCAGAATTAATCTCAGCTCAATCTGAGTAAATTTAAAATTATTCATCTCAGATCTCGCTTAGATTCAACCAGTAGCTTCAGAACGCCCATGTTCCTTGGTACAGAATTAATCTCAGCTCAATCTGAGTAAATTTAAAATTTTTCATCTCAGATCTCGCTTAGATGTAACCAGTAGCTTCGGAACACCCATGTTTCTTGGTACAGAATTAATCTCAGCTCAATCTGAGCAATTTGAAAAAAAATTAATGTCTCAGATCTCGCTTAGATTCAACCAACTGCTGCGTAGCACCCATGTTTTTTGGTACAGAATTAATCTCAGCGAGATCTGAGTAAATTTAAAATTATTCATCTCAGATCTCGCTTAGATTTAACCAGTAGCTTCGGAACACCCATGTTTCTTGGTACAGAATTCTTCTAAGCTCAATCTGAGCAATTTGAAAAAAATAAATGTCTCAGATCTCGCTTAGATTCAACCAACTGCTGCGGAGCACCCATGTTTTTTGGTAAGGAATTAATCTCAGCTCAATCTGAGTAAATTTAAAATTATTCATCTCAGATCTCGCTTAGATTTAACCAGTAGCTTCGGAACACCCATGTTTCTTGGTACAGAATTAATCTAAGGTCAATCTGAGCAATTTGAAAAAAATTAATGTCTTAGATCTCGCTTAGATTCAACCAACAGCTGCGGAACACCCATGTTTTTTGGTACAGAATTAATCTCAGCTCAATCTGAGTAAATTAAAAAAAAATTATCTCAGAACTTGCTTAGATTCAACCAGTAACTTCAGAAAGCCCATGTTTCTTGGTACAGAATTCTTCTAAGCTCAATCTGAGCAATTTGAAAAAAATAAATGTGTCAGATCTCGCTTAGATTCAACCAGTAGCTTCAGAACGCCCACGTTCCTTGGTACAGAATTAATCTCATCTCAATCTGAGTGAATTTAAAATTATTCATCTCAGATCTCGCTTAGATTCAACCAACAGCTTCAGAACACCCATGTTTCTTTGTACAGAATTAATCTCAGCTCAATCTGAGCAATTTGAAAAACATAAATGTCTCAGATCTCGCTTAGATTCAACCAACAGCTGCGGAACACCCATGTTTTTTGGTACAGAATTAATCTCAGCTCAATCTGAGTAAATTTAAAATTATTCATCTCAGATCTCGCTTAGATTTAACCAGTAGCTTCGGAACACCCATGTTTCTTGGTACAGAATTAATCTAAGCTCAATCTGAGCAATTTGAAAAAAATAAATTTCTCAGATCTCGCTTAGATTCAACCAACAGCTGCGGAACACCCATGTTTTTTGGTACAGAATTAATCTCAGCTCAATCCGAGTAAATTAAAAATTATTCATCTCAGATCTCGCTTAGACTCAATCAAAAACTAAATGTCTCAGATCTTGCTTAGATTTAACCAGTAGCTTCAGAACGCCCATGTTTCTTGGTACAGAATTAATCTCAGCTCAATCTGAGTAAATTTAAAATTATTCATCTTAGATCTCGCTTAGATTCAAATCAGTAGCTTCAGAAAGCCCATGTTTCTTGGTACAGAATTTATCTAAGCTCAATCTGAGCAATTTAAAAAACTAATTGTCTCAGAACTCGCTTAGATTTAACAAGTAGCTTCGGAACACCCATGTTTCTTGGTACAGAATTAATCTAAGCTCAATCTGAGCAATTTAAAAAAAATAAATGTCTCAGATCTTGCTTAGACTCAACCGACAGCTTTAGAACACCCATATTCTTTAGTGCAGAATTAATCTCAGCTCAATCTGAGTAAATTTAAAATTATTCATCTCAGATCTCGCTTAGATTCAACCAGTAGCTTCAGAACGCCCATGTTCCTTGGTACAGAATTAATCTCAGCTCAATCTCAGTAAATTTAAAAATTTTCATCTCAGATCTCGCTTATATGTAACCAGTAGCTTCGGAACACCCATGTTTCTTGGTACAGAATTAATCTCAGCTCAATCTGAGCAATTTGAAAAAAAATTAATGTCTCAGATCTCGCTTAGATTCAACCAACTGCTGCGGAACACCCATGTTTTTTGGTACAGAATTAATCTCAGCGAGATCTGAGTAAATTTAAAATTATTCATCTCAGATCTCGCTTAGATTTAACCAGTAGCTTCAGAACGCCCACGTTCCTTGGTACAGAATTAATCTCATCTCAATCTGAGTGAATTTAAAATTATTCATCTCAGATCTCGCTTAGATTCAACCAACAGCTTCAGAACACCCATGTTTCTTTGTACAGAATTAATCTCAGCTCAATCTGAGCAATTTGAAAAACATAAATGTCTCAGATCTCGCTTAGATTCAACCAACAGCTGCGGAACACCCATGTTTTTTGGTACAGAATTAATCTCAGCTCAATCTGAGTAAATTTAAAATTATTCATCTCAGATCTCGCTTAGATTTAACCAGTAGCTTCGGAACACCCATGTTTCTTGGTACAGAATTAATCTAAGCTCAATCTGAGCAATTTGAAAAAAATAATTTCTCAGATCTCGCTTAGATTCAACCAACAGCTGCGGAACACCCATGTTTTTTGGTACAGAATTAATCTCAGCTCAATCCGAGTAAATTAAAAATTATTCATCTCAGATCTCGCTTAGACTCAATCAAAAACTAAATGTCTCAGATCTTGCTTAGATTTAACCAGTAGCTTCAGAACGCCCATGTTTCTTGGTACAGAATTAATCTCAGCTCAATCTGAGTAAATTTAAAATTATTCATCTTAGATCTCGCTTAGATTCAAATCAGTAGCTTCAGAAAGCCCATGTTTCTTGGTACAGAATTTATCTAAGCTCAATCTGAGCAATTTAAAAAACTAATTGTCTCAGAACTCGCTTAGATTTAACAAGTAGCTTCGGAACACCCATGTTTCTTGGTACAGAATTAATCTAAGCTCAATCTGAGCAATTTAAAAAAAATAAATGTCTCAGATCTTGCTTAGACTCAACCGACAGCTTTAGAACACCCATATTCTTTAGTGCAGAATTAATCTCAGCTCAATCTGAGTAAATTTAAAATTATTCATCTCAGATCTCGCTTAGATTCAACCAGTAGCTTCAGAACGCCCATGTTCCTTGGTACAGAATTAATCTCAGCTCAATCTGAGTAAATTTAAAATTTTTCATCTCAGATCTCGCTTAGATGTAACCAGTAGCTTCAGAACGCCCATGTTCCTTGGTACAGAATTAATCTCAGCTCAATCTGAGCAATTTGAAAAAAAATTAATGTCTCAGATCTCGCTTAGATTCAACCAACTGCTGCGGAGCACCCATGTTTTTTGGTACAGAATTAATCTCAGCGAGATCTGAGTAAATTTAAAATTATTCATCTCAGATCTCGCTTAGATTTAACCAGTAGCTTCGGAACACCCATGTTTCTTGGTACAGAATTCTTCTAAGCTCAATCTGAGCAATTTGAAAAAAATAAATGTCTCAGATCTAGCTTAGATTCAACCAACTGCTGCGGAGCACCCATGTTTTTTGGTACAGAATTAATCTCAGCTCAATCTGAGTAAATTTAAAATTATTCATCTCAGATCTCGCTTAGATTTAACCAGTAGCTTCGGAACACCCATGTTTCTTGGTACAGAATTAATCTAAGGTCAATCTGAGCAATTTGAAAAACATAAATGTCTCAGATCTCGCTTAGATTCAACCAACAGCTGCGGAGCACCCATGTTTTTTGGTACAGAATTAATCTCAGCTCAATCTGAGTAAATTAAAAAAAATTCATCTCAGAACTTGCTTAGATTCAACCAGTAACTTCAGAAAGCCCATGTTTCTTGGTACAGAATTCTTCTAAGCTCAATCCGAGTAAATTAAAAAAAATAAATGTCTCAGATCTTGCTTAGACTCAACCAACAGCTTCAGAATACCCATATTGTTTAGTGCAGAATTAATCTCAGCTCAATCTGAGCAATTTGAAAAAAATAAATGTCTCAGATCTCGCTTAGATTCAACCAACTGCTGCGGAACACCCATGTTTTTGGTACAGGATTAATCTCAGCTCAATCTGAGCAATTTGAAAAAAATTAATGTCTCAGATCTCGCTTAGATTCAACCAAAAGCTGCGGAACACCCATGTTTCTTTAGTGCAGAATTAAATCTCAGCCCAATCTGAGCAATTGAAAAAAAAAGAAATGTCTCAGATCTTGCTTAGACTTAACCAACAGCTTCAGAACACCCATATTCTTTAGTGCAGAATTAATCTCAGCTCAATCTGAGTAAATTTAAAATTATT